>NW_004949105.1:99220-153928 GCF_000317375.1 Microtus ochrogaster
GGAGGTCCTTGAGGCCTGCCCCGTAGGTAGGCTCTCACCGCTCTGGGTGGGTAGCCTTAGTGTAGGAGCAGAAAACTGTTCCTGAGCAAAGGACCTTGCGGAAAACAAAGACTTGGGGGGGGTCGTATGTAAGAAAGACAGCCCTGAAGAAGGAGCTGGGGGAGGAGGGTTTGTGCTCTCTTCCGGGACAATCCGCCCCTGGATAGCACACACTCACCCATCCAGATGGGATTCCTCAGCAACTAAACAGGGCCGTGCAGTAGCCCAATGATCCGGGGACAAAAGGATGAATGGAGCAGGGGGGGGGCGGTATCCAGAAGAGCACAGAAAGCCTGGCGCACAAGCTGAAGGTGCCCAGGCTCCCTTACAGGGGACCCTGAGGCCTGCCCGGTAGGCAGGCACTCACCACTCTGGGTGGGTAGGCTTAGTGTAGGAGCTTAAAACTGTTCTTGAGCACTGGTCCTAGCATACAGCAGGGCAGGGTTGGGGAGGCGTGCTCCTGTGTGTACTTTTGAGACAAGCTATTACCAAAATCCACTCTCTTTAAAGAAGGTGGCTTTTGTTCTATCGACTCTTTTACCTGATTATTACCCACACTAATACAGAAAGCATTCTGCTTTGTTCAGTGTCTGCCAATTTATAGATTCGACTACATGTTCTTTACTTGCTGTGTGTTATGATGTTTGGCCACTCTTCAAAGTAAAGCAGGAAAACATATACAGGGGGATGAAAGTCTACTACCCCATCCACAATTAGTCACTAAAGAGTCCCCTAGAAGGATCTGTGTGGTGTGCAAGCTATCGCGTGGTGTGCAAACTGCAGCATGGTGTGCAAGCTACAGCATGGTGTGCAAACTGCAGCATGGTGTGCAAACTATCACGTGGTGTGCAAACTACAGCATGGTGTGCAAACTGCAGCATGGTGTGCAAACTATAAAATAGTGTGCAAACTATAGAGTGGTGTGCAAACTAGATAGCCCCAAGTTTCCTCCTCTTTTGAGTTTGCACACTTCAACAAAAAATACTCTTCCTCCTTGGTCATCGCAAGGGCAGTTGTCAAGCAACTAGGGGCTTACCAGATAGAAAAATAAAAGCCCAGAATTTATCTAAACCAACCCATTTAAACTAAAGACCATGCCCCCCTGTGGTAATTTGAATGTACTTGGCCCCCATAATCTCATAGGGAGGACACTATTAAGAGGTGTGTTTTGGTTGGAGAGGGTATGGCCTTGTTGGTGAAAGTGTGTCATTGTGGGGGCAGGCTTTGAGGGGTTTTTCTGCTCCAGATACCACCAAGTCTGTCACTCAGCTTCCTGTGACCTGCATATCAAGATGTATATCACCATGCCTGCCTGCATGCACCCATGCTTCCCATCATGATGCTAATAAACTGAATCTCTGAAACTGTAAGTGAACAACCCCAGTTAAATGTATTCTTTGTAAAATTTGCCATGGTCATGGTGTCTCTTCACAGTAATAAAACCCTAACTAAGACACTCCCTCATCCCTCAGTTTCCAAAGGAGTCTCAAAGTAGCTCTGCTATGTGTTTCATGTAATCACACCCAACTGATCATTACACAAACAAACAAAAAAAGGAGTTTCATCTAGAAAACCTAAGCACCCAGAATCTTGTTTGAGCCAAGTCCTAACACCGTCACTCAGCCAAGTTAATAAATAACCTTAAATATCAAACTATCTGGATTGCCACATCGCCAGTTACCTATTCTCCTGGGCATCCTGTTCACAGCACAGTAAAAAGACATTTATTACCTGTGACCTCCACACCTTAATAATCCCAGTTGGCTTTAGCCATTAAAGAAAAGCTTATCAGAGAAGCATCTTCCATGGAAACCACCTGAAAGGACACTGTGCTTGCACAGAACGAGCTTGGATCTCCATCACTAGCCGTAACTTGCACGCAAATACTACGGAAAGTGAAGGACACAATGTACCCCTGCAGAACACTCTGTGCCCCTGCAGAACACTCTGCCACGGAACGATGCTTTGGAAACCGGGGCTGAGATGTTCGGGGTGAACATCGGCAACAAGAAAGATGTTTGATGTTTAAGAATTACTGGCAAATGAGACAAATAAGTAAATAAATGTGAAAGGAAAATGTAAGTGGATAAAGTCTAAGGAGTAAGAGGTGAGGGAAAAGAAGATAAAATAGATTCTTCACACACTCAAGAAATTCTCTGATGAAACAAAGTAGAGAAAGATTGGGGGTGGGGGAAAACCAGTACTGCAATATCCAAGAATTCTTGTTGAAAATGTTTCTATACAAAAAGAAATAAATATTTTCTAAACTGAAAGAGAAAACTTCAGTAAAAATATTTTACTGATATTCTGAGGTTTTAAAACTTCGGAATCTATATTTCACAACAATTGAATGAGTTCTTAACATTATCCCTATTTTAAAGGAAAAGAACACTAGAGTACAGAAAGCTTAAATATTATTACTTAAAGTTACATAACTAGTAAATAGGAAAATTTGCATAATCAACCAGAGAGCCTAATTCTCTAAGATCCATCTAATTGTCTCCTATTGTCCTTAGGATATCAACAATGAACATGGGAAAGAAGATGTGAGGCTAAAGTTCCTTTCGATTTCACCGGCCCTCAACCTTCCGACAGGAATTGTGCGTCTTCGAGACCTTTAAGCCTGACCCCTACATCCTACCCGCTCCACGGGCATCACTATGAACTAACCAGCATGTCCCCACTGCAGAGCGGAAGCTAGCCAGATCATGGAAGCTAGCTGACCTCCTGCAGCGGTCATGGGCAGAAGCTCCTGGAAGGCACTTAGTCAACTTCATCCTTAGTCCCAAAGTCAAGCTTACAGAATCTTCGCTGAGCCCTCACAGTGACTGAATTCGGGGAGCAGCGTTTCTGTGTAAGAAAATACCTAGCAACGCTTGCCCAGTTTGACGGGTGGGGAAACAGTGAAGGAGAAAATTACTTAAAGAGGGGAGACAGCCGCAGCAGAGAGAACTTTCATCCCTCAACCATTTTAGCTCCTGCCCAGGGACCGGTGATGTCTAAACCACCCTGTAGGAACGGGAGGCTGCCAGGCCTCCTCTTAAAGGCTCTCTGAGTCATTTTGGCCAGAGACGGACTAGCATGGGCTATGCTGCCAGAGAACATTCAGACTCTCTAACCCGAAAAGCTCAGAAACCCAGGCATGAGGTGACAATTGGGGCCTTCCACAATGAAAACAAGATCCATGCAGAGGTAAACCTGAACACTTATCAACAGCATTGGAAATGCCTGGAGCACACAGCAGGAGGTCTAGTTAATGGAGCTTTACTGGGGCTCATCTGTGAGATTATGCGCAGTGTAGGCTCCCTACAAATACCGCTGCCATCCACCCTCCTGGGAATCCTGAGACTCTCAGCCTCCCGGGAGTCGCTGGTCCTCTGGGCAGTCTGAGTACTCCTTCTGTCCACCATGAAGAAGACTCTGTGCTTACTGCTGCTGGCATGCTGCTTCCTCTTCTCCTATACCACTCCAGGTAAGCCTGACAACCTACACAGGACGAGCATCATAGAGGTAGAAAACATGACCGCAGGGAAGTGATCCTGGCAGGAATTCAGACCAAGTCATAGGCAGACCCAAGTACTAGGTCTTGGAGGAAGTGCCCTGTAAGGAAGAGATTCTATCTCATCCACACAGAGGCAGCTTCTGACCCACAGACAAGAACTTAAACACTCATCAAAGCCACCGAGAGGTGTTCCCCGGGTGCCCTGACTCAGCAAAGTTACCACCTCCCCACCAACTATGCCAGATAAAACAGGGACTGGAAAGTCCCCCAAATGTTCAAGCAGTCAGGAAGCCACAGGTGATACTCTGTTTCCTGGAATACACATCCAGATTATGGCCTGGGGAATGTTCCCATTCCTGCACGGGAGCTTCTCATCCAGCTGCAGAAAATCTTCACACACCCTGAGCCAAAGCCACCAACTCAGGAGAAAGCGGGTTCCAGCAAGAGAAATTAAAGACATAGTTTCCCAATCTGTCACTTCCGTTGATCCAGATCAAGTCACAAGTTTCTGGCCCTTCTTTTTCCCATCTGCACAATGAAGTTTCCAGAAACCACAGCTGTAAATTCTCTGGGAGGCATCAGTACCCTTTCCTCACGGTTCTCTCTCTTTAGCCAAGAGATGTGGCCATTGACTTAAGGCTCAGCCTCGTGTATGTGCATTCGCTCCCAGAATTTCCCCCTCTGGGCCCCCCCCCATCTCAGAAAGCTACTCAGGAAATTTCAGTTTCACGAATATTTGATAAAGCCAAGACCACCTGTGTTTTAACATAGTTCTGCATTAGTCTTTTTATTCATTTTTCCTTTATCCCCAGCATCTGACCTGTGCCAGGTCATGTTTGACCTCCATGACCTGAACATCCTTGTCAATTCTTCCTTGTGCAGTTTTCTTTCTAACAAAAAAAAAAAAAAAGCACACTCCTCCCTGCCCTGTGCCCGCGGCCACAGTCCACCCTCTACTCCTCTTTTCCTCCATTGTAGCCCTTAGTCAGCATTTCCTGCTACATTTCTGGCTCTATAATCAGTTCTGTAGCCTCGCTGGAGTCGTTGGTTGGGAATGGAGGTTAACACAGTCAGAAGAATGTGTCTCTCTGAATACAGCTATAAGTTGTCTCCCTAAAGTTTATAACTAAGTAGTAAAAGAAACCATTTGTCTTGACTCAGAGTCGCTGGTATAAAACTGATCCCATTAATCTGAAGATCGCCTTTTATACATTGTTTAAAGGCCAACACACCTTCCTAGGACTTGATGTGGCAAAAACACAAATTTCAAAAACTCAGCAGAATGTGAGCTGATTGTGGGTGGATAAGGAAAACTTGTTGAATTTCTCTGAGCCCTGGCACCTGTTCTAAACTTATAGGGGAAAAACATTCTTCTAAGGAATAAGTGTAAATATGAGCATGTACATTATCTATCGAGAGGAACGACCAGCATCATATTAAACATAAGGTAGACTGTACAATCAAACCTCCCCAGTTAGATGAGAAGCCATGATTCATACTAGAGACTACACTGCAGCCCACCTGGGATATGGTGTGGAGCATTCTTCATATGGCCTTCATTACCCCTGACACTATTACATTTCATTTGTGAGTTAGGTTTTCTTTGCTGCAGCTTTAAAAACACTTGCCTTGGTCTGCATTTCCGGCGGTTTAACTATATGTCATGGGGAGTTTTCTTTTCCAGTCCCGCCCACTTGGTTCTGTGGGCCTCATGTACCCGGATGAATCTCTCTTTCTCTGAAATTGAGAAATGTTCTACTCTGATTTCATTGAAATTTGTCTATGTTTTGGCCGAGAATTTTTCTTTCATGTCCATAATTCCTTGATTTGGTCTTTTCTGTTACTTTTCTTGGAGATAAGTCAACAAACATCTGTTCACTCCAGCTAGGCCACCAATGACAATCCAAAGAAAAGGATTCAACACAACTCCAAATTGAAGAAACATTAAGTTTACCTGCAGTGTGATTGGGGGAGTCCCAGCCAATCATGGCTGACCACCTCACAGAAGCTACTTCATGGAGTCCTACGTTCACTTAGCCTTCTATAGCATATATAATCTAGCATGTCCTCACCTGCTCCTGGAGATGGGTGCAGGGAGGAGTAATGGGTGACATCACATATGGAGTCCCATGATATTACTGATCTCCTGCTATGGTATGTCACAGTCCCATCTCCATTAGCACACACCTCCATTTGTTTGATTCGTTTGATTCTCTTGTTGCCATGACAAGCATTTTGGCTGTCAATCTAACTTCCTCTGCTCCATGATGACAGAGAACCAGGACATGCCCAACAGAAACTATTCTACCTCAACATCACTAAGCAAGTATGCCCTGTCCTGTGTGCATCCAGGTGGGGAAGAGTCAATCTTTCTCAATATTTTTAAATAAACTTTAACAATACCTAGAAATGTCTGTGAGACTCTTGCCTCCTGAATCTGAAAAGTCATCAAAGATAAAAATCATCTTCCTGGGAGATGATACCGCAGAAACATGAATTTTGGAATTTGGCTGAATTTAATTTGGTTGTAATGGGATAGTGGGCAACTTATTCACTCTCTCTACGCCTCAGTTTTCCTGTCAGCAAGTTAGGTAAACAACTATTCCTTGGATGGCTAGAATAATTCAAATTTATTAGTCAACATGAAGGGAAAATGAGCAGCCTTGGGGTATGAGAACTGGGGAGATCTGATGACCGGGACCCCCAGTTGACAGTCTTAGAGGTGTGGTGGTCTTTGATGGGTCATATGGAAGACTTGTTCTAGGGTGGAGTATAACTAGAAAACTGATGTCATACTAACTATACAAAGTAACTGATTCTGTTGTGTCATTTCCGTAAATGCATGCAATGTCCTGTGATTATACTCAAAGCCCATGACTTTCCCAATCCTCCCTCCCGTTTTCCCCTTCCACAGCCTCAGTAGCACCACTCTTACTACCATGGCACCCTCATTCCACATATAAGAGACAACATTCAGTAATTAACCTTTGTAGGACTAATTTTTCTCGTTAACATGACAATCTCTGGCTCCATACACCCTGGGTGTGATTCCAGGGCTTAAAAAAAAAAATGTCCCTATAAGGTTGGGTTATTTTCTAGTAAAATGTTCCTAGAACAAATCATAATTGTGTAGCTGAGTTTGGATAGACAAAGTTTATAATGTTTAGCATAAGGTTATAAAGATGAGATATTTCTAACATTACAGGATTGGGTTACATGACTGAGAAGCACTCCGAGTGTTTACCTAGTCTGTCAGACTTCAGGAGAAATCCCTGATAAAGTACTCCAGAGAGTGAAAGTGACTGTCCCCTTAAACACAGGTAGAAAGCAAATCCCCAGACACAAACAGTACATCATCACATAGTTCTTAGTAAAAGTGAAATAAAAGAAATGAAATACTAACACTAAGTTCACTGCTCTTCCATCTCTGTCCTTAATATATAGGATAACTGAAAGCAATGAGAATTTATTCTTGCTTTTTCAAGCTATTGTGAATTGCAGCAGAATTCATATGACATTCTCACTTATGCATACCATGAACTTTGATCAAATTTCCCCCTTTATCATCTCATCCTTACCCCCAATTTCCTATATAGTATGCCTAATCCCCTTTCTTCTCCACACCCTCCACTTTGCCCCAGGCTCCATGTAGCCGAGAAAACCCATGATGCTTGACTCTGAGCTGGTTTATTCCTCTCACTCTGGTGCTCATCGCTTCTATCCTTTCTCCTCTGGAGAATTTAGGATTGTTCTTAAGGCCGAAAGATCAAAATTCAGCCCTCTGCATATGGGTACTCAGTTTCTTTGGCCTCAGTTATTGAAGTGGCTGTGGTTTTGTGCAGTGTACATAGGATTTGATCGCCGAGACAAAATACCTTGAATAAATAACCTACGGAAGGATGGGGAGATCAGAGCTTGTCTTTTCAGTCATACCAGTCTGTTGAAATGTGGGAGGTGTGGAAGCTGAGGCACTGAAGTACACAGCACGGTGGCCAGCAAGCGGTCAATGCCAGACCCGCAGGGTTTCTCACTTTTCTGTTATTCCGCGAGACCCCAGTGGATAGGATGTTACCACCCATAGTCGGAGCAGACTTTCTGCCTCCAGGTAATCCCCTCTGGAAATTCCACCACAGACCCAACAGAGGTTTTTCTACCCTGCTAGCTGCTTCTCAATCTAATCAAATTAACAATAAAAAGTAGCCACAGTACCTTTGACAAGAATCCTCTGGTAAAGGTGTGGTTTTTTTTTTTGTTTGTTTGTTTCTGTGCTGATGCCACACTGTTTCTGCATACTATAATACGACTCTGTGATCAGTTTTAAGCCAGATATCATGATTTTTCCAACATTGTTCTTTCTTCTTGGCTGTTTTGAAGTCCTTTGTGTTGCCATGGGAATGTAAGATTGTGTTTTTTCTACTCCTGTGAAGACTATCATTAGAATTCTCTGTAGATCATTTTCAGTGTTGTGGCCATGTAAACATGTATAAGTCTGCTGATCCCCAAACATGGGAGATCTTCTTAACTTCCAGTGTCTTCAATTGTTTCCTTCGTTGCTTTAGAACTCTCACTGCAGTGGTCTAAACATCTTTGATTAAGTATATAAGTTTACACATATTTTAGAGGCTGAGTGAGCTTCCTTTCCTGATCTCTTAACACGCTCTTTATTGGTGTATAAGAAAGTAAAAAGAAAATAATCTGCTGATTATATAGACTACTATTTTGCTGACTATGTGTATTATATGTAAGAGTCTTCCAATCGACTCAAATATGGAATCATATCATCGGCAAATAAGGATCATTTCTTTCCTTTCTTATTTCTTTCTCTTCCCTTGCTGCTGTAGCTAAGAGCCCAAGCACTGTACTGACTAAGAGTGGTGTGAACGAAGACAATTGTTCCCTTACTAATACTAAAGATATTACTTTCAATGCTTCTCCATTCAGTATAATGTTGGCAGCTGACTTCCCACACATAAACCATACTATATTGATACACTCCTTCTATTTCTAGTCATTCGGGGCTTTTATCATCAATGTGTGTTAAATTTGATCAAAGTCGTTTCCTGCATCGACTGACATGGTCATGTCATTTTTCTCTTGGTTATATTTATGTACTATATTGTTTTTGTTATTCTGCATATATTGAACCACTCTTGCGTCCTAGAATGAGAACAACTTCATAATCACAAAGGAACTTTTTAATGTTTGTTTAATTGATTTAAGAAATTGCAATTTATGCTCACCAAGGAGTTTCATATAGCTTTCCTCTGTGGTTGTTCTGCCCTGTAGTGGTTTGAATGAGATGCCCTCCATATTCTTGGGCTTGTGGATACTTAGTCCCCCAGTTGGTAGCAATTTGGGAAGGTTTAGAAGGTATGATCTTACTAGAGGCAAGCTTTAAGGTCCCAAAGCCTTATCCTATCCCCAGGTGGCTCTCCCTGCTCCCTCCTTGTGGTTTGAGATGTGAGCTCTCAGCTGCATCTGCCACCAAGCCTGCTTGATACCACGCTTTCCTGTTCTGATAATGGTCTCTCTTCCATCTGGAAGTATAAGTCAAAAACCCCTTCTTTCTAAAAGTTATCTTGGTTATGGTGTTTTATCACAGCAATAGAAAAGTAATTAAGATATATCCCTACTTGATTTTATACTCAGAAGAAAATTATTATGGAGAATTAACTTGGAAGTATTCTTTTCCTTACTATTTTATGAGCTATTGGTGTTTGCTCTTTAAACACCTCATGAAACGATGCAATGCCACTCTAGTATTGGGCTTCTCTTTGTTGGTAATCTACTGTTTCAATATCATTGATTACTGTATTATCAGTCTATTTAGGTTGCTTATATCATTTCAATTCAGTTTTGACATATCAAAATTTTATGAATTTATTTATTTTTTCTAAATTTTATAATTTGTGGCAAGTATTCTGTAACAACCTTCTGGTGGCATCTTTTGCAATAGCCCCTCTTTTATCTCTAATTTGATTGGCTTCTCACTGCTATTTCTTTTAATTAATGTGGCTAAGAATTTGTCTACTGTGCTTATCTTCCCTAAGACCCAATTCTTTTTGTGGGCATTCATATTGTTTCTTTGGTTGAAATTTCATTAATATCATCTGTTGCAGACATTTCTACCTTGCCTATAGTAGAGGCTCCTCTACTTACTCAGTACCAAGAAATAAAAGGGATAAAAAAAATATATTGCATAAAGCATACATATTTGCTTTTGTAAAAAGCTATGTAGATACTTAAGGATTCTAAATACTTGTATGTATTTAGGTTACCTTCCCAGTTAAAGATAAGCATTTGGAATTATTCCATCATGAAGCTGGAGGTGCACTAAGCATTCTGTAAGATTCTTCTCAGCACTGAACATCTTCCATGACAGGAAATAAGAGGTAGAAGTGGACTTTTGCAGAGTCTGGTTGACTAGGAAACTACCTGATGTCAGCATTTCATTGACACTATTGCAAGTTACAACGATTATGGACGATAGGAGTAAGAATCAGGATGATACAGAGGTGGGATGTGAGCTAGAGATCAGATAATGATGCCTCTGTTATCTACCAAGATGCTTCACCAAATGACAGATGAGGTATAGGAAGCAAATTTCCTTCCTTTCCCTTCCTATCTCCATGGCAGCACAGTGTACTTAAATTTCTGTGATGCCAGAGAGTTTGTGTACATGCCTTGTCCTACATGTGATCCACAAGAAAAATATAGATAGGAACATTGGCACTGTGCCTAGTGAAATTTATTTTTTTTAGGTAAATAGGTGCATAAAGTTAGGGGTTACCATACTGAACTCAGCAAATACACAAAGAACAGACTCGAACCAACAAAGATTCTTCTGCCTTTGGCTAGTGATACACACGAAAAATATACTTTGAAAATATTTGTGCATATTTCCTGCAATCAATTCAAATTCATGTTCAATCTAAAAACCTCATTTACTGTTAATTAATGGCAAATTTAATGTCTCCAAAGAGCTATCACACTCTGGGCTACCAGGGGATTGCGGCTTCTGAGCATGAATTTTTAGAGAACTTGAGTCAGCCTATACATTACCAGAAAGTGGGTAAAGTTGTGGCCTGATGGCTACTTACCAGGGGTATCACAGAATAATTTTGTACTGAGATAGCTATTGTTAAAAAATAATCTAGTATACTTATCATGTATTCTGTGATATTCCACAGAAGGCAGAATGAATACCAATTTCAGAAACTTATGAGATTTTCACAGGGTAACCATGATATCAATATAACAATAAGGATTATAGGTTTCAGTGGAAATGGTGGTCAAAAATGTCTGGAAACTTGGACTGGAGTCAGAAGGATCAGTCTAATAAAAAGAGAGAAACAGGACATTTCAGGATAGGTTCATGGTGCAGTAATGCCTGCAGCATTAGAAAGTAGAAGGTATTCCATCTGGGGGATAACAGTAAGATGGGGTAATAATGGTATTGGGGAAAAATCTTGAGTTTCAACATCAAAAATACTACACTCAGAACCCTGCTGCTCATCCTTGGCAAGTGACCTCTGCATTGGTGTGGATTTATTACCAATTTCAGAACGATTGCTTGGAAGAAAAAATTATCAACCAGCTTAGACAAGTTACCTAGCTTGCATTTGCCAAACATTCTCAAGTATTTGTCACTATGGCCAGGAATCTAGCAGATATCTGCTTTCTCCTTTCAGCTGTTGGAGTTCTAACAGGCTTGGAAGGAAAAAGAGAACACTACCTATGCCACGAAAATGGAGGATACTGTCTCCGTTCCAAGTGTTCTCATTCTGTCTCCATCGTGGGTGCCTGTACACCAGATAGACCCTACTGTTGCAGGAACAAAGAATGATTGGAAGGAAGAAGACAGATGTCAAGTGACAGATGTATAATTGATGTTTTAATAAAGGAAACACTTTTTAAGCCTATTGAAACTTGTGTTTCGGTTAAGAAAATGAAAGGTCCAAGGACCGCCCACCTCCATCCAGGTTTAGTAAGGTGAGCATCCAAACTGCCTAGGCTTCCCCAAAGCCACGGGGGAGGGGGAGGGAAATGGGAGGCGGTGGCGGGGAGGAGGCAGAAATCCTTAATAAATTTAAAAAAAGAAAAAGAAAAAAAAAAATGAAAGGTTCAGGTATAGGCTTAGAACAGGAGGTGGAACATTCCAGAAATGCTGTCTAGTCATGAATAATAATTCGAGTGATATCACTTTTATTTGATTTTATTGCCAAACCACATTGAGAGCAGTGGAGAGAGACTATACAAGACTAGACACACAGCTATCAGCCTTCTCCTTCTTGGGCCTGACCTAACAGAGGGTGACTGGTCCACAGTCTCAGCAGTTAAGTGAGGCTCCATTTACAGATGTTCCCTCTTGCAGGGCTTAGCACAGTGACTGAACTAACCTCTGTATTAGAAGTTCATTTGTAACTGTATATTATCCCACCAAAGCTCATCACCTATGGATAATGTCTTAATTTCCAGATCAGCATATTCTTTTAATCAGCAACAGTATTTTAAAAAAGGAAATCTTTCCTTTTTATTTATTTTTGCTTTGCTTTGTTCTTTATATGATATATTGTGGTTATATGATTTCCCCTCCCCTCAGCTCTTTCTAGATCCCCTCCCTAACCATTCCATTTCATATTCATTCTCTCTCTTAAAAAAAAAAAGAAACTGTACAAAGAAAAAAAAGAAGGAAGGGAGGGAGGGAGTGAGAAAAGAAGGAAGGAAGGAAAAAGAAGGAAGGAAGGAAGGAAGGAAGGAAGGAAGGAAGGAAGGAAGGAAGGAAGGAAGGAAGGGTAAATTTCCAAACATTGGGAGGAGAGGCTGTCTAATGACAGAAATTTAGTGGCTTCATTACCTTAGCTTTGCCTATATATCATTAATTAGGCATTCAGGATTCACTATATCCCAATTACTTCTCTCAGTTTAATATTAGCTGTGCTGTGGCTCTGAGATTTCTGGTTACAATGTAATTTAGACATTCACTGGATGAGATTCTGGATTTGGATTTCAAAGTCTCAGCTCCTTCCCTATGTCATCCACAAGATCAACCAAGATGGATAAAAGACCTAAGTATGCCATTTAAGTCTTTAAGCTTATCAGTAAAACATGGTAGAAAACATTGGAAACATTGAGCTGGAGACAAGAGCTTAGATGTAACTCAGAAGCAAAGGCAACCCATGGAACTGTGTGCATATGTTTGTGTCAGACTAAAAACATTCTGAACAGCAACAGAGGTTAAAACGTAAATCCATAGATTAAGAAAACATATGCAAGTCACATACCCACTAAAAGATTAAAAGCCAGATTGTGTACGTAATTAATACAATTAAATAGAAGAAAAAAGGAAAGGAAGTCTTTCAGGTGTGAGACTCACACCTCTAATCCCAGCCCTTGGGAGACTGAGGCAGGAGAATTGCTTTGATTTCAAGTCCATTTAAGGCTACATAGTGAGTTTCAGAACACCATGAGTTACGAAGTGAGAACATTTTTGAAAGGGACAGATAAGTGGATTTAAAGAGATTAGGGGAGAGAAGAAAAGGAAGGAAAGAAAGGAAAAAAGAAGGAAGGAAAAAAGGGGGAGGGAGGGAACAAAGGAGGGAGGGAGCACACTGCTCTAAAACAGTCAAAATATTAGAACAGATGTTTGTCCAAAAGAAGCATAGAAATGGTTGCTGGAGGCCTTGTTGTACACAGGTTCATGGACCTGGAATGGATGTGTGGAGTTGGTACCACGAAGAAATTGTGAGCACCTGTTGTTGTTCAAGCAAGTGGCCCCAGATGGCTTGAACTGTCTTTATTTATACAGTTTCAATGGTTTGAATTAACAATTTTACAGCCAGCTTTTACTTCCTACATTTCTAGCTTGTTTTTTGCCTCTTTCCCCTTCTGTCTCCCAACTCTCCCACGGGTAGCCATTACCTTTTTTTAATCTATATCTCTACTGTCAGAAGTATAAGCAGTTTTGCAAGGTACAAAGGAACTTTTCTAACTACACACAAGTAGAACAGTGTGCCCAGAGGCAGCATATGTGGTTACAGCATCATTTGGGGTAGGAGGCAGTTTTGTCTCCTGAGGTTAATATTTACATCTAGTAGGGTTTTGGGTTCTCTCAAGCAAAACAACCACCAAAGCTGGATCAATCCATTCTATGTTTTGTAATGTTCTGTCCCTAGTGGGGACATACCAGGTTTTTCTATTTTTTTATAGGCAGTATAACCTGGAGACTTTCTCTTGATAGTTGGCACTACTTGTCCCTTGTCCTTATGTATATCTCTCTTAACTTCTTAGGATATTGGCACAGCTATGAGAAATGAAAGAACACTAGGTTTCTGTGATTCTACTTCATTTCCTGGTCCTCAAATGTTCCCATTAACTCCTGATACCATCTATTTAATAGCACTTCTTTAGAAGAAGTCATGCCTCTGCTCACTGCCAGAAAACACAGCCTATGTGAAAAAAATGTGGCTACCAAGAACCTAGAATTGACTCCCATTTTTGTGGGTGTAAAGTGCTTTTTTTAAAAAGCTTTCTTTGGCTTTATGTGGATGTATGTTGCCAAACGTTTGAGCACCATTTGTAATCATACACTACATCTTCATTTTTCTGGCTGCCCAGACCCAAATAATCACACAAAAACTTTATTAATTACAACACTGGCCGATAACCAAGGTATATTTTTAGCTAGCTCTTACATCTTAAATTAACCCATTTCTATTAATCTGTATATCATCATGAGGCTGTTGCCTACCAGTCAGGTTCCAGCATCATTCTCCTTCAGCAGCTACATGGCTCTGCCTTCTTTCCCCCTGCATTCAGTTTAGTTTTCTCCATCTACCTATATTCTGCCCTGCCATAGGCCAAAGCAGCTTCTCTACTAATCAATGGTAATAAAATATACTCATAGCGAGGAGGGAGTGGAAACTTGGATTGGTATGAATAATGAAAACAAGATAGTTTATTTTCTTTATAAAATAAAGAAAAAAGAAAGAGAGAAAGAAAGAAGGAAAGAAAGAAAGAAAAAAAGAGACATTCACAACATACATCAGGCTTTACTGAGAGAGATGCACAGATGCTTCCATATCTCCTCTTGTGAGAGACAAAGGACACAGAGACATATTACAAAGCACTCTTATTATCTGCTAACCTACAGATACTAGGAAACCATCCTTAAAGGAATCAGTTCAATACAGAATGTGAGATACTCTATCAGAAAAAATGACCTTGTTTCTCATACAAGCCAAAGGTAAGAGAAGATAACAATATTTTGCAGTACAAGACAGAATGGAGCCAAAAGCAGAATGTGGCTGGACATGTTGGGATCCACGGTGAGCAAGGAGATTGTTGAGGATATTTTTTACTCAGGAACCAATAGGATTACAAGCCTTAAAGCCACCTGTAATCACAGGTGACATTGGACAACATCAACAACTTGACACCTGAGGTGGTAAAAAGGGCTTTATAAAAGAATCAAAACTAAGTAATGTAATAGTTAAGTATTTTCATTTTGCTAGTAACTTACATGTCTGGGACAGCTGTCTAGTGCTATTCCCCAAGGTTGAACAGCCCACAAACAATGAGTAGACATCTGTGTGTCTGTGAGAACATAAGACAAGGCTAGAGAGTAAGGCAGATGGGACCCAGGTTCCTGGTTTCCAGCCCCCATTTAGTTGGCTCTGATAAGGGTCTAGTTGACTCTGTTATTTTTGGCAAATTCTTGATACACAATTTCATCGTCATTTTCCTCTGAAAGTCTATTCTATATACACAGTATTTTTTAAATAGTTCCATTTAAATCACAATAACGTGAAAGTCTGGGGAAAATAACTCCCTCTACCTTCTATACATGCCCTGTACTATGAAACAAATGGGTACAAACTATGAATGAAACTAACCAATTGTGCAATTAGTATAAGTGTTTTTTTTTAAAAAGTGATAAACCTTGGAAGTAAACATATTTGGAAAAAAAATTGTTTAAGTTTCCTAGGGAGCATTCACGTGCCCTGTTTAGACAAGAGGCAAATAATATCTCCAGGATTAAGAACAAAATCTAGAACCAAGCAAACAGAGACAGAATGACCTCATGATTTGAGATGCCTCAGGATAATGATGTGATGCTTATCTCTAGATTGCTGCCCCTCCTCATGATTCATCTTTGAGGTCATATAAACCTGACTCCCAATTAATACAGATGCACTCTGCACTCTGGGTTCTTCTTTGAACTCAGCTTCCCAGCTCTGGGCTTGTCTTTAAGCAGCTCAATGTGCAGCAACCATGAAGATCTTTTGCTTTCTGTTGCTGATGGTCTCCCTATGCTTCTGCCAGACCTACATAGGTAAGTACCAAGACCTGCAAAAGCCCTGATCAGGCCTGGGAACATGGGGTCTAAAATGTGTCTGGGTCTGAGAAACAATCGACAGAAGAACATTCCTGGGGTCAACAGCCCACAGCCAACAGTCATCAGGGTCATACCTGTGCCCTAGGTATGAATGAAGAGCAGGAATGAAGAGCTAGTAATAGAGCTTTCCCAAGATCTTTATCCCCTTTTTATCATGGTCATCTAGGACTTATTCTTTGCAGAAAGCATCCTCTCTTACCTGTGGGAAGGACTATCTCACTGAGAGAACAGATTCCTGTCGGGAGACTGGTACCCACTCTTTTATTGCCTTTCATGGACCATTTAAAACATGATTTCAATATGCTTGGCTTATGGGGAATACGTTGGGTTTTTTTTTTGTTTGTTTGTTTGTTTTGTTTTGTTGTTCGAGATAGGGTTTCTCTGTAGCTTTGGAGCCTGTCCTGGAATTAGCTCTTGTAGACTAGGCTGGCCTCGAACTCACAAATATCCACCTGCCTCTGCCTCCCGAGTGCTGGGATTAAAGGCATGCACCACCACCGCCAAGCTGGTTTATGTAGAATATGAACATGAGGTTCTAGATTAGCTATATTTGTGACAGATAAGTGATGTGGGTCTTGAAAAGCAGCGTGTGGGAACACAGACATAGACTAAAACACAAGGCTCTCATTTTAACTCATTCCTCCCAATGTCTCTATTCATAAAAAGGAGTCACTATCCCCATTTCTTGGATAGTTTACCCCATCCCGTGACTAGTGTTCAGTAGGTCAAGACACCAATCCAAGGCCCCAGTTGTCATGTGGCCTTATGGGGACCTTCGGGGATTGCAGTATAGCACAGTGCTGAAAAGGAGGACATGGAAAGGGTCACAAATTCCAAGACTAAGTTCAGGAATGGCCTGAGGTGGGATCCATAGGCCACACATGTAGGGTTAGAAGAACCCTAAAGGTTTCTAAACAGTACAAAGACAAAATGGAAAATGGCTTTTTCAGAAATTGACTAGTTGGGGGAGGGTTACAGGCCAATAAGGGATGAGAAAGAATGGGAGAGGTACTTCACTGTGCAATCCTATTACCAAAGCCCTGTCCTTCTGGTGTAGCCACCACAGAAAAGCAGATAAATTAGCTCAGTCCCCTCCATAGGCATTTATAGTTCCACAACATCTCTCTTCCTTCCCCTAAAGGCTGAACACATGTTTTATCTAATTTGAGTTCTTTTGCTGCCTTCAAAATGAGGCAAAGACAAGAATTCCATACTATAGAATTTGATGGCTCTAATCCTCATCTCTATGTCTATACTGTGTCTCACTAAGGAATTTCCCCATGACAGGGTAGCCTAACTTCTTTAACCTCTCTGACCTGGCCTGGACCATCAGGCCATTCTTCAGTGACAGGTTCCTGAGGGGAAGAACAGAAGACAAAAAAAAATAAAGAAGATAGGAAAATTGGGGTCGGGGAGGTCTTGCATAAGCTCTTGGTTAATACTAAGCAAGACAGCACTTTTAATACATTGTTTGCAGGGGGGAAATGGGTCAGTCAGTAGAAAACTGTTTTATATAATGAGATGAAGTTATCAAGAAGCCAATTGATCAGTGTTGTGGAAAGAGAACACCGAATATCTCAAGTGTGGCACAGACTGAACACACAGTAGTCTCAGGACTGACTGATCAAAACTTTGATTTCTTTGAAGATCTGGCCCCAGGCCCAGATCAAACCATGCCAGGTTGGACTGTGGTAAAAGGACCCAGAACTAGCATTCCCTTTTATCAGGGCCTCTAAGAAAGCCTTGGAGCAACCTGGCACCCAACAGTGACCTCTGAGATATTCACAGGAATATCACCCAGAGGCATCCCGTGTCCATCCAAAGACCAACCATATGCCCACTGCCTAAGACAAGAGCATTGCAACCCTCACGGCAGCGCGCAGAGCAGTTGGCTAGCAGGACAAGGGGAGCCCAGGTGCTGTTATCCCATTATGACTTGATTTCCAGCTGGTTAACAGCAATGGCTCTTCTTCTACACACATTTGATTCCCCCGGTTGGGAGTGGAGAAAAAAACAGACTCGGGAGAATAATGGCACTTAAGCGAGACAAGCTTCACAACAGTAAGACAGACCTTTCCCCTGGACTAAAAAGTGCTGGGTTGAACATAGAAACATAGAAAGACATCGGATGCCCAGTAACTCATTGGAAACTCTCCAAGGAGCAAGTACATCTCCCAGTGATTTTCCCCCCAGGAAACTGCATTTTAAACTTGACAAAATATGGTTTTGCCTTCATGCAATAATTGAAAAGTATTCACTCTCTCTGACACTCAGAAGATAAGGAAAAAGGGGATTCCTAAAAGACAAACGACAGCAAAAAAAAAAATGGTCTAGTTGTCCACCAAGATAAAATGATCAGCTTTAGAATATGAGAAATGGCTGAGATCTCTTCCTTGGTGAATTTGAGAGGCAGGCTGTGTGGTTCATCAGCATCTTTGCATAAGGAGGTCTCAAACTGAGAATGTGGTTGAATCACTTGACAGAAAACAGGTAGCTTTTCTAATAATTCAGCAAAAGGAAAGCCAGAAATTCATTCTTATGTAGAAGCAGGATGCAGTAATCAGCCAGAGGGCATGGTTAGGAAAAATGAGACACAAAATGGGGCCAAGAGAATCCATCCTGGGCTGGGTTGTGTCTTTGTGGGCTTTCTGCTCTGTGAAGAGCAAGGGGAATCACACTTGTCGTCTGATAGGCCAGAGAGACGTTGAATTAACTAGGTTCTGAATCCCTTCTTGGCTCTGAAACAGTCCAACTGTATTTAACCCTCTCTGTTTAACAATTGCCTTAGTTTCTTTTTCCGATGTTGTGATTTAATACTCTGACAGAAAGAACGGGGAGAGAAAGCCTGCTTTTAGTTCATAACTCGGTGTTTAACACATGATTTCAATATGCTTGGCTTATGGGAAATATGTTGGGTTTTTGTTTTGTTTTGTTTTGTTTTGTTTTTCGAGACAGGGCTTATCTGTAGCTATGGAGCCTGTCCTGGAACTACTAGCTCTTGTAGATCAGGCTGACCTCGAACTCACAAAGATCTGCCTGCCTCAGCCTCTGCCTCCCGAGTGCTGGGAGTGTGTCTAGACGAGGTTTTTCTGAGCACATATCTGAAGGTGATTGCCTTTTTTGAGTAAACCATGGTGAAAAGTCTGCCTGTTGAAAATGTCACCATTTTCTGGGTCTAGGACCTGTATTGTGAAAGAGTACAGAAGGTGAACTGAGCACTGTCATGCATGTATTCACTCGTTCTCTCTCTCTCTCTCTCTCTCTCTCTCTCTCGCTCGCTCTCTCTCTCTCTTTCTCTGTCTCTCTCTCTCTCAGCTTCTGATTGTGGATGAGACTACTAACTGCTAGAAGTTCCTTGCAAAGACAGACTATAACTTGTAATTATGAGCTAAACCCTTTCTCCCATAAACTGTTTTTGTCAGACTATTTTGTCAAAACAATTGAAGAGGAAACTACTGCAATCTACAGTCCAAAGTCAGAGAGCGATGAATGAGTGTATCCTTGCTCAGGTTCTCCATTTTATAGGTCCAATGATGCCTGCCCAAGGAATAGTCCCCTCCACAGCTGAATGGTCTTTCCCACATCAGTGCATGAATCAAGATCATCTCCCACAGACATACCAGAGGCCCATCTCACAAGTGACTGCACATTCTGTCAAGCTGACAATTTAAAGTAGCCACAGAACTGACCAAGAATAAGGAGAAGAAACATATATATGAATAATTGCATTGATGAATTCGTTGAAAAAATAAACAAGAAAAAGCCCTGTGGACCTCTATCAAAGTGCTTTCCTAATGCTCTGCCTAGTAACAATCAGCTGCTAGTATTTTACCAGAGAAAGTGGAATACACAAAGCATCCTCTTAGGATCATGCTGCCGTAGACAGAGCCACAAAAGGACACAAAATCTGAAGATGTTCACCTCTAGAGAATCTGACTGAGTATGGTCATATGTGAGGCCAACAGTAGGTTGATGTCATTACCCTTAAAACAAACAGAAGCAACAGAGGCCAGAGCCCATATAGTATAGAGAAAGGATAGAGACCAGACTCAGGACAAATGGATTTAGTATGAGCAACTGAGTAACTTAGGCAGTGAATCTTCTGGGATGGCAAAAACAGGATGCCAGCCCATTCCCCCCCACCTCCATAGCACCACTGGCCCCCTGGGTTGTTGACACTGATAAGAATTTCCTACAGCTAGTCATCATGGTTCTTGCTTAATTTCAGCATCTAAGAAGGTAGAGAAAGAGAGTGTTTCTGTGATTCAAAGACAGCCAGAGCTGCATAATAAACTCCAGGGTAAGTAAGTCCTATACAGTGTGGTCCTGCCTCCAAAAGAACAGAAAGGACTTCTCTCCATGTGCCAACTTTAATATAATAACCACAAGTTATGTGGCTATTGAGCCCTGGGGTTCTCCATGCTAAATGAGATCAAGAAGGGTCTGATTTTATCAGAAGTCCTGGACATCAGTTGTGGAAGTTTTTCTTTAATTGATAAAATTCTCTGTACACTTTGTATAGAACTCTCAGGCCTTTGTCAAACAAGTATTTAAAAGCCACTGAAGCTGTAGTCTCCAGTCTAAAGTTTTCTTGTTCTTTTCTTTTAGACACACAAATTTGTCTCATGAAAAAAAGAAAGTGTAGCGTCCATGAATGTCTAATGTATTTTTATGCTCAAGTTGGCACCTGCTTTGATGGAAGAGGTTTCTGCTGTGAAAATAAAGAAAATATAACTAGACTAATACTCACATGAACAATGTGTAACCATTGCTTTAATAAAGGAAAACATCCATTGAGGTGTATCTTCTACATACCAAAATGAGTCTTCTGAAAATTTGTATTGAGTTAAGAACATATGGGTTACTTCAAGACACTTGTAGTGAAGGACAGGCCAATCTAAAATCCATGTCTGTTCAAGGGGAAATATGGCCATTTTTAAGCATACATGATTCCACATGATTTCTGAAGAACTGTACTATTGAAGACCACCTTTCTTCAAGTAGGAAGCCATCTCAGGTGTCAAGAAGAGGGAACAGGGGCATGGAGTCACTTCTACCTAAAAATACTTTATGTCTTAAGGACTTATTCACATCCAACCACCAAAACCATCCTCCCACCTCCCTCTTATCTGGATAGTTTCCATGCTGCCACAGGCACCTGCCACCATTGGATCCAATTACATTCATTGCCTCTAGGTTTCTGAATCCAGTGGCCACCATTCCCACACCAAGTTATGGTCAACAGAAAGACTACTGTGACACTCTTCAAAGATAAGAATAGCTTTACACCGTTAATATACTAACGTATTTCTCACAAGGCTTGGAAGAGGCTATATACTTAGGAGTTGGTGAGCAGAGAATAAGAATAATTCTGTCTGCTCAAATGGAGGGAGAAACAGACACTGCTACTTTTTTTTAATAGTGAGCACTTTGGACTTCAGCATCATCCCAGCAAATACACATAGAATTTGAGTTCTTTCTACATCACTGTGGTACAGCAATAGATGTAAAAATCTCTGCTAGATAAAACTATATTATTAAATTTGACCTCATCCAAATTTGAGGGGACAGGTTGCAGTATCCTTCACCCCAATATGAGTTCTCACACATATATCCAAGTCAGATTCTATAAATCAGGAAATGAAGATAGTGTTTTGGAAAACAATGCACATCCTTATGAGTACCACTGTGTGATCAGTCTTGACATACTACTTAGAAATCGAGGCCCACTACATATACAGAAGCACAAACTAAGAAAAGATTAATACAAGCAAGGCCTTTAACTAGGAGCCACCGCCATTTCCTTAGCCAAAGAAAGGTAGATTTCCTGAGAAGTGGTGAGAGATTGATTCTTGGGGAATAAATTTAGGTGATCAAAGTTTCCAGGTTCAGAAAGAGCCATGTAAAAGGCAGGTCTTTCTGAAGGCACAAAGCAAGGTATCTTAAGCAAGCCTTTGTAAACTCATCTAAGGTCTTTGTAAGGTAGATACAGAATAACTCCACCTACCCCAAATATAACAACAGAAAGCCATTGTTTTTCAGTTAATACCCTCACTATAAATTCTACTCTTTAATTCAGATATTCCTGGGATGGAATCCTAGGTTTCAGTTTCTGTCTATTACCTCATATGCTATACTAAATCAACAAATAATAGATTGTAAAACCTCAGATGATAAAAAAAAGAATGAACTATGGTATAAAATCTCTACAACATTGCTCAGAAAGTTCTGTGACTATGATCCAAAAAGGAGAAGCAGTTGGAGCATAAATAAGCAAATGAGGGTAAATCAAACTAAAATAAGGTTTTGCACTAGAAAAGATAACAACAATGCAAGAAGAACACCATGAACTAGTTGAGGTGTGAGCAAATCATATATCCAAAGAGTGTGAATTGGCCAAATTATAGTAGGAAATAAGACGATGCAATAGGAACACAGAAAGGACCTCAGTTCAAACAGTGCTGAGAGCCTGAACATATTTATTCATAGACAGATATGAAAATGACAATGTCAGCGAAACAATGCTCAGCCTCACTATCACGTGAGAAATTAAAACCCAAATTAGATGCCACCTCACTCTTATTCTATCCTAATAGATATTTCATTTTCTATTTTTAAATTTTATTTAACTTTTTTATTTATTTTAACATACTGAACACAGTTAACCCTCCCTCCACTCCTCCCAGCTCTTCCCTGAAAACTCACATCTATCCCCCTCCCCATCCACTCCTCCTCCATCTCCATTCAGAAAGGGTCAGGCCTCCCAGGGGCTTGAACAAAACATGGTACAGGAAGTTGGCCACTCCACTCTTCTTAAAATGAGCACCATCAGAAAAGTAGAGTGAGAGTGGATGAAGATGCACAGATGGACGACCATCTCCCCACTGCTGCAGGCAGTGACATCAATACTATAATTACGTAAACATTAGCTATTATGTGTTTGTTCTTCAGAACAACTTCCGGGGCAGAACAACTGTAGTTGCCTTGAACTGACAGATCAAGCTTAGTACCCAAAAGAATTGAAAAAAAATGCCCAAATTATAGCTGTACTCATTCACTAGATCATTATTCACAATAATCAAAATGTGTTATCAACATCAGTGTAGCTTGATTGGCTAAGGAACAAGGCAAATAAAATTTGCTAAAAAATACACACAACCACAGGAAGATGTGAAAATATCACACTCAGGAAACAATAAATTAAATTAAAAATTAAAAATGTCTTAATGGTGACAGGGCATATAGGAATAAGAGGATGGTGGCCATAGAATATATACTTTCAATTAAAGAGGAGGAATATCTCAGAACATGTTGCAGCTGTATGATTATATCCAGTGATCATATATAAGATAATTGGGATAGTGAATCTCACCTGTCATACCACAGACAATGGAGACAATGAGACTGTCTTACTAATCCAAACCATGAATTTATATTAAAATATTTTATTCTTCCAATTAAGTACACAATTCTGAGTTGTCACTTTTCTTTTTAGAAAACATTTTCAATTTTTCTTTATATTTTAAAATTGAATACATGTGTATAATGAAATATAATCACATCTACACCTATCCCTCTCCCCACTTTTAACTATATGCCCCAAGTCTGAGCCTTTAGCTTCTGGAGGTGAGTCTCTCTATTGTAGATGTTGAAGGTTTCCATTCAGTAACATGGATAATCAACTGGAAAATGGGTTTCCTGAAGTCCTATATTAAGGCCTCCATTTTGCCAAGTGATACTAGTAATAACCTTCCAGTACTGTGACGTTTGACAGTTTGAAAAGCATTCCAAAGTATGAGATACTTGGTCACCACAGACTTGCCTCCTTAAGGGATTAATATTAGTCAAAGCTCTGCCATCTCTACAGCTACAACATTCTTCTCTAGAGCCATTGGCATCTATGAATTCATCAAATATGGCTAATTCCAAAATTTTTCAGACAATAAAAAACTCATCTGTAATGATTAAAAGAGACTAATGGAACAGGAAGGCTTAAATTAGCTAGAAAATGTAGGGCACTGTAGAGAAAGGACATGGAGAAGGATAAAGATTTTTTAGAGAATTCAGGTAGAAACCTACAACTGTAGAAGTATTCATCCATATATGTAGAGCTACGTGTTTTGGGTAGGCTGGAGAAGTATAAAGAGGACGAAGAGAGTTAAAAAGCTATAAAGAAGGAAGAAGATTGATCAAAAAACACAATGAAAGCGGAAAGGGGTGTATTAATGGTGAAAGGGTATGAAGGGAGAGAAGAGGGAAAAGATCAATCAAAAAGTGTGCATGAAAATGGCATGATGAAATTTATTATTTTGCACTTCAATTAAAAGTGCAAACTAGAATTCTGCACCGTATCCAACTCCTCACCCAGCCAGACCATCCACATCCTTCTCCAGGGTCTAAACCAGTGAGTTTCCCTGACCCTCCCTAACCTCAAACCCTCCCCAGTCCACCAGATCCAGCCAAAGACCCTGGTGTAGTCTGGTTACCCTTATCTGTGCCACAACCAACCTCTAGGAATCTACCAGGACCCTCCCTCTCTATCCTTCATACACAGATCCCCTCCAATGTCACATACAATTTTTCTTCCCAGTTAGATCTAATCCATACTCAGGCTTACAACAAGAGGCACATCCTGTATATGGTTCCAGACCCCTCTATACACTAGAATTCATGCCATGAAAAACATTTCCAATATCTAGGCACAACCTGCCCACACATTCTCTCTTATGTCCCAACTTTATCTATTTATATCTGTCCTAGAACTAACAAAAGAAGTTCACATGCCCAAATCTCATTGCAAAAAAATATAAACAATATGAATAGTCAAGCCAGCATCTTCACTCTGAAACATACCAGCCCTTCAGAAATGTTTGCCAATGAGATGAACCCCAGGTACAGAATTTAAAAACACAATTATAAACTTTTTCAAAGAACTCAAGAAGTTTAAGTAACTTCTTTGTGCAAAGAAGCAGCTCAATGAAATTAAGGAGAAAAATCTTAAAAAGGATAAATTCCTCAGTGACACCAGAGAAGACAAAAATGTAAGACTGAAGGAAATAATGACAATCCAGGACTTGAGAATAAGATTCACTGAGGAGAATAATCAGGATAGATGAAGGAGAAGAAATCTAACTCATAGGTACAGAAAACATATTCAACAAAATCATAGAAGGAAACTATCCCAACCTTAAGAAGGATATGCCTATGATGGTACAAGAAGTTTACTGAACACTGGACATAGAATAGAAACCCTCCCATAGAATAGACTGGACAAGAAAAGAAAGTCCCCCTCAACAAATAATAATCAAAACCATTAAACATGCAGAACAAAGAATATTAAGTATTGCAAAGGAAAAGGCCAAGTAACATATAAAGGCAGACCTGTTGGAATTACACCTGACTTCTCAATGAAAACTCTGAAAGCAAAAAGGTCTTGGTCAGATATGCTGCAGACAGGAAGAGATCATGGATGCAAGCCCAGACTACTATACTCAGCAAAGCTTTCATTCACCATCGATGAAGAAAACTGATATTCCATGACAAAAAAAAGGTTTAAAAAATATGTATTCACAAACCCAGCCTTAGAGAAAGTACTAGAAGAAAAACCTGAACCCAAGGAAGCCAGCAACACCCACAATAGCACAGACATCTGATAACCCTCCACCAACACAACTCAAAGAAGAGAAACACACAAACACCACTACCAAAAAATAACCGGAGTTAACCACTGGTCATTAATATCGCTTAATATCAATGAACTCAATTCACCTATCAAAAGGCACAGGTTAAGAGAATAGATAGGAAAACAGGATCCAACATTCTGCTTTTTAAAAGAAACACACCTCAACCTCAAAGACAGACACTACCTCAGAGTAAAGGAGTGGGAAAAGGTTTTCCAATCAAACGGACCTAAGAAACAAGCAGGTGTGGCTATTCTAATAACTAACAAAATTGATTTCAAACCAAAATCAATCAGAAGAGATGTAGAAGGACACTTTATACTCATAACAGGAACAATTCATCAAGATGAAGTCTCAATCCTGAATATCTATGCCCCTAATATAAAAGCATCCAAATATGTAAAAGGAACTTTACTAGAATTAAAATCACACATCAAACCCCACACACTAATAGTAGGAGATTTCAACACTCCTCTCTCACAAATGGAAATGTCAACCAGACAGAAACTTAACAGAGAAATAAGAGAATTAACAGATGTAATGAATCAAATGGACTTAACAGACATCTGTAGAACATTCCACCCAAACAGGAAAGAATATACCTTCTTCTCAGCACCTCATGAAATCGTCTCGAAAATTGATCAAATACTCGGTAACAAATCAAACATCCACAGATACAAAAAAATAAATTGGAGTAACCACCTGTGTCTTATCAGGTCACCATGGAGTAAAGTTAGAATTTAACAACAATACCACCCCCCAGAAAGCCTACAAACTCAAGGAAACTGAACAGTCAACTACTGAACCACCCCTGGGTCAAGAAAGAAATAAAAAAGAAATTGAAGTCTTCCTAGAATTCAACGAAAACAAAGACACAATTTACCCAAACCTATGGGACACTATGAAAGCAGTGCTAAGAGGAAAGTTTATAGCACTAAGTGCCCACAAAAAGAAAACAGAGAAAGCTCACATTACAGACTTAACAGCACACCTGAAAGCTGTAGAATAAAAAGAAGCAGACTCATCCAGGAGGAGTAGAAGACTGGAAATAATCAAACTGGGGGCTGAAATCAACAAAACAGAAACACAGAAAACAATCTAAAAAATCAATGAAACAAAGAGCTGATCCTTTGAGAAAATCAACAAGACTGACAAACCCCTATCCAAACTAATCAAAAGGCAGACAGAGATAGAACACTCAAATTAACAAGATCAGAAATGAAAAGGGGACATAACAATAGACACTGGGGAAATTCAGAGAATCATTAGGTCTTAC
The DNA here is from genome assembly GCF_000317375.1 of Microtus ochrogaster. Classification (NCBI taxonomy): domain Eukaryota; kingdom Metazoa; phylum Chordata; class Mammalia; order Rodentia; family Cricetidae; genus Microtus; species Microtus ochrogaster. Next base: position 126,115 of record NW_004949105.1, read on the forward strand.
TACAAAAGCCTGTACTCCACAAAATAGGATAATGTAAAAGAAATGAACATTTTTAGATAACTACCATATACCAAAATTAAATCAAGACCAGGTGAACAATTTAAATAGACCTATAAGTTGCAAGGAAATAGAAGCTGTCATCAAAAACCTCCCAAACTGAAAAAGCTCAGGGCCAGATGATTTTAGTGTACATAAGTGATGCCAAAAACTCTACCAGAGAACTCCTACAGCTGATAAATACCTTCAGTGATGTGGCAGGATACATGATCAACTCAAAAGTATCAGTAGCCCTCCTATACCCAAAGGATAAAGAAGTTGAGGGAAATCAGAGAAACATCACCTTTCACAATAGCCACAAATAGCATAAAGTATCTTGGGGTAACACTAACCAAGGAAGTGAAAGATCTATTTGACAAGAACTTTAAGTCTTTGAAGAAAGAAATTAAAGAGGATACCAGAAAATTGAGATTTCCCATGCTCTTAGATTGGTAGGATCAACATAGTAAAAATGGCAATCCTACAAAGGCAATCTATAGATTCAATGCAATCCCCATCAAAATCTCAACAAAATTTTTCACAGACCTTGAGAGAACAATAATCAACTTTATATGGAAAAACAAAAGCCCAGGATAGCCAAAACAATCCTATACAATAAAGGAACTTCCAGAGGCATTACCATCCTTGACATCAAACTCTATTACAGAGCTACAGTAATGAAAACAGCTTGGCATTGGCATAAAAACAGAGTCGTTTATTTTTCACTTCTTCTGTGTTAGGCGTACGTAGTGGACAATGAGGACTACTGAGAACTCAAGAACAATGGCAATGGGCTTTTGATCCTACTGCACATACTGGCTTTGGGGGAGCCTAGGCAGTTCGGATGCTCAACTTACTAAACCTGGATGGAGGTGGGCGGTCCTTGGACTTCCCACAGGTCAGGGAACCCTGATTGTTCTTCAAGCTGATGGGGGAGAGGGACTTGATCGGGGGAGGGGGAGGGAAATGGGAGGCGGTGGCGGGGAGGAGGCAGAAATCCTTAATAAATAAATAAATTTAAAAAAAAACAGAGTCGTTGACAAATTGAATCGAAGACCCAGATATTAATCCACAAACCTATGAACACCTGATTTTTGACAAAGAAGCTAAAATTACACAATGGACAAAAGAAAGCATCTTTAACAAATGGTGCTGGCATAACTGGACGTCAACCTATAGAAGAATGAAAATAGATCCATATCTATCACCATGCACAAAACTCAAGTCCAAATGGATTAAAGACCTCAATATAAATCTGATCACACTGAACCTGATAGAAGAGAAAGTGGGAAGTAGCCTGCAATACATGGTCACAGGAGACCACTTCCTATGTATAACTCCAGTAGCACAGACAATAAGAGCAACAATTAATAAATGGGACCTCCTGAAACTGAGAAGCTTCTGTAAAGCAAAGGACACCACCATTAAGAAAAAAGGTAGCCTACTGAATGGGAGAAGATCTTCACCAACCCCACATCAGACAAAGGTCTGATCTCCAAAATAAATAAATAATTCAAGAAACTAGACATTAAAATTCTAAATAACCCAATTAAAAATGGGGTACTGAACTGAACAGAGAATTCTCAACAGAAAAAGTTCAAATGGCCAAAAGATACTTAAGGTCATGTTCAACTTCCTTAGAGATCAGGGAAATGCAAATCAAAACAACTTTGAGATACCATCTTACACCTGTCAGAACGGCTAAAATCAAAAACACCAATGATAGCTTATGCTGGAGAGGATGTGGACTAAGGGGAACACTCATCCATTGTTGGTGGGAATGCAAACTTGTGCAACCACTTCAGAAATCAGTGTGGCGGTTTCTCAGGAAACTGGGAATCAACATACCTCAAGAACTAGCAATACCACTCTTGCGAATATACCCAAGAGATGCCCAATCATACTACAAAAGCATTTGTTCAACTGTGTTATAGCAGCATTATTTATAATAGCCAGAACCTGGAAACAACCTAGATGCCCCTCAATGTAAGAATGGATAAAGAAAGTGTGGCACATCTACACATTAGAGTACTACTCAGAGGTAAAAAGCAATGACATCTTGAATTTTGCATGCAAATGGGTGGAAATAGAAGACACTATCCTGAGTGAGATAACCCACACCAAAAATATGAATATCCTATGTACTCACTCATTAGTGCATTCTAGCTATAAACAAAGGACATTGAGCCTATAGTTCTCGATCCTAGAGAAGCGAAATAATAGCGTGAACCCAAAGGAAAACATCTATAGATCCTCCTGGAAACTGGAAACAGACAAGATCACTGGGCAAAAGTTGGGAGCATAGGGGTAGGGGTGAGGTGGGGTGAAAGGGAGAGGCGGAAAGAGAAGGGAGAAGGGGAGGATTGGAGAGAGCTTGGGGGAGTGGGAGGGTGGAGATAGAGGAAGGGCAGATATAAGAGCAGGGGAGAAGATACAGAGACTTGGCTCTAGAGGGGATCCCAGGTATCCACGGGGATGTCCCCAGCTAGGTCCTTGGACAGCAGAGGAGAGGGTGCCTGATCTGACCTTGTCCCATAGTCACACTGATGAATATCTTGAATATCACCATAGAACCTTCTACCAGCGATGGATGGAGATAGAGACAGAGACCCACATCGGAGCACTGGACTGATCCCCCAAGGTCCAGTTGAAGAGCAGAAGGAGGAAGAAGATGAGCAAGGAAGTAAGGACCACAAGGGGTTGGTCCACCCACTGAGATAGTGTGCCTAATCTAATGGGAGGTCACCAAATTCAGCTGGCCTGGGACTGAATGAGCATGGGATCAAACTGGACCCTCTGAATGTGGCTGACAATTGGGGCAGACTGAGAAGCCAATGATCATGGCACTGGGATTTGTCTCTACTGCATGACTGGCTTTTTGGGATCCTAGTCTATTTAGATGCACACCTTCCTAAGCCTGGATGGAGTGTGGAAGGCCTTGGACTTCCCACAGAGCAGGGTACCCTGCCCTTTCTTAGGACTGGAGGGGGAGAGGGGGTAGGTGAGTGGGGGAGCAGGAGCGATGTGGGAGAAGGGGAGGAAGTGGAAATTTTAAATGGTATTATTTATAAAGTAATAAAAAATAAAACATAAACACAGAAAAAAGAATATGAAATATAAATAACAGTATAAAATGGGGAGGTAAGGAGGGAGAGATGTGAATTTAATAAAGTGATATTTTATTTGTGTTATAACAAATAAAGCTTGCCTGAAGATAAGAGTGCAGAGCTAGGCCCCTAGAGGCCAGGCAATGATGGCACACACCTTTAATTCCAGGACTCCTGGGAGATAGAGGCAGAGGGATCTCTGTTAGTTCAAGGCTACCCTGGACTACACAAGAGTAAAGCTGTGTAATAGACACACAGAGCTCACACAAAAGTGATCCCAGCACTAGGGAGGTGAAGACAGAAGTGATATGGCTGGGTGGAGAGAGGAGTATAAGGGGGAAGAGAGAGGAACTCAGTGGAGTCCGAGGTTTGGTGGAGACAGATGGAGTCTGGACATGCAGTCTGAGGACAGGATCGCCCCTTTGGTCTGAGCATTGGTTGAGGTAAAAGAACCCTCTAGTGACTGGCCTCTCCACTTTCCTGATCTTCAGCTTTCACCCCTATAAATGACTCTGGGTTTTTATCATTAAGACCAATTTTTATTTGTGCTACAACTTAAAATTTAAAATACATTAATAAAACACTCAAGAATTTCTGTGATTGAGTAACAGAAGATGGAAAAAATGGAAATAATAAATTTTCAAAGAATATAGAAGTATAGAAGTCATTTTCCCAGAGACAAAAGGTCATATAATTTCCAAACTGAAAGAACCTACAAAATGTAAAGTAGGTATATAGAAAGAGAATAGCACACACATACACACACATGCATATACACACACATGCACATACACTATGTACACACATACACTAGGTACACACTCTTTCCAATAATGACCTGGTCTACCAGATGCCTTAAATACCCTCGGTATCCCTTCATCTTCGCAATTCTCACTGCCCTCTGACCTCTCTGGTCCCTCTATGCCAGTAGATGCTCCTTTTCATCCCATCAGGTTCAGTGTCCTCTTCCCTGCTCCTCAGCCCCTGAGCTTCTCCATCTATGGACATCTGATGTCAGAGACCATGCTTATGCCACCAGTGATGAGGAAATGGGTCCTTACTCCATCTCTCTCCAACGGGATGCCTTGTGCTAAAACAGATTCTGCATCTGGATCTATGTGAACCCTCTCGGCACACATCTCTAGAGCGACCGAACTATCTAACTGCCCTGCACCTCAGCAGTCATGGTGGTCACAGCTACTCCCAAAACAGAAGGTCAGGGAAGGACTCTGCTTCCCTACTCAGACTGCTGAGGAAGGTGGGGTAACAAGGAAACTCTCAAACTGGAATGGAGGTTCTCTTGTGAGAAGTGAACCCCAAAAAAAGTCACAGAATGGCTGGGGTCCTATCAATATAACCTTAAGAGCCAAGCATCTTCTAGACTGAGAGCAGAAAATTCCAATCCTACAAGTCCCTTTCTGGGATGTTGTTTCCTTCCATTTCATGATATAAAAGAGCACACATACTCAGCAGCAGCCTTCTAAGAGGTTGTGCTTCTTGTTTTGCTCTGTCCACATAAAAAAAATGCATAAAAATGATATCATTCCAGTTTGAAAGGAAAAGATTCAAGGTTTAAAAAATTTTGGAATTTTTTTTATTTTTTTTTAAACAATCCTTTCTCATTTTACATACCAATCCCAGTTCCCACTCCCTTCCCTCCTCCCGCTCCTCCACCTTCCCCCCATTCCACCTCCATCCACTCCTCAGAGTGGGTAAGGCTTCCCATGATGAGTCCACAAAGGCTGGCATGCAGGACCAAGCCCACCCCCCATATCTAGGCTGTACAAGGTATACATCCAACGAGAGTGGGCTCCAAAAAGCCAGTTCAAGCATTTCCAACTGCCAGTGGTCCCACTGCCAGTGGCTCCTCAAACTGCCTAAGACATACAACTGTTACTCACATTCAAAGGGCCTAGTAAGGTCCTATTCAGATTCCCCTGCTGTCATTCCAGAGTCAGTGAGCTCCCACTAGCCCAGGTCAGCTGTCTCTGGGAGGATCCCCATGATGATTTTGACCCCTTTGCTCATATTATCACTCCTCCTTCTCTTTGACTGGACTCTGGGAGATTGGCCCAGTGCTTAGATATGGATCTCTGCATCTGCTTCCATCAGTTGCTGGATGAAGGTTCTATGATGACAATTAAAGTAGTCACCAATATGACTACAGGGGAAGGCCACATAAATGTTTTTTAATGTCTCTAGTCATGAAGGTAGGAAAGAGAAAAGATGGTATGACCCCCTAGACAGCCCAATTCTCTAGTTCTTATGCCAAATGCCTCCCTGAAGGATAGGGATACAAACAAGAGTAAGCAATGGGCCTAAAGCTGTCTCCTTATTCCCACGGTGAGCCCTTACTCCACCTGTCTTTACTTTTTTTTTTTTTGAAGGAAATTGTGTCTCTGGTGAGCTCAGTAAGCCCCCCTGCTAAACCTTCCATAGATGTCCCTAAAACTAGCAGTATCCCCTGAAAGCCCCAGGACCCCTAACTTGTGGATCTTTCACTTTCCAGCATCTGCCAGCGGTCCCTACACAACACCACAGAATCACCTACCCAGCTTTTCCATAACTCTCAGTTGCTCACCTCCCACTACCCCAGTGAGTGTTTTGACAGAATCCACCTTACATCTGTCCACTGGACTCCAGACCACTGAATACCTCCCAATATTCATGGGAACAAAATGAAAGTGCTAGAATCAAAGATGAAAGACTTGGAGTACAACAAACTTTTCCAGTTCAGTTTGGTCCACGAGACTCCTTAAGTTCTGTGTTGGAGAAATTCAATCAGGGGAAGACACACACAACCTTCAAGGTGCTGGATGAACACCAAAGTTCTTTCTCTCCCAGTCTATCCTGTAATCTTGTGACTGAAACACCTCTCTCCTCTACGGCCAGTGCATGTCTTGAGTGTAGGCAGATCATGAGGCCGAATGATAGGGTTAAAAACAACACTACCAACGACAAAGGACAGAACCTGGGGGTGGTTCAGTAGACTTGCCGTGTAAAACAACCAGACTTTGATCCATGGAACCAACAGTGGAAGGGGAGAACCCATTTCCAAAAGTGGTCTCTGACCTCCGTACCTATGCCATGGGACATGGCCACTGGTACTCATACATATATTATACAAGAAAAAAAAAAAAACAAAGAAAAAGAAAGGAAGAAAAAATGAAAGAAGGAAGGAAGGAAGGAAGGAAGGAAGGAAGGAAGGAAGGAAGGAAATAAGGAGAGAAAGGAGAGAAAGAAGAAAAAGGAGAAAGGGGGAGGGAGGAAGGAGGGAGGGAGTGAAGGATTCTGTTTCCATGGATCTGTCTTTGCTCCTCTATGTGTGCCTCGCTGTTATCTCTGTGAACCCATCTTTCTACAATTCTAGGTATCCATCTTTTTCAGTCCATCTCTCTTTCTATACATGCCTCTTCAACTTTTAATTCCTCATCTTTTTCCCTTTCTGTATTCTCATTCTCTATCCCTCTCTTTCTCCCTTTCTCTTTCCCTCTCTTTTCCTCTCTCCCGTCCTCCCTCTGGTACTGGTATAGTGAATTTACCAAACTATCTGGACGATGCATGCCTTAGTACAGAGTGGAATGCATGCCTTAGTACAGAGTGGAATTAAGGTGGTGGTGGTAGTAGCTGCTGTAGTAACTGTTCTGGTTTCTCGGGCAATGGGAGCTGCTCAGACTTCCTCACCAAACCAGTTCTATGGCACCAGTTGAACCTTGTTCCTGGCAACTGGCTCAAGTAGTTTGTGATCTCTTGATACCTCTGGGAGCTGCTGAATGGGAGCTTTACAAGCTCTCTCCTGTTCATTGCCCATAACCCAGAATTACTGCTTGTAACTGATAACCTAAAAATGCTGCTTACAGAATCACAGTCTTTTTGTCTTTGAATCAACAAACTGGGGGATTTCTAAATCCTTAGAAAATATAGAACTAGAGACAGGCCTATTTATGGAGACACACAGCTGTCCTATTTCCCGCGCTCTCTCTCCATATTTGACTTTAGGAACTTCCTTGGAGCACACACGCAGTCAGGAAAGCAAAGATGTTTCTGACCCATGAAGGAGAATGATCTTGGAAAGGAGAGGCACAAAAATAGGCAAGCCTGAGGAAGAACTTCACCATCTCTCTTGGTCCTTTTAACAGTAAGGATCATATATTGCGAGCTTCCTTGCCAGAAAACTCTCAGCACTCCCAAGCTGTGAAAGTAAGCCTATCATAAAACACCAACTTGGGGTATCCAAAATGACACCAGAATCCACCAGTATTCAGAGATATATATACCCATAAGATTGTAAACAACTCAAAACAATGGACAGGAAGTTTGGTCTTTAGTGATCTATCCTAGATTCTAGTATCTCCCCTGAGCTAATCTCTGGTGACGTGCAATCCCAATGCTTATAAATAGAGCCACGAAGAGGCCTTGGGTGGCACCATCTACTCACCAGCCTAGAATTCTCATTTCCTCTGCTCTTTGGCCCATGAGGAAATTATGCAGTCCTACTTGCTGATTCTTTTCTTCTTCTGCTCCAAGATCTTACCAGGTATGCTTCGACAGAACTTGAAAAATATGTCAAGGCTGGGGATACCGGGGCTGAGCATAGCTGAGATTAACTAGTCCCAAACATGAGGAAGCAAAATATCAAGACAGAATCCTTTAATGGGGTGATCTGAATCAGCATCCCTCAATGGTCTTCAGTCTTTCACTCTGTGTATCTGCTCGGTCTGTCTAAGTGAATCTGCCTCTCTACATTCCCAGGTATCCATCTTTCTCAATCTGTGTCTCTATGTCTATACATGTCTAGGAAAGACAGAGATGAAGCTGGTAGAGTTGTGAGGTTAGCCTCAGAAAGTTCTTGGCATCTTTTAGCCCCTCATCTTTGTTTTGAATGTGAAAGACAAATTTTCTATGTGGAAGTGATTCTGTTCAGCCTATAAGAAGGCCCCTCACACTAAGAGGCCAGCTTCCTACCCAAAGCAAGCTACCCACAGTGACAGGGTTAAGGGGCAGTGGCTCAGACAGCAGCCTGCTGCAGGCGAAGTGCCATCAGTCCTAATCATCAGACCAACTCATCCATAACCTAGGCAACAGACATCACATCTTATCACTTGTCACTACCATATTCCTTACCCACCTTCTAGAAATAACCCAGTGAAAGACCCATTCGTCTCCAGGGAGATGCAGCAAGGCTCTGGGGGCCCAGAAGACTCAGGGTCCGCTGCTGTCTGAAATGTTGCAGGTTGACCTCAGGAAATGGCATTGCTGAGTAAAAGTTGCACCTACTTAGCCTCATGTACTGATCAGAACCTTGCTGTCAGGACAAGATGTAGGAATGAGCATCCTCCTTGTCTTCTGAATTAAACGTAAAGGTTCCCACTGAGTCTCAAGGGCCACTACGTAGGCATGCAATCGTTTTCATTCCTCAACACTTGTTGGGTTATTTCCAGTTTGATTTCCTACTAAAGTGTAGAGTGCAGAGAGAAATATGCACTAGGTATGCACGGCGTGAGTTTTGGTATATGTAGGCTCTGATATGATTCAATAGTTCAAGTAAGAAGTCTGATAGCGTGTATACTTTTCTCGTTAGCACTCCATCTCTGCTTCCTGTAGGCCTGCACTCCCTGCCCAGCAGTGATGTAGGATGCACTCTCCAGGTAATGAATACTGAAGGTGATGCAAACTATTCCAGCACCATAACAACCCTGAGCCATCACAGGCAGAAGTACATTCTATTTCCAACAGGGTCCTTAGATCGTGAAGATCCAATTTGGGTATTTCACATGGAAAACAGCCCAAAGGACCTTACAACAACTGAACTCCAGGACGACACCTTCGAGCTGTACAGCTTTTTATCTCTTTCAGATAATGTCATGGTTTTCTTGCTGTTGTCTCCCACACTAGGTCGTTCTGTGAACACAGGGTGAAGTCCACATGAAAAGCCACTCAGTGGACAATTTACAAATTGACATGAAACGTGGCTGCTGATGAGCTGATTGAGAAACTACTTAATGAACAACAACCTGGATTGGGGGAAAGCCAGGAAGGCAGAGACTCTTGAGCTTAGAACCCCCCATTCAAGAAGCCCATAAAAAGTCACAGTCCCTGATAATCTCCCGACAGCTACACTGGGACATCTATTATGCCCAGCTGGCAAGAGAACTTGTAGCAAGAAGCTAACCTAGCTGTGCATATCAGGAGAGGGTGATGTGTAAGGAGACATGGCAGTTGCTGTGACGGGTATGGTACGTAAATATGTTAATTCTTTGTCTACATCAATCATTGATACATAGCACATCAAACTTATTTTCCTTTTTGTGAAAACAGAGAAGCTGTGGCAATATTCCTACCTGGTCACAGTGAGCTGCTGTTGGCCAGGGTCTGCTTCTCCACTCAGAGTCATCACCCCAAATGTTGTAAGGAGCCCCTTTTCATACCACCTGCACCCCGGCGGATGTACAGCTTACACTGGAGTCATCACCCCGAATGCTGTAGGGAGCCCCTTCCCATACCACTGGCATCCCAGAGGATGGATGGCTTACACTAGTGTCTGCGTCTTACTTTTTTTTTCTTCTGTGATAAAATGTTCTGACCGGAAAGAAGTTATATAAGCAAGTTTGTTCAGTGTACAATTACAGGTCATGAAGGGAAATCAAGGCAGGAACTTGAATACAGGCATATCTACCTCCTATTCTACGCAGTATCACCTCCACCCAAAGAGCTCACCTCACAGCAAAAGAAGTATAGTAGGACCCACTGTGCTTGCTGGTCGGCAGTGGGCTGATATTTAGATACCTTTCCTTATACAGTTCAAGAATACCTGCCCAGGGGGTGGGGCCACCCACAGTGGGCTGGGCCCTTCTACATTAATGAACAAACAAAAAAAATCCATGAAAGATGTGCTCCATGGGCCAATCTGATGTTGGCAGTTCCTCAATTAAGACTCTCCGCTCAGGTTGCTCTATGCTGTGGCAAGTCGACATTTGAAACTAAAAGGCATCAATCACACTGAATGTGCAGCTCTGCCTTAAGGAAACCTGTGACCTATAGGAAGGGTGGAAGAATGAAAGCAATGGGACATTCTTCTACTCCTTGTGGTGTTCCTGTGAGAAACAGTAAGAATAAATAGCATGTCCCCCATCATATGATTGGGGGCTGGCAGCTCAAGGGATCCGTCTTAGCCATGGGCTCCCATGGAGAACAACGGAGATACTTAAAGTTCAAGTTACGATGCGGTACCGAAAGGAGACAGCTTGATATAGGATTTGAATATCAAGATTAAGTTTAGGGAAGTCCTGAGGGTGAACCAAGTGAGGCCTCATTGGGTAGGATATACCTTTATAGATGAGGAATCCAGATAAATTCAAGTGAATAAGAAAAAATTGAAGAGGAAGTGATTAAAAAAAGAATGTTTTGTCTATACACTGAGTGGTTTGTATAAGGGTTAGTTAGAAGCCAACTGGAAGTGACCAAGTGGTCACAGTGGCCAACAGACCTCCTTCCATGAGCAAAGCCATGCCTCCTCCACCTATGCCTGTCCCCTGACCACCAGTTCTGGACTATAAGACATTAACCCAACCCACCAAGGCAGACATTTCTGTCTCCTCAAGCCCCTTTAGCCTTTCCCTGTAGATTCCACGTTATTCCTACTGCTCTGGGCCTATTTTGCACCTTTTGAATAAGACACAGCAAATGCCTCTAGATCCCTGCATTCTGTATCCACCCTACCTCTGCCTCTACTGCTCCTCTCCAAGGGCTTCACATAGGAAAGAAAATATTGTACGTATGTCCTTTCCAACGTAACGATCACAAATCATATATGAAGATTGATCCCTGATACTCTCCCTGGTGAGTGAATTCCACAAAGTTCTGCTTATATTAATGCCCCCAGTGATCAATTATTCAAAACATCCTTAAAGCAGAAAAGTCCGTGCTTGTTTTGAAAAACCGTGTCTTGCTGTTATCAATTTTACTAAAACCACTGTATCTACAGCCAGAATATTCAGGTATTTCTGTTCCTTCCTGCAGGAACCGGCATGTTCACAGATTCGACCTTTATGGATGACAATGTAAATTGCTTTAAAAATGGAGGACAATGTTTCTACGATGATTGCCCCTCCTTCTCTGATCAAATCGGCAGCTGTTACAATAATATAGGCACGTGCTGCAGAAAACCTGTAACACAGTGAATGTCAGACGCCAAAAATCACATAAAGGACTTGAAGCATCTTTTTTAATAAAGGAAATCATATTTTGAAGAATATCATCAACAAAATAAAATCAATCCCCTGTGAATTTCGAGTAAGATAAGGCATATTTTTCGGTGGCATTTAGAATGAAAAACAGTACAGGGAACAAATCCTGCCTGCTCAAGAGGGATGGCCAGGAATGGAGCAAAATTTTATAAAGAGTCCAAATTTAGAATCTCTCCTTTCTTTTCAAGACAGAAATTTCAGGTGACTAGAAAAGGGAGTCGGGTTATAGGGATCTTTTCGGCCTGTGACGAGCTTCTCTCTGTTATCTCCCGGTCTTCATTAGAGTTTCTGCTGCTGTGATAAAACACTGTGGTCTTGAGTGACTTGGCCAGGAGAGGGCTGATTTCACATACACTTCCACAGCACAGTCCATCGCGGAAGGAATTCAGGGCAAAAACCCAAGCAGGGCAGGAATCATGAGGCAGTGGTTGGGGCAGAGGCCCCTAGGGGTGCTGCTCACTGTCTTGCTCCTCATTGCTTGCTCAACCTGCTTTTTTTTCCCCTGTGGTTTTTTTGAGACAGGATATTTCTGTATAGATTTGAAGCCTGTTTTGGAACTTGCTCTGTAGGCCAGGCTGGCCTCAAACTCAAAGAGATCCACCTGCCTCTGCCTCCTGAGTGCTGAGACTAAAGGTGTGTGCCATCAATGCCCAGCAAACCTGCTTTCTTATAGCAGATGGGACCTCCAGCCCTGGGATGGCACCACCCACAGGGAGGCGGACCCTCCCACATTAATTATCAATCAAGAAAGTATAGAAAGTTCCACATAGGCTGCTGTGAGGGAAACACATCAATATATTTACCCAACAGTGGACCCACCATGCTACAATACTGACTTATTGACACCTAATCACCCAGGCAGGCCCTTGCCTCCTTCTGCCGTTGGCTAGGATTGACCAGACTCTTGCATGTCCCTAAAGCCACGTCAGCCTTCCCTTTCATGCTATAAATACCATTTATCTCTACGGATTCTCCAGCTTAGGGCAGCTTGCAGAAATCTTTTAAATTTGCCAGGCAGTGGTGGCGCACACCTCTAATCCCAGCACTCGGGAGGCAGAGGCAGGTGGATCTCTGTCAGTTCGAGGCCAGCCTGGTCTACAAGAGTTAATTCCAGGACAGGTTCCAAAGCAACACAGAAAAACCCTGTCTCAAAAAAAAAAATCTTCAAAATTTCAGAACTCTGGAACACCTGAAATTTGGCTTACAAATTCTGTAACATTAAGAGTTTAATTGAGAAAAAAAATGTAGATCCACAAAAAGTAATAGGCCAGTTTCAGGCCGAGGCTCCTGTGGCTGTGGAGGCTGTGAACTTGAGTTCAATGGGAGAGGCAGGCAAGTGGATCCCCAGGGCAGACCTGTGCTTTAGCCACAAGGACATTCTGATAAGGGATCCTATTGTCCATTCTTTCTCCCTCACCCTGTCAGTTTCTTTCTCTCCAGGTCCCAGCCAGATTGTACGGGGCTGTCAACGCTGCAAAGAGTAACTCATTTCTGAGCCTTTGCTACCTTGATTGCTGTATTTTAGAAAAGCCCTCACATATAGCACGATTTTTCTGAGAAACTCTAAGAAATCATAAAGCCTTTCTGGCAGAGGATAAAGTACTTCTAGACTCATTCAGTTCTTAGAGAGAGCACAGGACCCCACCAGGGTCCTGTACCCCAAAGACTAGCCAATGTGGAGCTTTCTCTATCATCCCACAAATTCAAGATAGCATACAATAGTACGGCATCTGCCTTGCTCCCAAGGGCCAAGCAAGCAGGAGCTAACCAGCACCCTAAAGGCCACAGAAACTACCCAGTCTGGCCCCTCACAAAACAAACTATGCCCTGCTGTATACTTCAAGCCTTTCTCTGGCTTGAGTCTTCTGTCTCCTTACCCCAGGGAGACCCTCAGTGTTATGTACTCTGCAGGCAACACATTTGCTGTCTAAAGGTGCCCTCTGTCCTCACATCATCTAACCAACAGAGACATAAGGTCAAAAATTAAAGTTTAGTAACATGACACATGGCCAACCATCGCTGAGACCTCAGATGGGGACAGGAGATGGCTCTGTGATCCCTGCTCTGCCTTTGTGGACTGTATGCCCTATCAGCTCTAAGGAACTTCTCATTTATCATCTGATGACGATCAGAGAGATACTGAATTAGAAGAACTCTGAAAATGTTTTTGGATCTATGAAGCTACATACTTCAAAGTATTATACTTAGCTACACAAAGAGAAGGAAGGAACATACAAACACACAACTTAGATCAATTAGGTTGTTAGAGAAAAGAAACAAGATAAGCAATGGAAAACTATGTGATAGCAAAGCACTTTCAAATTTTTCATTACTCAAAATTTCCTTATTAAAAAAAAAGTTCTCTGTGTGCTTAGTATACTGTCTCTCCTGCCTTTGTTAAATGTCCTTTTAAAAAAAAAATCACTGCAGGGCTGGAGAGATGGCTCAGTGGTTAAGAGCATTGCCTGCTCTTCCAAAGGTCCTGAGTTCAACCATCTGTAATGAGGTCTGGTGCCCTCTTCTGGCCTGCAGACATACACACAGACAGAATATTGTATGCATACATAATAAATAAATAAATATTTTTTGAAAATCACTGCAGCTGTTGCAAAGGGGGTGAAGGGTTTCTCTTCCCTCCTTATCAGTGCAGTTGCTTCAAAGGGGGTGAAGGGATTCTCTGTTGGGGAGACCGCTTGTTTGTTCCTGGCTGCCCAGAACCAAAATAACCACAGAGAAACTGCATTAATTAAATCACTGCTTGACCTATTAGCTCTAGCTTCTTATTGACTAAGTCTTACATCCTAACTAGCCCATCTCCATTAATCTGTGTATTGCCATGTGGCTGTGGCTTACCAGGTAAAGTTTTATCCCCAGCATCTGTCTCTGGGCAGGGCTACATGGCATCTCTCTGACTCTGCCTTTTTTTTTTTTCCACAAATGACCTCCTACATTTCTCTTCTCTTCTTATCACTGCAGCTGCTGCAAAGGAGGTGAAGGACATTATTGCTGCCCTGGCCTTTATATCTGTCTCTAAAGACTGTCAGAACACTAGGAAAATGTTACCCCAGTTCATACTATTCACTTCAAAAGCAAATGAGCACCTTTAGTGGAACAAGCTGGTGCAGCTTGTTTAGCTGAAAGCTAAAAGTTTCAAAAGGCCACGTGGAATTCTTTATAATCACCCTCTTAATAAAGTCAATCATTCTTTGAAGCATGCCTTCTTGTTGTTAAAATGGTTACAAGAAGGAATGGGGGTCGATAGAGAGAAAACACAAGACATACACCATGAATTTCTCAAGCAATAATTTAAAATATTATTTTAAAATCGGGGGAGTCAATGGAATTTTCAGGAGACTTTAGAAACTACTTAACAGAATTAAAAACTGTAGTTATGGTTCAGAGTGGCATGCACTGCTGCCCTCTGCTGGTCGTGCTGGGAGTTCACGTTCTGAGTCCCATTGTGGGACTGTAAATCCATTTGCAAAAATGAAGCTGCTGAGACCCCTACTGGCAGAAAATTATACAGCACCACACAGCACTGGTCTGAATCAACACAAGAGAAAGCTGCTTTGAGTTGCTGAGCCTCCTCAGACAGGTTCTTGGAGTCCCTGCTGCAGTAGGGTCCCTAGTGTGGAAATTCTTGCCAGAATTACCCAAGCACCCCACACCGGGAAATGTAACAGGTCTGGAAGAAGGCATTGACTTGGGGTATCCAGGATAAAAGCCAAAATCTAACCCCAAAGATACGTTGCCCACGGGACTGTAGGCTCCTGGAAGGGCAGGGGGGATCTTTATTGGAGCTTCACTCTCGATAGCAATGTCGTGCTCTGGAACGAGAGCTGCGCAATCCTGCTCCTTATAAATACAGCCACAACTGGGCTTAGGGACACTGCTGTCCAATGGGCATCTCAGGGGTGAGTCTCTCTTCCTCTCTGCATTCTATACAAGGTGAAAATGATGAAGATCCTTTGCTGTCTCGTTCTGATACTCAGCTTCTTCTCCCAGACCACCCAGGTGAGCCTAGCAGACCTTGAAGCATTGGCAAAGCCAGGGTTGCAAGGTCACAGGAGAATGGGGGACAATAGTCACAGGCAGGAGAGAACACCAGGAGCACTCACCCTAGCTGTAAGACACAAAGTGACAACCTTCAAAATCTATGTGTCCCCTCACACAGGGAGGAAACACAGGGATGAGACTGACCTGGGTATGGATGCAGGCTTACCCACAGGCAGACATTTGCATCTTCTTCCCATGTTTTAGCTGTATACAAAGGGCATGCCTTGTGCAGAAAGTATTCTTAGCCTGTAAGGTCTTCCCACAGAAAGGTCACATGTGCACCCAGTGAGAGATTCGACCCCGGCCCCCATAGTCACTGGGGTTATGGACTAGTGCTCTCTGAATATACTCCATCAGACAAGGTGCTCCTGTAATGAGTTAGGACCAGAGACTCACTCAGTGTCCGTGTGGACAGTACAAGGAAGCTTTCATGTCCCTGGAACATTTGACCTTATTCTGTTGGTTAAGATCTCCCCTGGCATCATAAACCACATGCTCGGAATGCTAGGCTTCCTCGCACTGCCTCACTGAGTCATACATGGGGATGCCTGACAGCAGGCACTGACCCAGGGTTCCAAAGATGAGAGCTAAATCAAATCACATCCAGAAATACATTCTCAGAATTGCAGAAGCCTCCAGACAAATTGCAGGAGGTCTAGACCTCAGGGCTTCACTCTGAGATGCAGCTCCTCCCTTAAGGGTATCTATGAGCATAGGAAATCCCATCCCCATTAAAACAAGGCCACACTCAGGTCTCGAGTTGTCACATCCCCTGAGCATCATGGCAGTCTGTCCTCTCTGCTCTGGACCCAATAGGAACCATGAGGATCCACTACCTTCTCTTACTGATGCCTTGCAGTACGGCAGGTAAGTCTCAGCACCAATAGGAACACCCAGAAAAGATGGGGGATACAGGATGTAAATGGGACAAAAATCCGGTCCTACGCTTGATGGGTAAGCAGGAACACATACCCTGGTTGAGAGGCCTGAATCAGCAACCTCCAGAGTCTACAAGGAGCCCCCTGAAAAGAAAGACAAATTTCATAGAGATGCCTGGCTACTCACAGACTGCTCACATCACCCTCTGGGATATGACATATCCTGGGCTTAGACATATCCTGTGTGGAAGGAATTCTTCCTGCCTTGAGGAGAGCTCCTCAGACTGAGAAGCAAGATTTTCACCCAGAGAGAGGCCACCAACAATCCAACCAGGCCATATCAGCTGGGTGGGGCCTGGAACTCACCAAGAGTGTAAAGAGTTTTTTGGATTGTTTCGTTTTGTTTTTATTAATGTTCAGGTTTGTTTTTTCTGAGACAGAGTTTCTCTGTGTAACTACCCTGGCTGTTCTGGAACTCACTGAGATAAGCCTGGCCTCAAACTCATAGTGATCAACCTGCCTCTGCCTCTGCCTCCCAAGTGCTGGAATTAAAGCCCTGCGCCCCCACCACCCTGTGAGTGTGGAGAGTCTTGCGACTACAAGGACTCTCTCAACTGAGCTCCCTTTTCCTCATGAATCTTCTTCCCCAGTCATCATGAGGGACAACGATACCAACATCTCCGGGCTAAAGCCATTTGGACCCTGCAGAAGGAACCTACGCTCACCTCAAAGTGAGCTTTCTGATGATACAGTAGCTTCTGAGTCATTCCTGCTCCTCTAAGTAACCTCTCCCTCATACTCCAGTGAGGAACCCCAGTAAGAACTTAATTGTTTCACCAAGTTGGACATTGGTGCGGCCATTACTTTTGTCAGTCATGTTACATCTCCTCAGGAAAAGTCTCTCACAACAATCTCCCCTAAGTCAGGCCCAGGGACAAAATGTCAACTGTCAGGTGAAGGCCCTCCCCTCCTGTCATAATATACTAGTGAAAAGAGACACATTACCACATTGGGGGGGGGGGGGGAGTAGTTAGGTGATCTAAGTGATTTGAAGAAAAAGAAGGCAGAGAGAAGGGAGGTTAAAGGCACAGGGGGCCATGGTCATGAACCACCCTCCTTTACCACACAACCCTCAAATCAGGTAGAATATCCCAGCAGGAATTCCCCGCTGTGTCTTCCGGCAGATCCTTCTGTGTTCTGTATTTACAACACGCAGAGTCTGAGGGAGGTGACCCTCCACACTGCGCACAGCACACAAAGCAGAGCAGAGAGGCAGCCCATGTCCTGATGCTCCACCTTGCCCTCCTTGGACTGGTTTTAGCATATAAAATATGGGCTATGTAGCTATTTCTCAAACCATACACCTAGAAACTGGGGACAATGTTCTAAGACTGTAAAGCATACTGCGATGTTCCCCGTCTCACGCCAATCATGAACAGTGTTTCTTCCCAGTCTTAATTGTTCCTTCTCGGGAATTCTGTTAGGTCCTGTTGGGCAGAATCTGTAGACCTGGTCTCTTCTTAGTAACTTTTCTTACCAAGTCCTCTTTGCTCGGTGCTTATAAACTATCCCCCCTTCACCCACTCCCCACCCCCCACTCGGACATCAGGAGTTCACGTTTTACATAACCGCTGCCTTGTAACACATGCAAGGGTGATGCTTTTCCATCTCCCAGAAGACTTTCCTTGGGCAGGTTTACTACTGGCTTTGGGGGAACTGGATTAACCGGCAAGGATTCCTGGGGAAAGGTCTGTTAGCAAAACGGCTGTTAAAGGCGGGAATGTAGCCTGCCTTTCCTTTTCGGGCCACACAACTGAAAGATTTCAAAAGACTCAATCAGCTATTCAAATCCCACTTTTCTAAGACACACACACGCATGCACGCACGCTCGCTCGCTCGCACGGGCACACACACGTACGCACGTACGCATGCTGCACGGGCACGCGCGCGCGCGCACACACACACAGACACACACACACACACACACACACACTCCACTGTACCCTGATTTGTGGTTAACCAATCTGAGCAAATCCTCTGACTGTGACCACTGTAATCACCCAGTGACTAAACTTTTGCACCTCACAACAAACCCACTGTGCCCTCCAACCCTTAGGATGTTGGCGGGGAGAAGGGGACAGCATACAAATTTGGCCCAGATCAAGTGAGACTGCCTCCTAAGAATCTGTCCACCCCCATCCTGACGTCCCCGCCCTCACCCCCACTCCGCTAGCTTGGACGAAAAGCCTCTCGCCTTGGGGCCCCAGGCCGGAAGCTGCCCTGCTTGGTGGCGGGCAGGGGAAGGGGCGGGCGCAGGCGGCAGCGGTGTAGAAGATGTACGCGGGGCTCCTGGGACTCTCTGCCGTGCTGCAAGCGGCCGAGCAAAGTGCGCGTGAGTGCAGCGCAGCCCGCGAGTGCTCACCCCTCCAACACCCCACTCCATCCCAGTGTGCGGGGCACTTCTGCCACTGCTGTCCCAGCAGGCGGCAAACTCTGCCCGCCCGGTGCACACACAGTAGCTCCCCTCCCAACCTGCAGAGCACTCCCGGTGCTATCCCCTCACTGATGCATGATTCCCTCCACCCGTGCAGACACCCCCTCAATGCATGGTATGGATCCTCTCCACACCCCAAACCCGGGGTCCTGAATCCCTGTCCGCTACTTGCTCCAGCCCACGCTGCGTGAGGAGGCTGCGTGGAGCTCCAGCGCTTGGTGAGGTGCCCTGGCTCCCTGGTCACCAGGGCTCCTGGCTGGGATTGCCTGCTGTGAGCCGAGGGCTGGGAGAGTGGAGGGTTGGTATCCCAAAGGGCGCTGATTTCCCTTTGGGGTTCGGGACAGGGCAAAACGCTGACTGCCGGGCACACAAGTAGTGGGCGGTGGAGGTGAAGCAAGCTGGCCACACTTTTCGCGCCTTTCACGTTTGAACTCGTAACCCTTTCGGTGCTGGCGTCTAGTGCTTCTGCCCACTTCCGCTACTCTCCTATAAAGCCTTGCCCCTGAAGAGACTCCACCATCCTGAACCTCCAAGGTTCCGAGTGCCCTCTTGGATACTATACCTCTGAAATTTACTTTTAATTTGCAACGTAGTCCCTGCAAATTCCTGCCCCCGTCACCCGTTCAGAATTCCAAAAGGTGCTAGACTGCACCTGGAGAAACCAGGATGCTCAGCGCTGCCCAAAGTGACCTAGGCACCCTAGCTCTCTAACAGGGAAGGGTTGAATGCTTAGCAGGGAGCTCATGGAGTTAGAGCACTCAGGCCAGAACCTCAGGCCAAGAAAGGAATGGCGGCAATTCCTCTGCCGGTAGCTGCCTGGTTCCCAGCTGTGCCTCGGAGCCGTAGGCTTGTGCCTGCAGATCCGCATTCCTTGTGAATACTGGAAAACGCCAGTGACAGTCCTGTGAAAGGATGGTTGGGTGCCCTCCACTGCCATCCTCAGTAATCAGCAGTACCAACACAATTCCCTCCTGATGCCAATGTTACATGGCCAGATCCAGGCTGGATAGCCCAGGCCTGTAAACTAAACCAGGCCCACTGGAGAGGGTGGGCTGGATGGACAGCTCTAGAGCCAGCTAGGCTACAGAAAGGTCAAAGCTGGTCTGAACAACTTAGCAGAACATTGTCTCAAAACAAGGTGGAAAAGCAGCCTGGGGGAGATCAGTGGTGGAGACCTTACCTAGCATAGGCACAGCCCTGAGTTCAAGTCCTAGGACCACAAATCAAAAGAGAGGGCAAAGCCAGCCTTACTCAGAATGTGACTCAATTCTAACAAGAGGCTCTGATAGGCAGCAACAGCGTGGGGAGGACGAGATCACTCCATGCTGTCGGCTCCCACATCCCTGGGGCTCCCCATACATCAGGTCCTTGGCACATGTTCTGTGTAACCTCACAGACAACCCCACACATGGCCACTACCCTTGTGCCTGTCTTATTTCTAGCAGGCCCTGCTGACTCTTTGTTAATAGTAAAGATGCTGTGTAGGGTTGCTTTGGAACCTGGTTGTTTTGGTTTCGGTTAAATGGCCTAGTGGACAAGGAGTCGGGACAAGCCTAGGAACCCTCACAGGTCCCAGGGTTACAGAGGCAGGTCTTGCCATTTGGGAATACTCATTTGACCAGAAGCCAGAAACTTTGGCAGGGCTTCCTCAGACAAGACAGGGTAAACAGATTCGGAGGACTTGGTCTCTGTGGATAGTTTCTGTGGGCTTTGGCCTTAAGGGAGGTCCCTATTCTCTTGGCCCCTGACCCTGGACTGGCTAAGGCAGAGAAATCCCATGGTGCATGGGCGTAAGATGAGCTGTGGGCTGGCTAGCGTACTTATCCTGGGTGCATTCTTGAAAGAACGCTGCTGTGGCAGGAAGGTTTTGAGGCCAAGCACTGTAACAAGAGAGATCTGGTGTTTATAAAGCGGTCGCCTAACTCTGTCCTTTCAACACCAACACCCTCATATCGTCTCTCACCCCAGGTCTCTGCACCATTGTTTACCACTTCTCCACAGGTCACCTCCTCTGGGGGTGGCTGGCCCTTTCTCTTCTCCTGCCCGGCATCCTGGTCCAGACCCTGAGCTATCTGTGGTTCCGCGCGGATGGGCATCAGGGTCACTGGTGGCTGGTGTCGCTGCATCTCCTGCAGCTTGGCGTCTGGAAGCGGTAAGAGCAGCCCTCTCTCTTCCATCTGATGCAATGAAAGAATTCCTCTGTCCATGCACTCTCCCACCTTAAAGCCAGGGAAGCTCAGGGTTGTACCTCTGCTTGGCATTGGCATCCTGAAACATCTCTGACATCAGGGGGCTCCTCCTGATGGCGCCAGTGACCTTTCAAATGCTTCTTCTTGTCTTTAGCCAGATTCTCTATCACCCCTTAATCAACTTCTAGTGCTACATAGTTCAGTTTACTTAAAGTGCTCCATCTGACCCCGATGACCTTAGTCCACGACAGTGGCACAGAATTAACTGACCACAAACTAGATGGTAAGGCCCACACGATGCCATTTGCTTTATGCTTTTGTGGCAGGAAGAAGTGACCTGGGAGACAGGGCCAGGGTTTTTCATTTTTTTTCTTTTCTTTGTATGATAGGCTACCAGGCATGGATCTGGCTTCCCTGTGCCCGCAGGCGTCTCCAGAGGAGACGGGAAGTTGTGCATTTTCAGGCACAGCGCGTTTCTGCTCTCATCTGTCTCATAACCCCATAGAGTTGAGGGACATTTATAAAAGGGGAAGAGACCAGGAACCAGACAGGGGGATCCTGAAGCTCAAGAGCATCCAAGGAACTGCTGCCAAGTGCTGCTCTCTGCCTGGGAGCTTGTGCCGTCTGCCTGCATGCAGGCTAGACTGGGGTCAGAGGAGAAGGGGCTTCTAGAAAGACATCCAGTGACTGCCTCCTCTCTATGTTCTTCCCCAGCAGACCCTTGTCATATAGAGGCATCCAGAACATGCATGTGCCACAGCGGTTTCTCCCAAGCTGGGCCTTCCTGTCTGAGCTCTGTGTTCTCCTGAAACAGCAGAGCTGTCATTAGTGAGGGGTGAGATCTCAAAAACAATGAATAACTTATCTAACAAGTGTGTGGCTTCAACCGGGACAAGAATTTGAGAGCTCAGAGTAGGCTTAAGAAAGGAACATTAACTATTCTTTGGTAGATCGGCCTTCTGGGGCTCTGTAGTGACCCTGGGGATCCTTATAAACCTCAGAGAGGTGAGACCAGAGGTCAGAGGGTGGTCCAGATCTGCGGCATGTGACAGTGAACTCCCCTGAGGCTCTCAACATCACAACTAAGTGACGGCAGGGTTTCGGTCCATACTTTAAAATTCGCTTGGGTAAATGAAAAGATGAGTGCAAATCGAAAACTGAGAAAAACAACAGCCACAGAAAGCTAATTTACAAAAGCCATTCAGGTGATTACAAAGGCATGCATAGAGCCTGGTGTGGCAACACAAGCTTGTAAGCCCAGGCTTAACAACGAAAAGCCAGTCGGATCTCTGAGGTAGAGGCCAGCCTGGGCTACATAGTGAGTTCCAAGACAGCCTGGGCTTCATAGTGAGACCCTATCTCAAAGTAATAATAATAACAGTAATGGTGATGATATAGGAGGTGGAGAGATGACTCAGGAATAGAGAACACAGGCTACTCTTTATACTCCCAGAACTCATATAAGGTGATTTCTGACTCTAACTCCAACTCCAGGGGATCTGGTGCCCTCTTCTGGCCTCCATAGGCACAGAGACAGAGACAGACAGAGAGACAGAGAGATAGAGACTAATAGGACATAAATAAAAATGAATCTCATGATAAAATTGAAGAAGAAATAAATATTGATTTCCAGGAAGAAATAAAGTAATATATCTGGCGGTAAAGCCAGAATGTGCATTTTTAGAACTGGACAACAGATTTGGCTCTCAGTTTCGCAGCAGCCGAAGAAGCATCAAGGACGCCCCCTCCACAGTGTCCCAGAGATTACAGATGAGGCCAGCTACCTTCTCAGCAGAAGGCGCTGAAAGTTGAAAGTGGCGAATCTCTAGCTCTGGTACAGCTGCTAAAAAACAAAACAGGAGATAAGCCATGCAGATCAGGTTTGGTTTGGTTTGGTTTGGTTTGGTTTGGTTTGGTTTGGTTTGGTTTGGTTTGGTTTGGTTTGGTTTTCATTGCAGTTTGGCAAATGCACCTGTAGGGGGAGCCAGAACAGCTGTGTTTTGCACAATCTCAAACTTTAGAAAATGAAGCCCCGCCCGTTAACTGACTCCATAATGAAATGCAGACGAATGAACTAACAACAGAGAAATCGATTCAACAAAATCCCTTGAGGTAAAACCGCTTAGAGAAGACGCAAATGGATTCTGATTTTAATTCCAAACAACACAATCTTTAATGTTAAGTCTACTAACTGTTCAAGAGAACCTGACCTTAGTGACAACTCATTTTACACAAGGGCAGTCATTTCTCCATCTGAACATTTTGTTTACACTGTGATGCTGTGTGTGCTGTGTCTCCTTCACCTTGTTTAAAAAGCCCGCATGTCTACTTAGAAACGCATCCCAGGAGGATGCGAGACTACCTAAATATGCCCCTCCTCAGCGTGCATCTTGGCAGAGCCATTTTTCTACAGCAAAGAGAAAGTTAAGACAAACTTTAGGGGCATATAAGACCAGCTTGACATGGATAGGTGCAGATTTGGTGTTCAAACACAGGTAAGGTACTTGCCACCAAGACTGACTACCTGAATTCAATCTCAGGTACCCACTCGGAAGAAAGAGTCAAATTCCAAAAGTTGCCCTCTGACTGCCACATGTGTGCCATTGCACGCGTGTGTGTGTGCACACATACAGACACACACACACACGCACACACACACACACTAAATAAGCATATGAAGCTCAGCTATACTCCAACCTATCACTGTTGACAGTCTCAGCTCTATCACCACCAAAAACATTACCACAGGCAGAAGAATCACTTATTCCCCAAGCTGTGAACCCAGGATAGACCATTCTAGTTGTGGTGGAAGTCAGTGTTATTAAGAGCTGAGAAACTTAACTCCAAAGACATGTTGGGTAAAAGTAATTGCACGTCCAAGGTTCTGCTTATGGTTCATGTTGTTTTTAATGCAACTAGGAGTCTTGGGCCCTCGGCAATATGGCTCACATGGAGTAACTTGCGTGTGCCCTGCTGGATTGCAGACACATGTAATTAAGTCCAGTGTCTGAGACTAACTTGGGAACGGCTGAAAGCACTGGCGCACCATCAAGACCAAGGGAAGGGCCTGGAGCGAAGGAGGGAGTCAGGCCTTAGAGAGATGGCACCAGGAACAGTTGGCACAAACCTCCAAAAACCCAGGATGGGGGCAGGGGAACCGAGACACAGCATCCAGGAGAGAAGTCAGGGTGCTTTTCAGGACCTCAGAAAAAGCTCCCACTGCCCCCATCTCGTCCCAACTCCCTAGGGAACTCCCCCAGCAGCTGCCCCCTAGTCTCAGCCCGAATTCCTCCATCTCTCTGCCTGGCCCCAGCCTGGCAAAGCCACTCTGTTGTTTTGCTGTCCCCAGCCATGGGCCCCATTCCAAAGCTTCTGTCTGGTCCCACTGATGTCTCATACGCCCTACGCCCAGCTTGGCTTCACATCCACCGCTGTGCTGTCCTCTCCAGGAGGTGCTCACGGGCCACCTTCACCTCCTAGCGAGGACCTAGATGCCAGGCACTCAGCAGATACATTTTCTTCCTTGTTCTAAGCATTGTGTGTGTGTGTGTGTGTGTGTGTGTGTGTGTGTGTGTGTGTGTGTGCTTTGCACAACTAAAACTTACTTCTCTAAAGAACATCTTTCATTTGCCTTATTCCTTCTGTAGTCAAAGCCTAATAAAACTTTCGGTTGGAGGGGTTGAGGGTGTGACTCAACAGGAGAACACTGATCCAGTCAGCACAAGGCCCCTGGGTGCCGTCCCTAGCACCACAGGGTGGAGGGGGGTTTGCTGAACTAAAACTCTTCGGTGGGGACTGGAGAGCAGGCAGGAAGAGGAAACCAGCCCATCTCTTGGGGAGATGATCTGGGAAGGAAAGGAAGACTATGGTGTGTGGTTTTAGTGCATGTTTCTAACATTAGTCTGTGTCGCAGACACTCAGAGGAAATCAATTCTCAGCAGGACTCAAAAGATGGAAAAGAAAATTTATTTTTCCTAAACATCTTCCCTGAACCCTCCACACCAGGGATGGAGTCGTTTCAAAGTCAGCCTCGAACCTTGGGCCGGGAGGTGGGAATGTTGGCTTGTCATCTTCAGAACTTTAGCAAGCTGCTGTGTTGGCTTTCCTAGGTGACCTCAGAGGTTCAACTCGCAGGGGGAGTCATTGGGTACTGCTATCCACGCTGTAGGCAGTGGCATTCTGCCCCCTTGCCGCACAACTTAGACCCAGGGAGGATATTAGTAAGCGAGAGTAGACCCTACTCCTGGTAGGCCCTCAAGGCCAGGTCACCCAGGGCAGCTGCTATGGTTATCCGGGCTGTGTGGGCGGTGGCCCTTTCATAAGGGGACCCTATCAGCACAGAGTGCCTACTGTATGTTTGCAGAGACACAGGCAAGGATGTGCTCTTGCTTCTTTCTAAGTCTTGATTCCCACTGCACACTAGGAAGGTCGCCCAGTCGTGCCTAAGCTGCGGTGGCCCCGGCCCAATCCTGCGGACTTTTGAGACAGGCCCCTGGTCCCTCTTACACCCCAGCAGGCTATTGTGTGTCATGTGACTCTGTCTTACATCTTCCCTTGACTTTGAGAATGCTCCATGCTTTTTTCCAAACTTGCTACTCTTTTCGATGACCTTTCTTTCCTCAAGGTGACCAGTTGCTAAGGTTCTGCCTTGGGTCCCCAATATCTGCACACCACCTCCTCTAGCCACTTCCTGTCCACTCGACCATGCCCATTGCCTCTGTCCATGAGTCTTAACTTACAACTAAAATCCCCAGGTCCTTCTGTTTACCCCTGTCAATCAAGCAGCTGCTAGCAGGCTCCTTTCTGCTGCATGTTAATGTCACCAGTTCCAAGAGTTTGAACTTGTAGGTGTCTTAGAGCTACCAGTAAGCCCTTCTTCATCCTGCTTGGCCAAGTCCCCCTCTGCATGCTCCAACATTCCCTGCATTTGCTCCTTCGCTTCCATTTCCAACACCAAACCTTCGGTCGTTCCTGCTTGAGTGCTGTATCAGCTTCCATAGCTGCTGTGCACACACCTACATATGCACACGTATACACGCATATACATGTATTTATGAGATACACGTGGACATTCATGGGTGATATGCACTGTATGTATGTTATGTGTTCATGTACACTTTACATGTGTGTACATATGTATACATGCCTGTGTGTGCATATACACTGTGTGTGTTTGCACACGCTGTATGCAGGCATATGCTTGTACACTGAACACTCATGTGTACACATACATTTACGCATATATGCACTCATTTACAAACATGCCTACAAATGTACAGATTTATCCCATATCTCAAACACAACATACATGCCTCTTCCCATCAGTTTTCCAGAGAAAAAGCAACGTCCATGAGCTGAACTCAATTCTGATATAGTTAAATAGGATCCTATCAGTCCTTAGCGTCCCCATCTTGCCCCACCTCTCTTGCCAGCCTCCAGTGAGGACCCCAGCTGCTTTTACAGCATCCCTGTCTCAGGGCACTGAGAGCTCTACACTCCTTGGAGGAAGATGAGGGCTCTGTCATCGCTATGCTCCAAAGGGGTGATTACCCACAGTGCCTTGCAGCAGATCTCTATTGAAGGGGTCCTTAGCCCTCCCTGGAAGACCTGAGGTGAAGACATTGACCAAGATTCTCTACAGGCCTCACCAGACTCAGTCTTGGCTCTTTAACCTGGCAGTAACTTCAGCCTACCCACCTACCCCTAGCCCTTCTAACCTTGGGGATAGTCACCTACAGTAACGCCCTGCTGAGCACATGAACTGAAATAGGCAGCTTGAACTCAGAGCTCAGCAACTGCCTAACTGGAGGCCCTAAGAGGCATCAGTCGGGCACTCCTGAGAACGCTTCATATGTCCGTGTGAAAGGTTGGTGTCTGTGGCAGCCCACACGGCTGGCTTCATGGTCTATGTCACGATGCCTTTGCTCTCTGTAGGCACTGGGACTCTGTGGCAGCCGCTCTGTGGAAGGGAAGGGAGGCTCCCTGCTCGGGACAGCTGCACCTGCAGGAGGCTGACCTGTCGGCGCTCCGGCTCCTGGAGGCTCTGCTCCAGACAGGGCCCCACCTGCTGCTCCAGGTGTATGTGTTCCTAGCCT
The DNA here is from genome assembly GCF_000317375.1 of Microtus ochrogaster. NCBI lineage: Eukaryota > Metazoa > Chordata > Mammalia > Rodentia > Cricetidae > Microtus > Microtus ochrogaster. The sequence goes on from NW_004949105.1 coordinate 153,216, forward strand.
CTGACTTCACAGATGTTGTGCCAGGTGGGTACCTTTCACCACGACTCACACCCATTGCTTCCCAGATGACGGGAACATGTGCCTGACCTTGTAGGACCCCGTGTCCCTCTAGGATTTCTCCTATTTGGGAGACTAGGGTAACCCCACGATCACTAACACAAATGATGGTTACAGATGGTTTTTGCTTGGGGTCAGGAGGTCACAGAGAGCTGGTTTCTTGGGGTAAAGCATCTAAGGTCAATCCTTAAGACAATAGCTGTGCAGAGAGGAGAGAACCTTGAAAACTCCCTTGGGGAGTTTGCTTCTCTGGGAGTCTACATGTTCATCTCTCCCAGGGCTACCCTGTTAGTAGCTGACACCTGACACCCCACATCTGTTCATCTCCTACAGATGTGTTCCCAGCTTTCATCCAGCCAGAGCACCTCGTTACTTCTTCCTCCTCTCCCTCCCCCTTCCTCTTCTTCTATTTAAGTACCCAAACTTAAAACAGAAGGTCTGAACACTCTGATGTGGCTGCTCATTCCACCATTCATCAAAACCCCTTTATGTGTGGCAAATACTTGTCATGAACCATGTCTGTATGCATCCTGTAGGATCCACATCCTTTAAATCATAGTTTAGGCTGGAGGCCTTAGAAGCCCAGGGACAGGGACATTTTTTTTAATATTTATTTATTTATTATGTATAGAATATTCTTTCTGTGTGTATGCCTG
>NW_004949105.1:154163-166868 GCF_000317375.1 Microtus ochrogaster
TTTAAAAGGACATCAAGAAGAAGAGCATCTAGGCCACTGAGCAGTGGAGCCATTTTCTGCCTCCTCTTGCTTCCGTGTAAAGACATGTTTGTATAGCATTATTAGGTTACCCACCTAATGGTGCATCATTATATTACATATGGTCAATAGTGCATCACCATTGGGCTAGTTTTTTACAAGAAATTTGTTGTTGGGATGACGGAGGGCATCTGCACGTGTGCTTCAGAGTCTCTAGGGATCTCTGTCTGTTCAATCCTCCAGGGATCAGCGCCTTACTTTCCTGGTTGTCACTGTCCTGGGCCCTGGTGTCATACAGCCATTTCCTGGGTGTCTTGAAGCCAGGCCACCGCACGATGCTATGGGCTGCCCTCTTGTGCCAACACTTCTGGAGGATGGGCATGTTGGGAGCCCGTGTGCTGAGCCTGGTTCTGTTCTGCAGGGTTTACCGTGTTTGGGTTTTAGTGGTTGGAGGTAAGTGGGGCTTCTGTTCCATTCATAAAGCCTTAACAGTAATGGTTCACGGTCCTCTGTCCTAGATCTGTGGCTACTGGGCTCAGCAGAGGACCTTAGGGAAGCAGAAAAGCAGGCCTCTGTGTTCCTAGGGGACCTCGGCAGATTGGAGGCACAGATGTGGCCTCTCTCTTCAGCAAAGTAACCTGGACTCACCCTTGGTACTGGCAACTACAAAAGACAGGAATTGTAAACATTCAGTCCTCTTCAACCTAGAACACCCACAGCATGGCTTCTGCTATGCCCTGCCAGTCAAACCATCCTTGGTAGCGCAGACCCATGAACACGGAGCTCCCAAGAGTGTGCCTCCAATGCAAGAGGTGGTGGTGCACGCTGACTCTTTGGTTACAAATTTTAGGCTCAAAAGTTCCAGCTAAAGCTGGAAACCCAGTTCTCAGAAGACTATGGTAGACCATCCTGTAGAATGTTGTTGCTCACACAGGAGGTCCAGGTTCTATCTGATCCTGTGCAAAACTGTAGTGTATATGCTGCTTCTTAGAACCTCCATAAGCACCCTGTTTCCTCTGGGGTTTTTTTTTTTTTTTGGACACTTTGTCTAAAACAGGAAGTCCCCACTGAACCCCAGCCTTCTCTTCGCCAGCAGCGCAGATATGAATGTGATGATCAAGAGTCTGTCTAGCCCTTCAGACTCCTGAATGGGGCCTGTGTGTCCTTGCCAAGGACAGCAGTGTCCTCTGGTCATCAGTGAATACACTCTGCAAGAGGGAACAGTGTACTCTTGTTTTAAGAGAACCGAGAACATTGAGAAATAGCTGGCCCATGTACCCAGAGCAAACATTTAATACAGTTATTGGCAGAAAAGAACATTTTTTGGAAAAGGAAAAAAAAAAGTTGTGTTCCTACGGAGAAATTAACTACATTTTATCCATCATTTTAAAATTCAGCTTCTGCTCCAGAATGAGGCTATTCATCTTAAAATATAAGAAGAAAACTTGTAACTGGTCCACATAGAGTTCTCTTTGGGTCTGGAGGGTTGGGTTTGTAGAGCAACAGTGTAAAGAGAGTAGAGGGCTTTATAACTGCATCTTTAAATGCTTTCGGGAAGCAAAGGGCATCCATAGGTAAGGCCTGATGCATGGCACTGAATCCAGTCTGTTTTCTCAACTCCAAACTAGGTCAAATGCCTCCTGGGAGGCTCAGAGAGACAGACATGCAAAGACAGAATGAGTAGCTTGCCTGTGCCCCCCAGTTCTCTTCTGGCTTTGGGGGATCTCTTGTGGGATGCTCAAGTTCAGCCTCACCCCCTTCCCATCACCCCACTGAAAGTGGACTTCCACCCCTCCCCCTCTCCAGGTGCTCACTGGCTGGTGATGTCCTTCTGGCTCGTAGCCCAGCAGAGCGACATTGTGGAGAGCACCTGCCACTGGAGGCTCTTCAACCTGCTGGTGGGGGCCGTGTACATCCTCTGCTATATCAACTTCTGGGACAGCCCTTCCAGGAGCAGGATGGCCAGCTTCTACTTGGCAAGTGGCAATGGAGGTTTTCTTTAAGCCTGGTTTTTACATTACCTCGTTAGGTGGGGAAGGTGCACTTACGCAGGTGTGTGCCTGTGCATCTATTAAAGAAGGAATACCAGGGGCTGGAATCGGCTCCGTGGGTAAGAGTACTTACTGTGCATGCATACAGACCTGAGTTCAAATCCCCAGCAACCAAATGCCTGTGACCTCAGCACTTGGCAGTAGGGGGGCGGGCACGGAGGAGGAGATACAGGCAAACCCCAAGACCTTACTAGACAACCTTGCCAAAATGTCAAGCTTCCAGTTTTGTGAAAGATCCTGTCTTGGGCAATAAGGTAGAGTGATAATGGGAGACACTGGAGTTCCTCGTCTGCCTTCCACATGCCTGTGCACTGTGTGTGTGCTGTGGATACACACACGCACACACACACACACAGGAATAGCCTAGCATAAGGAGAAATTACAGTGATTACACACTTTGACAATAGCCTGACATCCAACTGTTGCCATCTCATCGGGTACAGCCAACTCAACAGACTTTGTTAACAGATGCACTTGAGGACCTTTTCCAAAGTGGAGATTCCCAGTCCCGTCCCCATGAGGCCGGAGAATTCTTGTTTTGGAGGTCGCTTTGGGCAGCGTTGCTACTCCACCTCCTTTGGAAGCTGCATGCCTGGGCTCACTTCCTCCTTTCTCAGAGGTGGAACAGCTCTGGAAATTGTGGCTTCACCCAGGAGGGACTTACTCATCTCAGCAGACACACAGCCTAAAACATGTTAGCAATGACCTCAAGGCTGGTGTGTCAAAAAGCCAGAGCTTTCTAGCTATAAATGCGCAGCAACTCCTCCTGGCAGCTTTGAGGATGTGGTTGAGCTGGTAGTTCCTGTGCTGGTATCTGTCAGCTGTCTTCATGTGGGATGGACAGAATCCCTTTACCAAACACCTGTCATTCTCACCATGCCCTCTTTGTGTCTGTGATTTTGTGGCTGTCATTATGACCCACGCTAGCAAACCTCCCCTTGTAGATATGTTCCCATTGGGAACTTAGTCCTGTCTGGGGGAGGCACCTTGGCTTGTGAACCTTAGCAGGTACCAAGGACAGAAGGGAGGAGCTTCAGATAGCAGGACATGGTGGCTATCTTGACCCCACAGGTCATGCTGCTGGAAAACTCCATCCTCTTGCTATTGGCCACTGACTTTCTGCAGGGGGCACCACGGACCAGCCTATGGACTGTGGCGGGAGTCTCGTCTGGATTTCTGATTGGTAAGACTTACTGAGCCTTGTTAGCCACGATTCCCCCCCAACTTGTATTTTATTTATTTTATATTTATTCTTTCTATTTATTTTCATGGGTTTGCACGTGTGGTATGGATGCATGTTTGTGCACATGTTCGCATGATGTGTGTGCAGATGCCGCATGTGAGGTCCTGAAGTTGATTCCAGATGTCTTCCTTAACCATTTATTGAGTCGTGGCCTCTCACTGAACCTAGGGCTCCTGGATTCCTAATAGTCTAGCTAGCCAGCTTGCCCTGGGCCTTCCCCTGTCTCTGCCTCCCAAGTGCCGGGATTACAGGCAGCTGCCCCATCCCTTCCCAGCTTTTACGTAAATTCCCATGCATTCACACTTCTGCAGCAAGTCTTCAGTCTACTGAGCTGTCTCCTCAACCAAAACCTGTTGTTTTGTTTGTTTGGTTAGTTAGTTGGTTTTTCAAGACATGGTTTTCTCTGTGTAGCCCTGGCTTTCTTGAAATGCAAAACTCTGTATACCAGGCTGGCCTCAAACTCAGAACTCAGAGCTCTGCCTGCCTCTGCACCTTGAGTGCTGGGATTAAAGGTGAGCCACCACTGCCCGGCTACAACTTTTTTATGAGCTGGAAAGACAGGGAATAGTTTAAGAGCCGTGAGTAGAAGATGGGACCCAGGCTGTGGGTAAGGAGGCTGCTGCTTGCAGCCTGAGACTCAGAGCTTAGCTTTATCTAACTGGCTAGACTGCTAAGAGCCTCACACAAAGGTGGGAGCAGCCACATCTGTCCAAAATGCTCCCCGTTAATTGAGTAGAAGATGCTGATCTCTAAGCTGCATGTGTGCATGTGAGTGGCCAGTTGAAAGCCTAGGAGAGTCCGTGTCCTGAAGAGAGTTAACCACCACCGACAAGTCAGCCTATTGCTCTTGGCCTGTGCCCAGTCATCTCCCTGTGAAGAGGGACTCCCTTGGGATATGATGGGACAGTCCTCACAGCTGAGAGGCTTAACCATTTATGTGGGATTTTCTAGTTCACAGGAGGTATGAACACTTCCCCGGTAAGCCCAATAGTAGGAAGTAAAACTGTCCACTCATGCAGAAGAGACTGATCTGTGTGATGCTTTTCCTTTGCCCACCAGTAGGTGGCGCTGGACACACCTCTGGCTTTCCTTTGGCCCTCTGGGAATCCCCAATAGGAAAGGAAGAGTGTGCCAAAAGAAAGAGCGGAAACAACGCAACTGTGAGTCAGTCCTTAAACCCAGGCGTTAGAGAATAGTATATCTGATACGTGTTTAAAATCACACCAAATTATGTTATTGCCAGACATGATGGCTCATTTCAGTAAATCCAGGGCTTGGCAGCCGGAGGCAAGAGCATTGACGTGAATTCCAAGCCATCATGGCATACATAGTGAATCTGAGGCAAGCCTGGGCTAAGTAGAAAACCCCTGTTTATTTAAAAAAAAAAAAAAAAAATCCGAGAAGCAACTCACAGGTAAAGTAACTATTTAGCATTCAAGAAGCCCTGAGTTCAATACCCAATACATGAACTGTAGGCAGGCAGTGGTACATGCCTTTATGCCATTAATCCCAGTACTTAGGAGACAGAGGTAGGAGGACCTCTATGAGTTCAAAGCCAGCCTGATCTACAGCGTGAGTTCCAGAACCGCCAAAGCTACACAGAGAAACCCTGTCTCGGGGAGGGGGGGAGGGAGAGCTAACTATATAAGCCAGATATGATGTCTCATGCCTGCAATCCTAACATTTAGCTCACGCAGGATTGACATAAGTTTGAGACCAGCAAAGGCCATGTATCAAGGCTTTGTCCCAAGAAAACAAGTAATTTTTTAAAAGAAAAATTATAAACCAGGTAATGGTGGTGCACACCTTTAATCCCAGCACTTGGGAGGCAGAGGCAGGTGGATCTCTGTGAGTTTGAGGCCAGCCTGGTCTACAGTATGTCAGGACAGGCAGGGCTACACAGACATCCTGTGTCTCAAAGGAGGAGGAGGAGGAGGAGGAGGAGGAGGAGGAGGAGGAGGAGGAGGAGGAGGAGGAGGAGGAAGATTTAAAGAGAGAGAGGAAAGAAAAAGAAAGGAAGGAAGGAGGAAAAAAATTATAGAAGCTGGAAAGATGACTCGGCAGTAAAGAACACCACCACCTCTTCCAGAGAACATGAGTTTACACACATTAGTCTTATAAGGCTCTTTGGAGCACCGGGCAGGCATGTGGTACACTGACATACGTGCAGGCAAAACACGTATACACAAAATATTGCTCAAAGAGTTATAGTTCCAAGAATACAGGCTTGAAATAGTTCCTGCCCAAATCTCGGCTCCCCATTTCCTTCTTTCCCTGGACAAACATGTATTTAATGCCTACTGCGTGCTAGCCTTGAGCTCGGCCAAGAGTCCAGCAGGTGGTAGGAAATCAGCGCTCTCAGTGTCTCTGGCTGCAGCAGACCCTGCTGCCTACCCAGCATCCGGGGTGCGTAGGGAGGGTAGCAAAGGTCAGCTGGTTTGCTGCTCTTCTCTGCCTTGGTAGAACTTACTGCAAAAGCTGAGTGTTTGGGCTTGGTAGGCATCCATGGCGCTGTATAGAAACTAGCACGTCAGCTGTGTCCAATACAGAGAGGACAGGAATGCTGGTCCTCGTCCCCACTTCCAAACCTACCACACACCAGTGCCCTGCCCTTGTCCCCAGAGACATTGAGGGTCTAAGGGCAACGTCCTTTGGGTTCCCTCCTAGGGTCTGTCACGCTGCCATCTCCCGGCGCCTTCAGCCTCCTCCTCACACTTAGCTCACGTCTCCTGAATCTATAACGAGCACCCTTAACCCAGGCACTTTCTCCAGTGTGACAGGAAACTGGAAACAGCGTGGGTGGCTTACTGGAATGCTCTGCTAAAGAGATTATTGCAGCAGTCAACACTTCTGATCAACATAAACGAAACTGACAACAGCGTGATTAAGATGTTTGTGCACAGAGGAAGTGTTGTTGTTCGTGGAAATGCCTTGATAGGGGCTTTTGAGGAGCGGGACTGACCTCTGCTTCGGGCTCTTGTTTTCGAGGTCGCTTTCTTACCTCCTGCCTCCCCCGGCTTTGGCATCCGTCCACACCGTGCCGGTGGTGTGGTGGGATTCTGGAAGTTACGAGATTACTACTATGCCTCTGGTGCCCACGTGCAGACACACATTGGCCCATAACTTGAGGGGTCAATGCCAGACGCCCTCCAGGCTGAGGCTCAACAGGAACGAAGCCACGGCTGTGTGTTCTTTTAGGTTCAGACACATTTATAGCTGTTAGATGCTGGGGCCTGTTTAAAACTCCTCCTGAACAATATCCAGTTCTGAGTCTCTCTACTGTAGGTCAAAATTATCCTGCTCAAAGTAGCCACTGAGATTGCCACACACGGGAGGATATCGGGTGTCCCAGAATGTAACCTCATGTTCTCCTTTGTGCTGTTTTCTTCTCAGGCAGTGTCTCGCTGGTTCTTTATTATACCTTGCTACACCCAAAAGCTGCAGACATCCAGCAGAGCTTCCAGAGGAGATGCTGTGGCCCCATAGAGAATGACAAAGCTGAATCAGAGGCTTCTCCCAGGGCTGTGGTTCCAGCAGGGGAGAGGTCAGAGAGCTCAGGCTGGTGCCAAGAGGAAAGCTATGAGCTAACCAGTCTAGATAAGGCCTCCAGCCCAGAGCAGAGTACAGCAGAGGTGGGGCTGGGGGATGGGAGATCCGGGGAGTATTCCTTCTTTAGCCACCACCACTGGCTGTTGGTGAAACTTGCTCTCAAGACAGGAAGTGTATCTAAGATCAACGCAGTCCTTGGAGGTGACAGCCGTGGCTACTCCTGTTCCCCTGTGTTGGGGTCGAGTCAACACTGTAATCTGCAGAGGGAGCCCCTGTTTTCCCAGAAAGATCTCCCGTCCTCTCCTTGTGACCCTTTGACCTTGGAGAAAGGCTCTGAGTTCGCAGGTGCTCCGAAAGCAGAGATGGAGTCACTGGAAACTTCAAGCTTTGTCTCCTTTGCCAGCGAGCAAGAGGACAACTCAACCACCCAGGAGCCACCAGCTCCACAGGAGGTAGACAACCCGAAGGATGGGACCGAGGCTGACCTGGGAGCCCAGGGGAAGGGTGCGGATGGGCCTCTGAAAGAGGAGGAAGGACAGGCAAGCACAACACTGTACTTCAGTGCCACCATGGAAAGGACCACGCCCTCCTACCAAAAAGGCAGCCCAGCGGCCCTGCAGGCATCCCACTCAGGGACACTGAGAGAGAGCGGGCCGGTGCAGCCTGCTTCACCCCAGGCAGCCACTAAGCCCTTTCCTGTCACCATGGCCAACATTAGTCCCATTCCTGGCAGAAACTTCTGCCCTGGTGCAGGCCTCCCTGGGCGAGCCCCAGATAGCTCAGAGTGTGAGGAGTGGAGGGAGCCTGCCAAGGACCTATGTGCACAGAGGTCATTGCCAGGGACGAGCCTGAGACCCGCTGAAGAGCCGCGATTCACATCGACCCCTAAGTCTGAGTCTATCCAGAGGGACCATAGCTGCAGAGACAGGAGGAAACAGGAAGTGAGTTTCTTCATCTGATCTTAGCCGGGGTGGGACGGGTTGAAACATCAGACTGGCAGTTCAGCATCGTGGGAAGAGAAAAAGCCCACACCTGATGCCTGTGTCCTACTTCTGATCTCTACCTGCGCACCTGAAGAGATGAAGGGACAGGATGGGATGATGTCTAAAATCTCGCCCCGCCCACCCCACCCGACGTATGCGCAGCAGCCAAGTGCCGTGGCGACAGGCAAAAGGGTTTCCGGCTCCTTTTATGAGGTGCATGAGCCCCAGAGCATCTCTCTTGTCTGCGACTTCCTGGAAATGCAAAAGGAAAACTCGGAGACCAGTTTCATCCAGGAATCTTTGTAATTAGATGTTCTTCACATGGGACGCTTATTAATCACTTGTTAAAAATGCTTTGGGGAGGTGGAGATATGGCTCAGCAGTTAAGTTACGCTATTCCAGAGGACCCTGGTTCAATTCCATGGAAACTCATGATCACCTGTGACGATACGCTCTTCTGGCCTCTGTGGACCCTACACACACATGGTATACAGACACACATGCAAGCAAAACACCCATACACATACAGTTTTTTAAAAATAAAAACAATGGGAGCTGGAGAGATGGCTCAGAGGTTAAGAGCATTGCCTGCTCTTCCAAAGGTCCTGAGTTCAATTCCCAGCAACCACATGGTGGCTCACAGCCATCTGTAATGGGGTCTGGTGCCCTCTTCTGGCCTGCAGGCATACACACACAGACAGAATATTGTATACATAATAAATAAATAAATATTTTTAAAAAAATAAAATAAAAACAATGTGCTTCCTAGATACATTATTTTTAGTCTCTTATTGTTACAGAACATATTCTTTCTGGATGTAAATGAGAAGTATGCTCATAACCGACATAAATGAAAACAAGGGCACCATTTTTTTTAAATATTTATTTATTTATTTGTTATGTATACAATATTCTGTCTGTGTGTATGTCTGAAGGCCAGAAGAGGACACCAGACCTCATTACAGGTGGTTGTGGGGCCACCATGTGGTTGCCGGGGGAATTGAACTCAGGACCTTTGGAAGAGCAGGCAAAGCTCTTAACCGCTGAGCCATCTCTCCAGCCCCAAGGGCACCATTTTGAGTTCAGATCCCTTTGATGGGACCGAAGTAACAGCTAGGCACAGACGTTTGGTTTGGTTGCTTTTGACTGAATTAGTTGGGTTGGTTTTTTTTTTTATATGCCTTAGTGTTTCGCCTGCAGATATGTCTGTGTGAGGGTGTCAGGGCTGCCATGTGGGTGCTAGGAATTGAGCCCGGATCCTCTGCAAGATTAGTCAGTGCTCTTACTCTCTGGGCCGTCTCTCCAGCCCCCGCAGTCGGTTGTTTTAAGACAGCACCTCAGTCTCACTATGTAGCCAAGGAAGGCACTGAACTCCTGGTCCTTTCTCCTCCACCACCCATCCTGCCTTCAAACCAACCATTGGGTCTCTGTTTGCTTTTTAAGCTATTTCCTTCATGTCTACACTGTGTTCCCTCTCCCATTCAATGTACAAGAGCATCAACAAGGGAAGGAAACATCCTTGCCCAGATGCCCAATTCCTTTCTAACTCTTCTCTGAAGGCATCCTTTGCTGACACGTGATTCCTGTTATTTCCCAGAGTGCTCCTTCCCAGCTGGTTAAGGAAGCCCAATCATAAACCATCAAAGAGCAAAGCATGTGGGGGGGGGGGCGGTGCGTGGTTTGCCCTCTAGGTCCTGAGGCCATTACAGGGCCTGAATAAGATGATGGTGCTGCCTAGCTCAGCATCCCCAACTGGGGGTGAAAGAGGGATGCTACGGTACATGAGTAAGCAAGACAGGAAGTAATGGAGTTTGTTAACAGTGACACTGGTGCACTATAGTCATTGTGCTTCCATGGGGTCAGGCTCCTGTTCTACTTAGGCTCACCCCAAACCAGATGAGAACAACGTGGGCCTCTTCCTGCTTCCTAACAGACATCATCCCTTGTCTCCTATCATATCCACTTTAGCGCTGCCTTTGCCTGTCTTCCCAAGCCTGTCCTGGCTAAAGTCCATCTCCATCTCACTTTCCCTCCTGCAGGGGATCTTCCTACACTTTAAGTTCCCATTGTTGCTAACACCACCACCAACACACACACACACACACACACACACACACACACACAAAGATCACACATCAAGGTGCCATCTCATCTTTGAGCTCTAACAACAAAGCCCACCACAGGTGGTCCTGGGGCAATACAGGAAGGATGAACTACCCATCCCTCATAAATGTCATTACAAACTGCAGTTTCCGTGTGGCTCCTAGTGAACAGGCACTTGTTACCAGGAAGGCAGGGAGGAGAGGAGGAGAAGCGGGGGAAGAGGGTTTGCCCTTTCTTCACAAACTTCTCACTTCTCTGACAAGCTGGAAAGCTGGATCTTTTTCCATAACCATTTCCCTTCATTTAAGGAATCCTGATGAGGAGGCACTAAGTAAGATTCATCCTTTCTGCCCCAGGCCTCCAGCCCAGCATGACCTTCACAAATGACCTCCTGTCGGGCTGCAAGTCCAGTCCTCAGGTAGCCAAAATGACGAGAAAACAGGCGCATACTTACCAGAGAAACCAGTGAGCCCACACCGACTTTAAATGCTTATTCTGCTGCCTACTGAAGGCTGGTCAGCAGGGCCACACTGTTACACAAGGAAGAAATGCAGTTTGTGGCCATGGTACTCGGGTGAAGCAAGTGACCCTCCCCCTCCCCTCTGAGATGGGCTGCCGTCTATAGGACCCAAAGGCTGATCTAGGAAAGACAGACTCTATTTCCCTCCTTCAGGGATAACGTGAACCATCAAGACACTCTCTAGGAGTGAATTTAGGACCTTTAGCAGAGTGACCCCACAGTAGGCAAGGTTGTATCAGCGCATTGCACTGCAAACCAATCCCTTAGGCAGAAAGTTATAGAAGCAACAATAAGGGTTAGAAAACTCAGCTCCGTGGCCTTTTTGAGTGATTGGGTTTGATGGGCAGAGGGCAACAGTTTGTGGGACTCTGGGAAATGCTGTTCTGCTCGTGATCCCTGCAAGTCTTTGTGGAGGACATCTCGAGAAAGAGAAGCTATGGTTGGCTAAGAAGCAAACACCACTGTATACTCGTGAGACCTTGGTGTCTTACAAATCACATGGCCTTGCTTTTGCCCTGTTTGACAAGGTCCCCAAGTGCCCTTGCCTTGTGCTCTGTAAGATGGCGTTGCCCAGCCAGAGAGCACCACGGCCATCCGGCAAGCTTCAGATCAGCACCTGGCGACTCAGGCTGCTCTCTTCCCTCAGAACATTCGTGGTGGCTGGATGACTGTCAGGTTCCCACTTCCCCTCCAGAGAACAGACATTGCTCATTTGCCCCAGGTCCGCACCACAGTGTGAGCTCCACGCTGCCTTGTCTTCAGTAGGCTAGAGCTGACCTGAGATAGGCAGGCTTCACCCCTGTCCAGGAAAAGAGATAGAGTTGGGCATGGAATCTCTTAATGTGTCTGAAGATAACAGACTGTACTGAACAAACAAACATCTCTGATGCCCTGCCTATCGAAACGCAGGAGAACCTAGAGCTCCCAGGCTTGCAGGAAATCAGAATTGGTTTCTGTAAACGTTACTGTAACTAGCTCCCTAGGACGGCTTTTTTGCTCTGTGGTCTGCCCCTCATGATCCCTGGCCTGATGGATATCTGTGTCTGGCACTCAGCAGCCACTTCCTATGTGGAACTCAATTTGGAAGTTCCCTGTACACCTCCAGGAATATAACCTCTAGGTTTTGGTCCAGACAATTGTCCCTGCTCCGGCGCCTCTTGTGGCAAGTCTGTGTTTGCAGACTGTCACCAACACATAGGGACCTGGAAGGAAGGAACCATAGACATGCCACCCTGCCCTCAAGGTGGGGCAGGGTCAAGATCATGATGGGGAAACCCACAGAGAGAGCTGACCCGAGTTTGTGGGAGCTTGTGGACTCTGGACTGACAGCTAGGGAACCTGTATGGGACCAAACTAGGACTTCTGAATGTGGGTGACAGTTGTGTGGCTTGGTCTTTTTTGTGGAGCCCTTGGCAGTGGAACCAGGATTTATCTCTGGTGCATGTACCGGCTTTTTGGAGTCCATTGCTTATGGTGGGATGCCTTGCTCAGTCTTGATGCAGCAGGAAGGGGATTGGTCCTGCCTCAACTTGATGTTCCAGGTTTTGTTGACTCCCTGTGGGTACCCTTACCTTCTCTGATGGGCTTGGGAGGGATAGGGAAGGGGGAGGAGAGAAGGGACGGGGGATTGTAGTTGGTATGTAAAATGAATTAAAAAAAAATTAAAAATGACTACCCTGTTCCTTCCCATCCAAGGACCACAGTAGCCCAACCCACACAAAAGCTGAAGGGCACCAAGATCCCACATACCCTGTAAGGTCAGCTCCCGCCACCAGTGCAGGCTCCAGATGGAGGAAGACTGGAGATGTGTTATGCCCAGATCCTCAGAGGCCCCCCAAAACCAACCAGGAGACTGAGTCCCGTATGTGAAAGCAAAGAGCTTTTATCCTTATTGAAGTTCAAACTTGGACTTTCCAGGTGACTTTAGCCCAAGCCCTCTTTATACTGTCTGTTTTTAGACAGGTTCTCAATAAGTTGCCCATGGCAGTCTTGAATTTGCCATCCTCCTGCTGCGGCCTCCAAAGAAGCCGAGGTTACAGGCGCACTAAGAACGAGATTTTACATCTTCTGCGAGAAGACAGGTTAGAAGGAAGCTATCCGGGGAGTCCTCCTTAAGCTCTCGCAGCACATACAGAAAGGCTCACCTGAACACGTGGACCTGACGCCAGCTGGCCATGCTCCTCTACAGATGGGTGCATCAGCTCTGGCCATGCTCCTCTACAGATGGGTGCATCAGCT
>NW_004949105.1:166968-218029 GCF_000317375.1 Microtus ochrogaster
CTGGCCATGCTCCTCTACAGATGGGTGCATCAGCTCTGGCCATGCTCCTCTACAGATGGGTGCATCAGCTTTGGCCGCAGCACAAGCAATGCTTGCTCAGTCCCAGCAATCTCAGTCAGCATGACACATTGCTAGGGGCCATGGGTCATTCACAGGCTCTTCCATAGCCTGAATGTCCACTCACCATCCGAGACCATCCCCGGGCTAGGCGTGCCCTAGAGAGACTGGGCATCATGGGATGTCCAACTTCCATAAGGAGAAGCCACACTTCTTCAGTGGAGGTGTGGACAGACCCACGTTACCACAAGAGCCTACGACTGAACTTCACCCACACGCCATTCCTCTTGCCAATGACTCTGCAGTCACCACGAGAAAGTGTCGGTAAGAGGGAAGAACTAATGCAGTTATCAAAGGCTCAGAATCCAGAAATCCAGAAATAACGAGCTTTCCGTGCCCCCAAAGGACCTGTTTTTATAAATACTTTTTAAAAATTCAATGCACATTTTCTCTTGTTGCTCAAGAAAGTAGGCAGAGGGGCCACCCACCAATACATGTGGGGTGTGTGCTGTCAGCTTTTAACTTTCATTGACTCTATATGCTGCTTCTGCTTAGCTGTGCTCTGCCTGCCCACTGCCCGAAGTCAGGGCTGTTCACAGCCCTTGAAAGGGCAAACAGACAAGCTTACGGGATTTGTCAGCCCCAGAGAGAACTCATCAGCTCCTCGGATATTCCTCTGCACTCTTTTCCTTCAATTCTTTCATTACACAGCTAAGGGGGGCCCAGGGAAGCCACACCTTAGACAACACACAGCCAGGCACACACAGCGGCCCAACACTAGTGTGTAACACCGTCAAGCAGGACACAGATCTTTGTGGTCCTCCGCACCCTATCAAGCAGAGGACTGCAAGACCCCTTTTGAGCTCTCTCCTGAGCTGCTTCTCAGGCTAAAAGCTTGACCACTGACCACACTGGGGCGAGCTAAGCACCACAGAGAATTTTATTCTAACATTTTTTATTGTTTTATTATTTTGTATGTATGGGTATTTTGCCTACATACATATCAGTACACCACGTGTATGCAGGGCCCACGGAAGCCAGAAGTGGGTGTAGGGTCCCCTGGAACTGAAGTTAGGGGTGCTTATAAATTGCCACCTGGGTGCTAGGAACTGAACCCGGGCCCTTGGGAAGAGCAGCCAGAGCTCTTAACCACTGAGCCATGGCTTCAGTCCATTTGCTTTTCTCACTGTTTGCTTTTAGATGGGGTCTCGTGTGGTCAGGCTGACTTGGTATTCTCTATGTAGCCAACAATGGTCTTGTAACTTCTGACCTCCTGTGTCCACCTTCTCAGTTTCATATCCCGTTTATATGGTGCGGGGGGAACAAACCAGGCCTTCTTGATTCTAGACAAGCATGGTATCAGCGGAGTTTCATCCCCAGCCTACCCACTGGACTGTTAGCTGCCTGACTTTCATCCTGATTTCCATTTTACTTATGATAGCTGATCTTCCCAGCTTTCTGGGGTCTCCTGGGATGGAGGATTGTCATGCTAAAAAGACCAAAAGGGCTGGGAATTTACCAGAGAGTTAATTCTGCTGAGCTTGTCTTTTACCTTAATACAACCATCAAGTCAGAAGAGAAAGAAAATGCTTCTGACTTAAAATGCGGAGGAAAAAAAATCAGGTGTGATAAGGGAATGCTTGCAATCCCAACATACCAGAGTCTGAGGCAGGAGGACTATAAATCAGAGCCAGGTTATAATTCATAGTGAACCCTGTCCAATATGTGTGTGCATGTATATATGTATGTGTGTGTGTGTGTGTGTGTGTGTGTGTATATATATAGAGAGAGAGAGGGGGGGGGCTGTAAAGATGGCAGTTAAGATCCCACACTGATCTTTCAAAGGGCCTACATCCTGAGCATCCTTGTCACAGGGCTCACAGGGCTCACAGCCACCTGTTACACAGGTCCAAGGTGGATCCCACACCTTGTTCTGGCCTCTGAGAGCCCCTACACTCATGTGTACACAGTCACACACAAGCATGCACATACACATAATTTGAAAATAACAAAATATTTTTTTAAAAAAAAAAAAGCAGTAGTTCCCTGGGGCCAGCCCCTGCACCCTGCCCACACCATCAGTGGCGACTGAAGTCAGTGCCGTGACTGTCATGATGACCTGGCCTGCTCTGAAAGTGACAGCCCAGATCCAGACTCTAAGCTAGGAGCTCAGAAGAGGAAACCGTCCATGGAAAGCCGCCGTGGAAAAGTCCACAAGGATATAAACTCATGACCGCATCCCGGTCAGGGTTTCCAGGGCGCATGGAATCCGGGTCCTGGTGGAACTCAATCTTTCCAGCCGCTGTGACAGAGACAGGTCTTCTGGATTGTTTACACATTGGCACGGCTGAGGTGGGGAGGGGAAGAGATGGGGAGGAGGATGGGAGCAGAATAAACAGCTGGGTCTCTTCCTAGCATCGCCCCCTTCAAACTGAACGGGGGGGGGGGAGGACACGGCAATGCGATTGTCCCCAGCCCACGAATTTGTGTCTTTTAATTGACACGCCTTTAGCTTTCTTTTTTTTAAGTAGCATTGGGTAAAATAAAGAGATTTCCTTTTTTTCTTTTTTCTTTTTTCTTACTCCTTGGCTAACTAGCGAAGATATAAGCTCAGGGTTCTCTGCTCCTCGGACCTGTAGCAACACAGAAAAGGCGCCCAAGTCACTGCTTCAGCCCTCAGGGCCAGAGTGTCGGCACCCCACCGAGGTCCCCCTCCGTTCCTCCAACATCCCTTAACAGTCTTTGCCCTGGTGCCGTAAGGACGCTTACAGACAGCCCTCTAGCCTTGATGGGCCACACCTGGCGCAAAGATGGAAGCTTAGCTCACAGTCCTGAGAAATGAAGGTACAGCCCCTTCTCAGCATACACAGGTTCTCAGGGAGAGCAATAAAAAGCCCCCATAAAGCAAGTAACCGAGCTCTCCAACAGGATGGGAGGGCCTGCTTTCTGCCGGAGGCCTTCTGGGCACATGGGGAGAAGGGGTTTGTGTGTCATTTCTCTGCTTGGTCACCACCACTGCAAAGAGGTTGGCAATGTCTCCCTCCGCCATTCGGGTCCAAGCTTCCCTTCGCAGTTGCAAGAATTTGGAAGTTTGCTTGGTTCTCCATCCCTCAGAGGACACTGGGTAAACATGGAGATTGCTGATAGACCCAAGTAAGCAGAAGTAAATGGGTGCAGTTGAACGTTGTGCGCCCTAGAACACACTCAGGATTGTAGTTGTATATTCCCAATAATTGATAACTGAAAGTTTACCCAGCTTAGTTCGGTTTGGGTTTGAAATAAGCAGCCAGCTTATTTCTCCTGTGTAATTCACGGTAACTCTGAACCCTGAGTCTAGGCTGCAAATAAACCATTCCTTCCTTGTGGAGAAGGAAGTAGCTGACACTCCAGGGTCTTGTTGATAACCCTAATTAAGACATTTTCTGTGGTGAACTGGTGAAGTAGGCTTTGGATGTGTTTCAGTCGTCCCCATATCGATTTAGGAGCCAAAGTTTCTCACACCCTTCCAACCCTACCCCCTACTCCCGAGTGTTTGTAGGGTGATCGGGAGTCTGAACCGAGAACGGGCCTGGCGCCATCGGCCACAAGGTGGCGCTCGCACACCTCCCCTGACGCAGATCCTCTTAGCAATGGATGCTCCATCTGACCTGGGCCCCTGAAGTGCAAGTTTGAGGTGCTGATATGTATCCTGTTACTTTCAGTCAAGCTCAGAAACGCTCGCGTGGATGGCACATGAGTCTTGCTAAAAGCTTAGCATATACAAGACCGATAGCGTTTTCCCAGCAAATTACCAGCTCTCTCTTGTTGGTGTCTGGTTCATGAAGAAAATTACATGTTCAAATGCTAACGTCCATTTTGCATAAGACAAATGTGAAGGGTTTCTACTTCCAATAGTAATCTGCCTCCCTTCATTAGACACCATGAGAACAACAGGGATTGATTGGTTCAGTGTCCGCAGGTCTAGGCAGAGGCGTGTGGTCACAAGATATAGCAAGCATTTCATGGGGCACCTCTGCAGAGCCATGGGCATACACTGCCGAGGGTAAGTAACACAGTGACTCTGAGATAATGGTGTACCAGACAGGCCCACAGACTGTGACAGAGCACCCTCAGCTAGAGGTACTGATATCTAAGGAGGCTATGTATGGGAAGTCAGAGGATATGTGTGTCCTTCACACTTGGTTCAATTTTTCTATGAATCTGAAACTACTATTAAACAACAAATTTTTTTTTTTACAACTTCATAATTATGCTTTCTCTGCTATGGGCCACAACCTGCTGTCATCACTGAAGTGTGGGAGTTGATGACTTTGTGTGGTAGTGCTGGGAATGTCGTCAGCTCCCAAGCCAGACACAGGCCATTCTTACTACCCTTGGCTCAGGGAGGGAACTTCTCACAGAAAGGTTGAGGCACACACCTAATCAGAGACTGTGCGGGGTGTGGAACCCAGGTCAGTGAACTCCGCTGTAATGGATGGAACCCCAAGAATAGACTTGGGGAGATATCTGAGTGCACAGCCAGCCCACTCAGACTTAGCTCCAGACAAACCCACGCGTTTGGAGCTAACACAGGTCGTGCACCTGACACAGGTTAGAGACCATGGTGGTGCACACATGGAAGGGCCTCCTCGTCCTCACAGAAGGCATCTTTCTCTCTTTGGTCTCAGTCAGGCCTCTCCAAACAAACATGGCGTTATCGGAGAAAGCATCAGGGTACGTGGGGTCAGAATGAGAAAGGGTCCTGAGTTGTTACACAGGCCACCATCCTAGATCTAGACCTGTGGTCCCACGTGTGGCAGTGAGGTTGGCTGGCCTGGCTTCATCTGACCCTGCTGAGCTCTGGAACTTCAGCAAGGGTTATAACCATTCAGTGCAAAACTTCCCTTCCTCCATCCTGGAGCAGTATTAACGAGCGCTGTCCTAGGACCATGAAGGACTCAGTTCAGGGAAGCATTTGGCCAATTGGAAAGTACAGTGCGAGTAAGCACGGTTCTCCAAGGTGGTGGGAAGGCCTGCTGGGGCGGGAGAGGGGAGCGTGTGAGCCGTGAGTTCATCGACTTCACGATAACTTTAAACACACATCCGGGGCTGGAGATGCAGCTCAGCTGGTTCAGTCCTTGCCGAGCATGAGCTAATGGTAGGTTCGATCCACAGGACTACAAATGTAATCCTAGCTTTTGGGTGACGACAGGAGGATCAAGATTTCAAGGTCATCCTCTGCTACACAGCAAGTTCTAGGTCAGCTTGGGCTGTAGGAGACCCTGTCAGGGGAGGGTGGGGAGGGAGAAAGGGAAGTAGGAGGGGGATGTAAGAGGGGGAGGGGGAAAGGAGGAGAAGGAGAGAATGAACACACCTGTTCTACCAGACACACTTGCAGTACCCACACAGCACAGCACCCCCTTTCTGCCCTGTGCCCTGACGAGGACAAGGACAAACCGAGCTTCGTTCAGCCTCAGGAAGGCCTCCTTGCCTGTCACGTTGGCCAAAATGCCCAAACTCTCCTCAGACCAATGAGAAGCTCACATGAGGTTGAGGTCTCTAGACTAAGGGGAAACAAGAAGAGCCTAGAACTTCCTTCGGTAAAAAGACGAAAGGGTATGGTTTCTTTTGGGTCAGAGAGTTCCTGATGGGATTTTCCTTTCTCACTAGGGACAGGAGGAATGAAACATGGCCTCCCCATGATCTCGGGGCAGTATCCAGTCAACTATGATATATTTACTGAGAAATTTTTAATAAATAAACCACAGCCTTGAACCCATGTGCCCTTATAAACCAGCCGGTTCTCATGGGGCGAGTTCATGGGCTTTTATGAAGCAGCACTCTGTTCTCATGAGAATTTTATTAGAAATTGGAGACTCGAAATGCATCAAGCAGGAAATTTATGAGGCTGCTTGGGAGCTGTCCCTTTCATTTTGTCATGTGGGTTAATTTACTTCTTCGTCTTATGTTGATTTACTTTATACATTTTAGTCTTGAGCACCGCCTTGAATTTCTCAGCAAATTTAAGCCAGCTAATTGATTCTTGAACTTTCTACTTTCCATTTTTACCCTCCGAGTCAGATGGATAATTATCGATAGTCTATAAAAGAAAGTCCTCAGAGTCTCTGGGAAATGCAAATGACTAGACAAAAACAAGGCCTCGGCAGGCCTTCCCAAACACCCGAGGGATGAACCAGGATCATGGTGGGAAGCATTTTGACAACCACAGACAATTCTTCACCTCTGTAACCCACTCCATTCAATCGTTGCTTCAAGGACCGTTTTAATTGTGTTTTGCAAAGTACCCAGTTCGAAAATCGCACTTACTCCCCTCCCCTCTAAAGTCCCTATTGTTTACCATCGTGTAACCCAACTTGGACACAGCCCAAACCCAGAATAGATGTTTGTCCCGCTGAAATGCAGAGGAAGTGTCCCAACACGTTTCTGCTCTGGGCCTGTTCCAGTGGTTCCGAGACCTCCCTGTTAATGGTGTGAGGGACGACGCCAAGCTGGAGTGGCCTTGGCTGGAGTCTAGAAGTGTGAGTGAATGATACAGGAACCAGCCCTCTATTAACTAGCTGACCCCTGGTCGTTGTTTGCACCTGATTCCTGGGTATCATGCCCACCAGAGGTGTTATTTCCCAGTCTCTATATTTAATTATTTGGCTGTGACTGTGTTTTTCCAGCCAGATTCTTTGCCTATTAAAGTTGCTACAATGACCTGGATGGAGATTTTAATATCTTTTAGCCAGGGTTCCAAAACGCCTAGATAGAGATTTTTGAAAAGAATACCACACACACACACACACACACACACACACACACACACAAACCTATGGTTAACATTGTCAACATGACAAGATCTAGAATCTAGAATCACCTAGAACACAAGTCTCTGGACAGGTGTTGAGAGAGTGTCCACACTGAGAAGGCCCAGGCTAAAGGTGGTGCCACCATCCCATGAGGTCCCCAACAGAAGGAAGGAGAAACTGAGCAACTGAGTTGAGTATCATCCTTCAACTCTCTGCTTCTTGATGACAGATGTCACGTGACTAGCCTACTCCCTGCTGCGCTTTCCCATGATGGCCTGAACCCCCACTGTGAGTCAAAACAAGCCCCTCCACCCCTTAATTGCTTCTCGCCAGATTATCTTGTCACAGCAATGAAGAAAGAACATAATACAATATTCCCAAGGGAAGCATGCAAGAAGGAGCACCCAGGGCCAGGCTTCAGAGACCGCGCCGCAAAGCACTGCCATTGTGCTGGAGAAATGCTTTGGGTGGCACCTGAGCCTACAAGAAGACAACACCCCTCACCACAGGACAGCAGGAAAAATGAGGTGCAAGTGACGAGGTGTGCCTCTCGGAAAGACTGAAGCCAGAACACTGACAGCGCTGGATCACGCTGGCACGGACATGGAGCAACAATGCTAGCAGGAAAGCAAAATGATAAAGATATGTGGGAAGACGGGTTGACAGGCTCACATACAATGAAGCTTGCTGCCACCATCAGGGCCTGCACTACCTACCTGATTCTGAACTTTTGCCCCAAGGAACTGAAAACTTCTGTCCACATGAAAACCCACACACAGGGATGGAGGTCTAGCTCAACAGTGAAGGATGTGCCTCGCATAGCACAGCCCTGGCTTGAAATTCCTAGCACCCCACCAACAGAGGGGGAGGAGGGGGAGGACTTTAAGTGGATTGCTGGATGAAAGAGGCTGTGTATGTGATCTCAAGCACCTAACACTGAACATGTGAAACTATGGACACAGTGAAAAGCCAGTGGCTGATGGGGACGTGGGTGAGCAGGTGGATCCCAGAGAATTGGGGGGCAGGCACTCCTCTCTATGGTACCACGGTGGGTGATGTCATCACACACTTGTCCACAGGCAGAGGAAGTGCATGTGGCACCACAAATGGGCCAGTCTAAATGATGGGTTCTGGACGATGATGTTAATGTAGCTACAGGACTATGACAAACACACCCCTCTGGTGTGACAGGCCAAAAGCAAAAAGAGTTGAGGAGCAGGAGGGGGGCACATGGGGTATCTGGAAAATCTGGATTTTCTGCACAATTTTGCTGGGACACTGAAACTATTATTTGTTTACAGTCTTTAAAGGGTAAGAATCCTGAACAATGACCATAAGAGACAACCTGGACTTAGGAAACAGGAGTCCCAGGTCCTCTGGGGTAAAGAACTCTACTGCAGGGGTGAGTCTTTATTAAAAGCATAAAGGCAAATAATCAAATCCTCTCATTGGTACTGAACACATACTCCACCCCAAAGGGGAAAGCGTATTGCTAATAAAAATTTAGGACAATAAGGAGAGCTTCCTGGAGGAGGAGGCTTGACCGGGACTTAAAGGGTGCAAGTGTGTTTGTGTCTGGCTCCTGCCACCAGGAGACTATAGCAGCTATAATGAGACTATAGCAGCTGCCTACAATTCAGGTCCTTAGCCTGGGATTTTTGCCTCTGGAGTCTTCCCGCAGCTGGCCTCCTGTCCCTGAGAAGTTAACAAATTGGTTTTCTTCCACC
Source organism: Microtus ochrogaster (assembly GCF_000317375.1). Lineage (NCBI taxonomy): Eukaryota > Metazoa > Chordata > Mammalia > Rodentia > Cricetidae > Microtus > Microtus ochrogaster. The sequence goes on from NW_004949105.1 coordinate 175,544, forward strand.
TCTGTGTTTTGATGACAGGCTAAGGAAAGCATGGAGGCACCGAATGAAAACCAGCCCAAATCCATGTCCCCAGCGAGCACCCACTCAAGCAGCCCCCCAGTGCCTTCCTTGTGGTGGCAGGGAACCGACTGGTGGATTTCAGCATTCCACAGTGCCAATTAGTTCAGTCTCCCCCGGGCTATTGGAAACAACAGGCAGGTCTGGCAGGGTCTCCTTCAGCCCTGGAACATTTCCAGCCACCACACACAGGCCTGGGAAAAAAAACCTCAGTCCCCCTGGACAAGCCCCAGAGGGCAGCACCCTCCCCGGTTGAGGCAGGAAGTCCCAGAGTAGGGATGCCCTAGGGTAAACATAGCCGGGAGACTCAGGCTTAGCTCATATGCCTCGCGGCATCACAACTCCCAGATGGGTGGATGGCATCGACCCTAAGGGAAAAGAAAACATTTCCTCATCACAGACGATGTTCCAAACAGGCGCCCACACGGTCACCATACAGCCTACCAGTCCCCATAACCCTTGTCACAAATAATCCACACTGGGAAGGTAACCTCTGAGCTCAATAAGCCTGACTCTTTCCCTCATATGTATTGGACTGAATTTTGTGATCCTCCAAAAAATCCTTCTATTGAAATTCCCAGGGTGCCGTCCTTGGGTAGCCGGGCCTTGGGGGGTGATTACATTCTAAGAGTGGGCTTAGGACCCTTAAAAAAGGCTATGGAGAACTACCTTGTCTCTTCTTGGCTCTTCCATCATGAGAATACGGTACCATGATGCAGTTCCTCAGCAGACTGTGGCTGGATCTAAATGACCTTGACCCTGTTTCTGTGTTGTTTACAAGCTTCCGGATCTATGATCTTCTGTCACAGCACCCGGATGGACCAAGACACACTCTCTTGTGCTTTTAATCAACTGTCCTATTTGGGGCTTAGCTTGTTGAATGCTGCGCCAAGTACACGCTCCTGTTTCTAGATAAAGAACTCTGAAACCTTTAGATAGTCTCAGCAGGGTGAGAGACAAGGGGATGAGCCTTTATCGACTTCTTCAAGAAAACTGATGACTCAGACAGATCCCGGCATCACTGTCCTCAGATGATCCGGATATTCTAGACCTCTGTGAACCCCCCCTCCCAGTCTCTGCCAGGACTTCACTTGAGAACATTGCCCAGAATGTGGGAGGCACAGGTCAGAGTCAACGTGCCTGGAATCTCTGAACATGATCAAAATAGAAACCAGCTTCGTCTTTGAGTTAGAGCAGAGAAGCGGCCGGAGTCCAGCTGGCTAGCCCAGCTCTCCACGCTGAAAGCGAACCTATCTTTTTAAAGATGTCCCTGCTCCAAACGTGCTGGTGTTTGACCACTTATGGCAGGACGAGAGCGAATCACTGAAACGTGAGCTCTTGGGAACCGGGGCCGCAACTGCCTTACCCCTGTCCTCATAGCCCAGTCCTTTGGGCCGCTATCAGAGACGGCCACAGACTGGGAGGCGGACAAAGAACAGAGCGTTTCTCTCACAGGGTTCTGGGAGCTGGAAAGGTCAAAGTCAAGATGCCAGTAGATACAGTGTCTGATGAGGACTGGGTCATCTTGTTACTGAAATTGTTAGGGTCAGAGCCGGAACCCTGGCAGCCCTCACAAGCTGGGCTCAGCCATTCATCCTCAATAGACCAATTAAGGAAACAAGCGGCAGCGAGGAACAGAGAAAGGAGATTTATTCAGTGTGAGCACACTGATAGGACACAGCGCTCCAGTGACACAGTCTCCCCCGCCCCGCCCCCACCCCCCGCCCCGCAGGTCACCTTAGGGTTCCTGATGTGACATTTGGGCTTAAATAGAAGGCTAGAGGCCAGCGTTAGTGAAAGTGTGATCCCTCCCATCATCAACCCACGGCTGTCTCCGCCCTGTCTCTCCTGTCTGAACCAAATGAAATCTTTTGGGAGACAAGCCCCCCTCTGGCTGGCACCGGGGCCCCACACTTTTCTTCTCCCAGCGTGAGAGGCCTGAGAAAACTCTCATCCCTCGTGTCTTTTGCTTTAATAGTGTGATCACAGAAAAGACCCAAGTGTCTGTTTAGAATATCTTTATTCCTGCCAGGACAGTTCCACTCCGGAGGGGATGAGTGCTGTCCTCACAAAGCAGAGGCGGCCCAAGGTGAGAGGAGTTTTATTTAATTTTTTATAGCAATGTTTTTTATTTGAAAAATTGTTCTCGTCAATATATTCTGATCATGCTTTCCCCCTCCCCCAACTCTTCCCAGGCCCTCCTTAAGTCCCCACCCACCCAACTCTATACTCCTACTTTCTTAAAAAAAAAAAAAAGAAATAGATATAAAAACAAGAAGCAAAGACACACACACAAAAACCACAAAAGTGGAAACCAAAATATACAAGCGAAAGACCACCACAAAAAATGCCGAAACAAAGCATTATGAGACAAAAAGTCCACAAAAACACCATTGAGATCATTTTCGCTGGCCCCTACTCCTAGTCACGGGCCTGCCCTGAGGTGTGGTTGATACCCCTGGTGAGACTCGACTGGAAAAAGCTAATTTTTCCTTTTCCAGTAGGTATCAATTGCAGATAGCTTTTAGATTAAGGGTGAGAGCCTTTGTCCACTTTCCCTGCTCAGCACTGGGACCCTGTCTGGCTTGAACCTGTGCAGGCCCTGTGCATCTGCCACGGTCTCTGTGAGTTCACGTGAGCCTGGCTGTGTTTAGAAGACAATGTTTCCTTGGAGTCCATCCATCACACCGCAGGCTCGTGCATCTTTCCACCTCTTCCACTTAGCTCCCTGAGTCCTGAGGGGAGGGGTCTGATGAGCCCCCGTCCCATTCAGAACTGAGTGCTCCGTCTCTCGCTCTGCACCCTGTCCAGTTGTGGGTCTGTGTGTTAGTTCCCGTGTACTTCTTAATCTGGTGATGGACAAGTGAGGCGCTGGTCTAGGGCTATGACATAATATCACTGGAAATCATTCTGCTATGCCCCTTTAGATTACAGTGGTTCTCAGCCATGCTAATGCTGTAAGCCTTTAGTACAATTGCTTGTGCTATGGTGACCCCACAGTCATAAAATGATTTCCTTGTTACTTCGTAGCTGTAATTTTGCTACTGTTATGAATCATAATGTAAATATCTAACATGCGACCCCCAAGGAGGTTATGACCCACAGGTTAAGAGCTGCTGCTTTAGAACAATAGTATTTGACTTCCCCTAGGCCCATGGCCTACTCAGTCTCAGGTTCTTGACCACAAGAACAGTATCAGGCATGGGTTGCATCTTGCAGAGTGGGCTTTGAAGCCAATAGGAGAGTGGTTGGTTACTTTACCAGCATGGGTACCACTATGGCAAACAGCATCTCTCATAGGCAGGTCACTGTTGTAGTCTCGTCCCAGGCTTTGTAGTGGAGTTGATGATCACCTTTCTCCTCTGGTAGTGTGTAGAGTACCTTCTGGTATCATAATGAACACTAGGGTGAAGGCTTGAGATAGGCACCAACTCAACTTCTCCATGTTCAACGGGATATTAGTTATCTTCAGAAATAGGGCCTTACTGTCAATTTGTGGAGAACAACCACAGCCTTGGCAATATCCTGAGATATTTCGGGATTTCTGTGGAGTCCCTTTGGTAACAGCTCAACAAAGATAGAACCCATTCCTGGCACTGGAGCTTTCCGTTGGTGGCATAATATCTGGTTGGGGCATTGTCTCCCCCATTATTTGAATGTTCCATTTAAATTCCTTTCACATATATTTAAAGAAGCGTCTACAGTGGCAGGTTTCCCTATGGCCCCTCGAGTGTCTTTTATGGTTAGTTGTCCCTCCCCACATTCTCTCCCTTACTCCTCTCTTGCATCCTCCTCCCCACTGAATCCTCCCACTCTAGTCTGGCCCATGTGTCTCCGTTTCTCCTGATGGAAGGGTCTTTAATAAGAGCCTTTATACCACTGACCAGGGAGCTCCCTCCTGGCCTAATCACTTCCTCAAGGCCTCACTTCTCACCGCTGTCACCTTCTGACTAAATATGACACCTCCACCCCTGCAGAACAGTGTCTGTGTCACCGTCAGTAACCTCTTCATGTTTCTGCAGAGAAGCACCAGGTCTCCTCAAACTGTGGTGTGGTTACAGTCCTAGAAGTGCATTGTAAGTTTCAGACATTGCAAGTTGACATGCTTTTAGAGTGCCTCACTTGCTAACCATCACAGCTAAGCCCAGCGTGCCTTAATGGACTCCAAATGCATTAGCCTAGCGTTGGGCCAAATCATGTCACACTAACCTACTATGTAATGAGGCACTGGATATAAATAAAGCACTGGAGTAACTTGTTGAGTCAAAACCAGGGTGGCTTTCTCACATTGTCAAGCCAAAAAATTTTACACAGTACCATCCTGTAGGTCTGCAGTCACATGACCTCCGATGTTTGTCTTCAATAATGCTGAGTCCAAATGAAGGGACATTCCCAGCATGTTAGGATCCAGTCTAGGAAAATGAAGCTATTAGAAGCTCCTCAAGATGAATATAGCAGGCCACATGCTAGACAGATAGGCATACCTCACAAGAAGAGCAAGCAGGGGTCACTGTGATGAGGTCAGAACCCCGTATCAGCCACAGCACCAGACCCGACCCACAAATGTGAGCTGTGATGGCAACCTTAAATCAGACTAGAGCAAAATAACTGCTTCACACATCCAAGCAGAACACTAATTTCATGACAAACTCATGCTCTGTATTCTAAGTGTTGTTCCTTTGAGGAACTACAGTTCCCAGCGTTCTCCTGGACACGGACATACTCCCAGAAGCCTTTGTATTCCCCGTTAAAAAGTGAGAGCTGCCAAGCGCTCTCCCCCTTCTATCCCCACCTCTCCTGCCCTGTCTGCACACCTTTTCCTGTTTGTTGTTACCCCTCCCCCATTAAAAGTGCACCCACGTGGGACCGCCGCATGTCCATGTCTTCTTCCTCGCGTAACGTCTTTACCCTCTAACCCGCAGACAAGAAAGCCAGCCAGGAATTAAGAACAAGACTAAGAAGGTTCTGTGTGCCTTTATGGAAATGCCCACCATTGCCTCCTTACCCCCAAACACTCACCCTGTGCTTTCACTGAATCCCTGCTTTGCAGGGAAGATGAGACTCACATGCGTGGGACCCCTTGGTGTCTCATCCATAGAAGAATTCAAGCTCTCCTTCATCCTGTCTTCTCCCACCCTTCACTTACAAAGTCCTGGCTCCTGACCTGGAACTCTCAGATGTCACCCCATCCACCCCCTCCCTTGAAGGTGGCAGAAGCCAAAGACAATGAAGGCAACACACATGACATTGTCACCACAGTTATAATGGATCTGGAGTCCAAATCCTGATCTCTTCCGTCCCATTAAAAATGCTCGCTTCCCCCACACGACTTCCCTATTCCAGGACCTCCACTAAGGGAGGGAAGTCCCTCCTCCATGCCAGCCTGGCAGCGGCTCAGCCTTACTCTCCCGTTCAGGTTGAACAACTTCCTCCCCACATTTTTCTTGTTCTACTATCTGTGAACTCTCCATGAAGCCACCCAAGATGCTGCCGTTGTCCACTAGCTCCTTGCTCCTCACAACCCCTGGTGGCTGTTAATCAGCCATTGAGCTCCTAAAACTCAAGGCATGGATCCTCTGCTGCTCACTTCCAACAGTGCACTCTGGGTGCTCCAAAACACAGATGAGTCTCCTATCTTATTTTCTCTCTGTAGTGACTGCAAAAGCAGGATGCATAGAGAAACCCATTGCTCCCCAACCAAGTGAGGAAAGGACCAAGCAACAGACATTTAAAAATATGTTAGCACTGATTATTTATTACAGGTCAAGATTTCCATTGATTCTTTAACAGTACCTAGCTCCCTTTTGAGAGAGCAGCAGTCAGCAGCCACATCAAAGTCTTTCCTCCTACAGCCTGAAATCCAAGGCTATCCCCACTCTCTGGAGATTTCTGTCCCATAGAAGACATGCCAGATGCAGCAATGTCTACTTGACACTGAAGATCGAGACTCTCAAACTCCTGGTCAGTGACACTTCTTTGTTTTGTTTTGACATTTGTTGAATTAAAAAATTAAAATTAAAACGTGACAGATTTCCATATGGGACTCTTGTACCTATTTATCTTGGTTGATTTTCCCCTTCCCCTGTTCCTCCCTCATCTCCTACCCTCCCATTCTCTGCTACACTCCTTTGTCCCCTCACCCCCCTGCCTCCCCACTTGTACATTGTTTTGTTGTCTTCCTTACCCCTCCCTTAAAGCCTCTTTTTTCTAGTCTCATTGGCCCCCTTCCAGTTTCCTAGCCTTTACCCAAATTTCCTCCCACGCATCGTTAATGAGGCAGCATCCTCATAGGAGATATGGAATGTGTCTCATCTGGGCACCTCAGTTAATAAAATGTTTTTCCGTTCTATACATTTTTCTGCACAGTTCACAGTCTCATTTCCCTGTACAGCTGAAGAAAATTCTGGCATGTATATACCATTGCAGCTAGAATGGCTACAGTCAAGAAGAAAAATGACAAAGGGTGTAGGAAAGAGAAATTCTTAGATATTACGACGATGTAAACTGGTACAGCCTCAGTGGAAGAGAGTATGGAGGCTTCTCAAGGAAACTAAATATACAGTTACCATATGACCCAGCGATACTATTCCTGGGCATCTACCGGAAGGACTTTACAACCTTCTAAAGAGGAACATGGGCATCCATGCTTATCACAGAACAGTATGGCGTTGGGGTCAGCCTAGATGTCCATCAGCAGCTGAGCAGCACCCTTCATAAAAGAAAACTCTAGCTGAGCATGGACACTCACCAAGTACACTAGAGTCTCCTTTGCTTGGAAACTCGCCAAATAAATCTTTTTTCTTTCCATCAAAACCATGTCTGTCCTAGAACAAACAAGAAAAGCAATTCTAGGGCGCATATGCCCAAATGACAGGTGGCACTCTCACAGGGCCAGGCCACGCAGCAATGCTATCGCAATGCCATCTTTGCAATACCTTTCAATGTTCGAGACATTTCCTCATCTCTACTTGCCATGTCCCAGAAGACAGTGCTCCCATTTGAAAAGAAACTATATAATACTTAGAACCTCAGAATCGGAAATAAAAAGTTGCTGAAGTTACTTGACATCCAAGAAGAATGGGGTGATGGCAAAACACCCTCCTGCTAGTTTACCCTCTCCTGGTGATGATCCCCTGGTTCTGTCTCCTCAGAATAGGCCAGAAGCCAAGACATGAGAGTCGTTTTGAGATTACGTAAACACCTAAAATGATGTTTGCTGTATTAAACTCTCAGTGAATTTTAAGTTTCAAATATGGAGGAAGATTGAGCTTGTAGAAACACTACCACAGAGAGCATGCGCTGTGTTATTCTTCTCGTTCCCTTTAGGTAGCTGATTTCTCCAGGGCAGAACTAGTCTGGGGTCCTAATCACTCAACGTACGGCCACTGCTCAGCTTCCAGCCACCACAGGTGGAGGCCACAAAAATGGTTGCCCTGACTGAGGAAAGTTTATCTTCGTCTGTCCCTTCTGCCAGATGCTTTATGCGAACAGAACACATACATCTGTGCATGGTACCCCCTAATCTTCATAGCCACTCTTAACTAATGAGGAGCCCAGGACACGGCTGGGGGACAACTGTCAGGAAAGTACTGACCTTGAGCTAGAAGAATTTTCCAATGCTATCCAATCTACCCCTTCCTTGGGTGGTCAAGGAAGCCGAGTTCCCCCTCCAGAACTTTTGTTTTAAAGCGGAGAACGGTGGTACATGCATGTATCCCCAGCACTGAGAGGCAGACACAGATCCCGCCTGCTTACTGGCCACACAGCCTAGCCAGCTTGGTCAGGTCCAAGCTAATGAGAGACTCTGTCTCAAAAAATAGCAATGAATAGCACCCGAGAAATGATAAGTGATGTTGCCCCTGGCCTATGCACATTCATATATAAACCTGTGCACACATGAGTGCACATGCATGCGAGTGCGTGCACACACACAAACACGAAGAATAGATGCAAATATGACTCAATCCCTTCTAAGAATTTGAACATTTAGTTCTCTCATCAGTTGCCCATACTCTGTTGGTGGGTAGCTACCTATGGCGCTTAATTTTCCAACATGCCTTCATTTTTTTTTTTTTTTTAAAAAAAAAGCCTCCAAAGACCTCAGGTCTCTGGGAGTTTTGCCAGCAATTCAAACCAAGGCCTTTAATTTTTCTAACAAAATCTCTGCCTCATGGAGCTTGAGAACCGGAGCACTGGTAGGCTGGGGGACGATGGCCAATCTTAGGAAATGTGACATCAACTGGAAAAACTCCGAGGGGAGGTATTGCTGTGCTGGAGTCATGCTCCGTGCCAGGGGGGAACAGGAAGCAATCACTCGGAGCTGATTCCGCAGGGGCCGCATCTCAAGGAGGTGTTAATACTGCTGCAGACACTCAGGTTTCCAGCCCCCTCCCCCTTAACAACACCTCAATCTGCATCCTGTCTCCCCAAGAAGCCTGTAGGTGCAGCATTGTGTGGCTGCTGCCTCTGCGAAGTGTTTTGGAAGCTTTGTTAGTTCATCTTGGCGGAGAAAATGGAAAATTGGAGCCGTGAAAATACACCACATGGTCAAGTTTCGTGCCTGGGACGGTATACAAGGAAAAACCTTACAGGTCAAGATGTGGGTGGCTGTGGGCTGGAGCCAAGTGGAGAGTTCACCAGTCCCCTTGGGGGAAGGAAAGAGGAGATAGGGACAATTACAGCTTTAGTAGGTTATGGGTTTGGGGGAAAGACGGTTAAATTACTAAATGTAGCTGACTTGGGCTTAAGTTATGGCTCTCAATCAAAGGCTTAATCACTCTGGTTGTTATTGATTGAGCTATCATTGAAACAATAGCTCAGTTAGCAAGAAAAGTTAACATTTCTCTTTTGGGCATGCTGGTACACTTCCTGTTGTTCCAAGTGTTGGAAGGCTAAGGCAGGAGGATCGTGTATTCGAGGTCATCTTGGAGTATATAATGAAACAAAATATGAGAGATAAAAGCCAAGGCACTGTCTTGAGGGAATCCACACTCAGTCTTAATATCTTCAGTTCACAGCTAACATTTTCTTTAGATCCCCATGGGATTCACCCACCATCCTAAGCTGAAGGTTGCTATCATCAGGCATGCAAATGCATCTCCTCCTAACTACAGGTCCTGCTTTTCCTGGAAATCAAGCACCACTCCACCCCTACCAACAAGACTTGGTGACTCACTTCTCCAGAGATTTGTCTACCATTCAGTTCCCATAACTACGCTCTTCTCCACGGGTACCCGCACCTTCTCTTGGTACCTATCCAGTTTCACTGGTCCTTTGAAACTCATCAAGGAATCTGCCTACCCAAGCTGAAACATCTGGTGGTCCTAAGTGCAGTGCAGTTACAGCCATGAATATGGCTCGCTCCTCAACAGGAAATCATAAATGAAAATGCTACCAGGCCACACAGTTGACAAAGACTATAAAGGAAACTCTAAGCTGGAGCAAGGGTCACAGCTCCACTTCATCTCTCAGCTTGTACCCTCAAGACACAGAGGATGCTATTGTCTCCCAGGAGACAGAGAACCAGAGTGCTGGGACTCAGATCAGCTCCAGCCACTCACTCACTCAGCAGCCATATCCCAAGCCTGCTGTATCTCTGGTTCTGGAGTAGGCACGGACGGGGAAAGACAGTGTCTACGGAACAGAGAAAAAATGAGATAAAAGGATAACAGATAGATACATGATTTAGTACACTTGGCCTTTTCACAGACGACCTGAGATTAACAAAGCCCCACAAGAGGCATCCCTAGTGAATCCACACATTACTTCACCCATATCCAGAAAGACTTGGGAGGTGTCATCCCCAAGAATTCACTAGCAACACCTCTCATGTATCCAATGCATTCCTTGTGGGATACCTACTGGAGTGGGGTGAAATTGTGGCATCAGATTGGGTCAACGGCATCTTCCAGGGGTAAATTGGGTCTGGAGATTCAAATGTGGGGTTCACTGGCCCAGAAGTCTTTGAGGAACAAGAGACAGGCGAAGCCCCTAATAAGTGTGGGGAGAAGAAGAAAAGCCACACATGAAACAGGAGTGGCTAGGCAATGAGACAGCAGACTTGAATGGGTCCCTGAAGCTTCATGAAGTAGAAGGGAGCAGCAGCACCAAACGTGGCAGGTGAGCCAAGGCCTATGTGGACTGGGAAGTTTGTCCAGTCTAACCACACAACTCCGCTGATGATCTCCACAAGGCGCTCTGGCCAGAGCGTCTGGAGGTGACCAACTCCGAGCCCTCTCTAGAATAGGAGGAAGGTTGGCAGTGATGGGGGCTCCCTCAGAGGAGCTCTGGGTAAAGCAGAAGCAGACTGCTGAGCAGTTGGAAGTGCAGGCACACAGGTGAAGAGCCTAGGCTGGGTCTCCACAAGGGCAGAGGCTGGGGAACAGGCACAAGGGGAGTGTAAGTGATGGACGGGTAAAGGCTCCCTTTGGATGGCTACAATGAGAAGGTCGGTTTATGTGACACTTGACTGGCCTGAGGGATACCACCACAGCTGGTGACACAAGTTACTGCTGTGCTCTGTATGTGAGTGTGTGTCCAAGTGCTTGTGTATGCGCATATATCAGAGAGTGTGTTTACGTATGTTTGGTGTGAATGTATGAGAGTGGAGGGCACGTCTGAGTGCGTGAATGTATGCTTGCACAGACGTGTGAACATGCTTAAAGTGTCCGGATATGGGTGTATATGAGGGTGCGACCCCAGTAATATGTGTTCATATTTGAGTAAATGGGTTTGTTTTTTTTTTCAATACACGGATGTGTGCATATGTAGGGATATGTCTATGTGTCTGAATATTTGGGTGTGTTCAATCTGACAGTATTACTGTGTTTGTGTGTGTGTGTGTGTGTGTGTGTGTGAGTGTTTGAGTGTGTAGATTTGTATCTAAGTGTACATCTGAGTGCGACCGTGTTTGCTGTGTGTATGTGTGTGTTTGTATGTGTAACTGCCCGAGTTGGTCAAGAGGATTCAGGGTTGGTGGACTAGAAGGGTGGAGAGGCAGGACTGCACCTTATGAAATTCCACACCTCCCCCGCACTGTGTAGGAAGGACACTGAGAACACAGATATGGGAAAGGCATAAACAGCAGGAAGGGCAGTTGTGCCTGGCACAGGAGTGCCGTGCAGGAGGAATGGGGTAACTAAGGAAAGGGAAATGCAAGCTGCATTGTCCAGTAAGCTTCCTGAGAATCTCAGCCCACGGGTAGGTGTCTGCTGTACCCCGATCCCAGGCCAAGCATAAAGAATGGGGGACCTGGAGGTCACTGCAAGTCCAGCCCCATCCCTGGACCTGACTGTGGGGGAGCAATGGCCTTCACCTACTCTGTGCTGTGCTGAGGTTTGGCTAGCTGGCCTGGAGAAGCAAGCACGTGCAGGAGAGTCAAATGCAGCCAAAATACCATCATCCTGCTATAACCTGTGCTGGCCAGCAAGGCTCTTTCCCTGAAAGTGAAAAACCTGAGCCAGCTCCTAACAGGGTAACCAGGAATCCAATGACCCTTGTCTGAACATCTGAGCCTCCCTCCACGGGGGTCTTAAGACCCCATCCTGTCCCATTTGATACACAAAGGGCAATGACATCATGCAGTGAATGGTTAGCCTAGGTTAGTTGCTCTGTGCCCTCCCACCCCCTGCCTCCACCCTCATTACATCCACCTGAGAGATCGCAGGCTTTAACAGTGTTTAGCATTCCATTGGCTTCTCTTTTTAGCTGCATGAGATAAAATAATTCTTAGGGATGAAGGTATTGTATCTATCTATTTGTTTAATGGGTTTTTTTTAGATCAGGCATTTTCAGGGTGGTATGATTGTAGATGAGGTAGGCTATTTATTTGTTCTTCAAGACAGGGTTTCTTGCCCTAGCTGTCCTAGAGCTTGCTCTGTAGACCAACATGGCCTTGCACTCAAGAGATGGCCCTGGGATTAAAGCTGTGTGCCACCACCCCCAGCTGAAGGCATCACATCTAAATGGCAACTTTAGACTAAGAACTTGCTGCACAGTCAAGCTGTGGTGGTGCACATCTTTATCCCAGCACTCGGGAGGCAGAGGCAGGCAGATCTCTGTGAGTTCGAGGCCAGCCTGGTCTACAAAGCAAGTTCCAGGACAGTCAGGACTGTTACACAGAGAAACCCTATGTTGAAAACAGAACTTGCTGCAGAGCTATGAGTGAAATATCCCAGATTCTCCTTGGAGCTCAGGGTTTCAGGAACACATCACAGCATTTTCATGGCACCTATATGGCTGTGTTAAGACGAAGTTGAGCACCTCCCTCCAATCAGCTGTCAGAAACTCACTGGAGTAGGCAATGACCTCAAGCTTCACACTTTCCACTAGAAGCACATGGCACAGAAGTAGCTGCTGATGCTCTGGGTGAAGAGTGGACGGGTTATGTGGTTCAATCAGTGGCGGGAATTACAAGGTTTTCACATGCAGTAAGGTGTCTTGACCCTGGCAGAATACACCTGCTATTCAGTAAGGGGCATTCTTGGCTAATCTCCTTGGCTATAGACCAAGGAGAACTGGGGAGAGGAAGCGCAAGTCCTTTCAAAGATGCATTGTGTGTGCCAATCTGAGTGTTCTCAACTTGATTATTGTAGAAAAAGAGAAGAAAAATGAGAAAATAATATTCCTGGACTAACAAATATTACTGCATCTCATTGGCTGGGCCCCAAAAGAGCTAGCTGAACTGGAAAGCTTTTCACTCTCTAAAAGTAGATGATGTCCACCAATAAGTTATCAGAAAGCCATTAAAAAAAAGAAGGTAGGAAGCTCAGAACCAAAGCACCCAAGAGCCAGTCATCTTGTGTCCACCTGTCCTGAAACACAAACAATGGACTAAGGAACCAAGGCACTAAGAAAAGTAAAGGAGGTTGCAGAATATATTAACATTTTGGTCAAGAGAATGAAAGAGGACAAAGAAAACCACCAGAAACAGATTGCCAAGAGGCATAGGCTATCCTGTTCCTGGAAGCTTCAATTTCAAGTCTGAGTCAGGCCAAAAATAAGCCTTTAAGAATAACAAAGAAATAATCAGACCTTGAAAACAGCCTTTGATACCCTTAATAACTAATATTTCCCCCTGAGACTGACACTTAGAAAGACCTTAACTGACCAGCAGAGAAAGACATTAGAATTCAAATGACCAGATTGCCCCACTTTTCTCTTTCTCTAGCTGAAGTAAGCAGTCAACAGATGCATCTATATCAATCCACTATTATTTGTAATAATCTTCAATCGTCAGCCTTCTTACTGTTCAAAGGCATCCTGGGTATTTTAAGGAGGAATGGCTCCTATTTAGAAGGCAAACAATACTTTCCCAGTCTATCCAGAAAAGTGTGTGCACACACTATTATTACTTTAACGATTGAGGTCTGCAACAACGGCTTTCCTGTGCTTACCTGTTTTTGGAAGTTCACCTGGAAATCCAATAAATGGCAATTAGCAGGCAGTAGGTTTCACTTTGGCCCAACAAATTTGCTACGAGTGATATTGTTCCTTAGACCTAAGAGGATTTTAACTTCCCTTAATTTTGTTCTTAAAAGAGTTTTTTTTTCTAAGATTTATTTATTTAGATATACAGTATCCTGCCTGCAGGCAAGAAGAGGGCACCAGATCTCATTACAGATGGTTGTGAGCCACCATGTGGTTGCTGGGAATCGAACTCAGGACCTCTGGAAGAGCAGTCAGGGCTCTTAACCACTGAGCCATCTCTCCAGCCCTTAAAAGAGTTTTTAACACTTTGCTAAATTAAGAATTCTTTCCAAAAACCTATGTGCATTCCCTGGGGCTGCCCAAACATCGTATCACTAATGGCTTCAGACTGGCGTTTAGTGTCTCACAGTTCTAGAGACTAGAAGTACCAAGTCAAGGTGTTAGCAGGGCCATCCTCTCCTGGAAACAGAAAGTAGGAATCTTCTCTTGGTTCCTCTGACCTTCTAAACACTGCCTACAACAGGTGGCCTGTAGACACCTGGCTCCCGGTCACTGTCCTCACATGGCACTGTGCCCTGCGCCTTTTTTTTTAAATCTTTACCCTGTGCTGTGTTTGTGATGTGAATGAACTGCAGTTGAGAGATAGATTTTTAAATTTAATCTCATTTTAAGTACATGTTGCCTGCATGTATATATTTACACCACCAGAACGAGCACTACAGACAGCTGTGAGCTGCCATCTGGGCGCCGGGAATTGAACCTGGGCACTGAGTTGTCTCTCCAGAGAGAGGGCATTAGATTTTTTAAGTGTAAAAACGTTAGTGCCTTAGGGATTGCTCCTCAGCAGCTACCCATCACTACCCCATAGGAGCCAGCTACCCACTTCCCAGACACGACTCAGAATCCCTCTCAACTCCCAAAGCTGAGACTTCTCAACTTTGACAACTTAGAGTCTGGAAGCACCTAGAAAACCATCCACTGGGCATATCTGTGAAGAGTTTCTTTTTTTTTTTTAAATATTTATTTATTATGCATACAATATTCTGTCTGTGTGTATGTCTGCAGGCCAGAAGAGGGCACCAGACCTCATTCCAGATGGTTGTGAGCCACCATGTGGTTGCTGAGAATTGAACTCAGGACCTTTGGAAGAACAGGCAATGCTCTTAACCACTGAGCCATCTCTCCAGCCCCCATGTGAAGAGTTTCTAGATTTAAGTTATGACTTGGGAAGACCCACCGTAAATATGGGTGGCCCTCTTCCATGAGCTGGGATCCTGGTAGAGACAGAAAGAAGAATGGAAGCCGAGTGCCAGCATTCATCCCTCGGTGCCTTCCCAACTGCAGCTGCCTCACAGACCTGGCGCCGTGACTTCCCTGCCACAAGGGACTATCGCTCAAACTGTGAGCCAAAGCAAACCCTCCCTTTACATTGTTGTCCCAGTTTAACTGTCTACCTGACACAGTCTAGCTTTGTCTGAGAAGAGAATCTCAATTGAGGGACTGCCAAGATCAGATGAGCCTTTGGGCATGTCTTAGAGGAGGGGAATTATTTTGTTAACTGCTATAGGAGAGCCCAGCCCACTGTGAGCAGCTCCATCCCCTAGGCAGATGATCCTGAGCTTCAGCAAGCCAGCAAGCAGTGTCCCACCGTGCTGTTGACCTTTAGTCAAGGTAGGATGGACCCAGACCTATGGGCCTTGTCACTGTGGTTTCTGCTTTATCTCCTGCTTGAGTTCCTGCCTACCCGAAGAGCATCTGCCTCACTGGGTTCAGCTTCCATATTGTACAATGGGAAGGTATTGCTTGCTACTGTCTACCAATGGAGGCATAAACCCTATAGGCTCATGAATCTGTTTGGCTTGTGTGAATGCCAGGTTTTCATTGCAGGAGTCTGCTCTCCCCCATATACAAGGCATAGTCCATATCATTCTAGCCCACTTTCCCCTCCACACCCCATCCCATCCCACCCCAACCCCAAGTGTGCCTCTTTCCCCATACATACAGTGCAACCTATAACATTTAGTACAGGGGAAGACACTTGACGTGTGGGATTACCCTCTGTATGTTATGAATGTTTTATTACCATTGGCCGAAATTTTTCTTTATTCTGCTCTTATATTTTTATGATAAGCATGCTACTTACTGAGCAAACCTCCACCGTTTTTTGGTTTTTGTTTGTTTGTTTTTAAACAGGGTCTCTCATAGCTTGGTCTGGCTCTGGATTCCACTAAGAGCTGCGACTGCAGATATGCCCCAGGCCTGGCGTAAGCTCTCAGTCTGGACACAGTATGCAAAACTAGGTGTTTGGACTATGGCACACTGTCTATGCAGGCAAATTTCTATTGTGCTCTGAACAATAGGACTGATACGTCAACAGGTAGGAACCACATGAGCAAGGATTCCACTCACATTGCATGGCCATGGCTGGGGAAAATTCTAGTTATATGATATCAATCCCCATATTTTGAGGATGAATTCCTTAGGGACACAGACTAGGAAATGCATCTGACAGTCATGAGGTGTACAGGGTCCCATGGTGGGATTCCTGTACTCACTGGGGTTTTTCCATGTGGAAGAAAACTGTCACCTAAACATGGATTTTTGGACTGGTCAGAGGCCAGTGAGAACTGTTCTCACAGCATCGTAGACATCACAGATGGAAAATGCACCTCGGTCATCCCATTCAGTCCCGGGAAGGGCATTCTCTACCAGTTCCACACACAGCTGCAGAGTCAGTGCCCCACCCTGTCCCGGGGGAGGCCATGCAGTCAAGCAGCTCCCCAAGCTGTAAATTTCCTTCCACTCATTTCATGTTACATTTCAAGAGGCTTATTTTAATGAAAAGAAAAAAGTTAAAAAATACTTCCTGTGTTTTGTCTTGTACACTACAGCCATCTTCGTCAACAGAGCAGATGTGACCACGTACCAAGAGACACCCCCAACCTTGCCCAAGATGGGGCCCCTGCCAGCAACTCCTCACCCATCTCTGTAAGTGAGGCCATAATCTCATTGGTTCTCCAAGTTGGACTTCGGGGAAATAGCTCTTTGGTTTGTCATGGGTACCCTCTAAGGAGGGTCTGCACATTTCCTTACGTATTGTCAGGTAGAGAGTCCCTGAACTGAGCCTACAGTGACAGCTTCCTATATAGGAAAATGCTGCTGGTTAAGGTCTACTTTCAGTTCCTTGAACATCTTTGAATGAGTTATGCTACCTCCAGACACTAACAGCAAGAGGAAACATATTTTTACAGAAATCCCTAGAATCACACTCTGTTGGCTGAGGTGACACATGGGACTTCCTGTTTGCAGGGGACTTTCATCACCTTCTGGCAACATACCAGAACAGTCTTCTTCCCCCGGGCCTTCTTAAGACTTTGTTTCATGCCATCTTTACCATTCTATGGTGCCCAAAGGATGATCACCAGGGGAATAAATTTCTGTGAGGCATGTCTTTCACATCTGTGGCTTCTGTACCCCACATGCCACAGGACTCCATGCTGGGCTCTGTGATTTCTCCTCTATTGCAGTTCTTGGAAACTGTCCACCTAGCTAGTCTCTTATGACTCTCTTTTGTCTGGTTCCCAATCAGACAGCAGAGATACCTCTTTTTCCACAAAATAATTGGGTAAAGACCTCTGTACCACATGTCCTCAGAAGAGTAATCTTGGGGTCTCCAAAAGGGAGCCTTTGTAAAAGAATTAGAGGAAGTAGACTCAAGTTACTGATGTGTGAGTTTGTGGATGCATTTGATTCTGGTAGGAGGACCCTTTCCCATCCCTAGTGGACCTCACCTCTGACAGAAACACTTCAAGAAGGAAAGAAAGGCTATGGTCTTTAGCTGTTGGCACATGCACTAATGGACTGGGAAGATTCAACCATCGGGTGACCAGGGGCAAGCCTGGCACCATCCTCTTCTAGCTACCGAGGGATGTGTACACTGACTCGGGGAGTTTCTCCTACCAGGAGCAAAAACTGAAGAAAAGTTAAGGACTGGGTTATGCAGGCATGTGTGCATGCGTGTGTGAGAGATAGCCCAAATCATCCTGAGAAAACAGTGCAAGTACTACTCAGAGCTTCTTTAAAAGAATGGGCCAAGCTGGGCATGGCAGCGCATGCCTTCATTCTCAGCATTTATGAAGCACAGAAACTGCTCTACATAACAAAACTACATAAAAACCACCCACCCAAACAAACAAACAAACAAACTAAGAAGAATTGGCTGGATGGAAGGAGCAGCGCCCTCCCCACAAAGGTGCCCACCAAAGGGGAGGGATCATCATTGTGAATATGGTTGCAAGGTTCACAGGATCTGCTGTTCTTTCTGCTTTGCATTATTTTCATCTTTGCATTTAAGCTGTTGTTTTCAGTATTTGGATTCAGAGTTATTCAAAACCTTTACTGGCAGCTTTTCTTTCCCTGACCACTAGGTGGTACCAGATCCCCGGTTGGTGTCCCACTTCAACTGGGCAACTTAGAAGGGAAGCCTAAAAGTAGAACAGAATTACAAAGTGGACAGGGTGGAGAAGACAAATGACCTGAACCCCAAAGCTAGTCTTGGAGCAGTCTCAAAGAGAAGCCCCAGGGGAGCTCTGGCAGCCAGGGCAACCCCTCCTTCATGGAGTTGCCTGGTCCTCCACCGTTCTGACCCTACTCTCCAGCTTTCCTGCTTGATATCCCAGGTCGTTTTGCCTTTCTCTTTTTCTGTGCAACTGGCTGCTCTCCCCCCGCCCCCCCCCAGGAAGTGAGAGCTGTTTACTGCCTCTGCATCCACAAAGAGGCCATTCCCCAAAGAAGGCCAAAAGTGGCTCACTTGCTGTGTTTACTAGGGTTGGCTGTAAATCCTTCAGTACTCTGGTGGCTGCCCCTGGGCGGGGGGAGGGGGAGGTGTCACTTCATTCACTGCAGGGGAAACTGACTTTCTGTGCCTGTTACTGTGAATTCTGACTGGGGACACCGGTGTGAGCTGCTGGGCAGGTCTGGGCCTGAGGGATCTGTCACAGAACAGGCTTTACTGGGAAACAGAACAGCAAAGACTGATTCCTGGAAGTTGCTATAGTTTGCTTGTGAGATAATACTCATGCGCTTCCCACCTGCCTGAAAGCACATGGCCCAGAGATCTGACCTGCAGCTTCCCCTCTTCTGAGGTGAAAGACAGCACCTAAGGGTAAACAAAGACAAGGGCAGGCAGGTGGGAGCCTTTTCCTCACAAAGGGCCTGACCAACATTCCTACAGCAGACAGATTACAGATTGTCAAGACAAAAGTATAATAAATTTACTCAATGACAGACTTATGGACACCAGAGCCACAGGGAATGCAGTCCCAAAGACTGAGGAATCCCTCAGGTTTCTGTACATTGGAATGTGATTGAGTCAAGGTCGGATGGGGGGAATCGAGGAGACCTGCACAACATCCCCTCCTTGCACACCTAGAAGACAGGACCCTTCCAAGTCTAGACTCCTTTAGGGAAAAGGAGAAGTGGTTTGTAGAACTTTTGGGGAGAGGGGCATGTCAGGCAACATCAGAAAGGCCTGACCCCACTGTTTCCAGTCTTTCCTGGGTCACCCTGGCTGCACCCTTTACTCAGCTCATGCCCAAGGAAATCTCACCAGGAGGCCCCTTCCTCCAGGAGCCCCTTCTGTGAGGTGAGGCCAGAGCTGGGAGGGCCCTTCCTCCAGGAGCCCCTTCTGTGAGGTGAGGGCAGAGCTGGGAGGGCCCTTCCTCCAGGAGCCCCTTCTGTGAGGTGAGGGACATCACCTGCCTCCTAGTCAGCTCTGCTATTGTGATGAAGTACGCCGTGGGCAGTTCCACCAGACAGCCCTAGGAAGCTGGACTCGAGGACAAAGGTGAGGTAATGCCATACATACGTGCCAGCCTGCAGACACGGAGAGCTCTGCAGCCCCCCTACTCCTTGTCTAAGTGAATTGAAAACTACAGTGTGTGTCAAGTTGGCATAAAACAAGCCAGCACAACTGACCCCTTGACAACCTGACAAACAAACACATCACGGTTAAGCCACAACCTTTCCTTTCTTGTTTATTTATCCCCAAGATAACACAGCAGTTTAAATATCACAATATAAAACATTTATAAACTTTAAAAGTCCCAATCTTCAAACTCAAAAACTTAAAAATTAGGTCTACTTAAGAATCCAAAGTATTTTTTTTATTAAAGCCTAAAATCTCTCTTAAAATTCAGTCTCTCAACTATTGGTTTCTGTAAAATCAGAAGTGAATTAAATACTTCTTACTTCAAGAGGGAATGACCAGGGCGCAATCATAATCAGATCAAAGAAAAACCACACTCCACCATGTAAATAACGCAATGCATGCTGTCTGGGATGCACCCACAATTTGCTGGGCTCCTCCGAGGACTTGGGTCACTTCTCCAGCTCTGCGCTGGCAGCACACACAGCTGCCGTCTAGACTCCACTGATTCCACTCCACAGCTGCTGCTGTTCTTGGGGGTCATCTTCTGCTGCAACTGAGCCACACTTTTAGCAATGGCTTCTCCTGGGCCCTCACGGTGCCAAGTCCCGGCTGTTGTCCAATGACACTGTTATGATTTCAAAACCAGTACCACCTGGGATTCTTAGGCAATAAAGTTCAGCTGCCAGCCTTAGGTACAACCTTGGTCATCTCTGGAATACAGTTTTTCATGTGCTGACTTAGGAAATATTTCCAGAAGACTTTCCCTCAACGATGCTGGTTTCTTCTTAATCACTCCCAATTTCTCAGCTCCAGCTGACCAGCATCAACTGTCCCAGGAATGCAAAGATTTCACTTCAATGGTGATGGTCTCTTGTTAATCATAGCTGACTTTTCAGCCCCAGATGACCAGACACCACAGATTCTTCACACAAATGACCCAGCAGAGTCTTTGCTTCCCTCAGAAACTTCGCAAGGCAAACCTCCATCATCTGCCCTGCTCTCAACGTTCTTATCTTCCAAGTGCCTACAGGACATCCCATTGAGATCTCAACACTCAGTGGCTTCTCGAGCTCAAAGTTCCAAAGTCCTTCCACAGTCCTCCCCAAAACAACATGGTCAGGTCTGTAGGCAATACCCGACTATCCTGATACCAACATATGTCTTACTATGATGAAAGACCTGATTGCAAGCAAATTGGGAGGATTTGCCTTACCCTTCTACATTACTGTTCACCATCAAGGGAGGTCAGGATAGGAGGGACACACACAGGGCTGGACCCTGGATGCAGAAGCCACAGAGGAGTGAGTGAGGCCCCACTCACAATGGGCTGAGCCCTCTCAAATCAATCTCTAATTAAGAAAATACTCTACAAGCTGTGTACAGCCCAATGCCAAGGAGGCATTTTCTCAACTGAGGCTCCCTCCAGTCTGATATCTATAGCTTGTGTCAAGTTGACATGAAATTAGCCGCCACGCTCCTAGGCCCGTGGTTCTCAATCTGTGGGACAAGACCCTTTTGCTGATATCCTGTACAGCAGATATGCAGATATTTGCATTACGATTCATAACAGTAGCAAAATCATAGATATGAAGTAGCAATGAAATAATTTTATGGTTAGAGGTCACCACAACATGTATTAAATATTAAAGGGTTGAAGCATTAGGAAGGTCAAGAACTGTTGTTCTTAGAATACAGTTTAAGATTGACATTTAATTCTCAAACACACCTTCAAATATAACTGGATTGGGAGTTAGGACTTCGGTATGGGAATTCTAGGGCAGGCACAAGAGTTTGGTCTGTGAGAACCCCATCATAAGATTAAGAATTACTGATAATGAAGGGGAACTCTGCTGAACTTGGGAAGGGTGACAAGAAGCCTTTGTGGAGAATGACCCTTGAGACGGGTTTTGAGAGATAGATAGGAGTGGTCCAAAGGGAAGTACATTAGAAGAAAAGGTTGTGCCAGAGTTTAGGCAGCATCAATCTTTCTTAATTATTCAGAATAAGACAGTAACAGTGTATCTAATGAATTAATAATTCAAAAAGAACTTAACTTGGCCCTTCCCTCCATGTTGCTCCAAGAACAGCTGCACTTCTCCAATGATAGATTTCAGATGTCTAGACAGATAGATGGAGACCTAGCTGCTTTCAGAATGTCAGTGACAAGAGGCATATACAGACCTTGGCAGTTTTCAGATGGGTGAGGTCTGAAAGCATCTAGGCTGTCTCCATCCATGTCTGGCTGGCACAGGCTCCACATGGACTTGGCCCACCTGTTATTGATTGGAGCTTGGGCTAAAATCCCAGCATAAACAGAGTCTGGTGGATAGAGAGCAGAGGGACCTTGTTAGTCCCACAGGGTCAGAAGCAGCAGGTGCAGAGTGTCTGCAGGGATGCTCATGTATTTTGTGGGCAGCTCCTTTTCCCTGAGTGGGGCATCTTGGTCTCTGGACTAGCTTGCTCCAGTTGCCGCAAGAAAGAACCAAAGCTTGGAAGAATCAAGGAGCCATTTGTATTAGATGATGAAAGTCTGAGCCCAAGCTCTCTGCAGGGCTGGTTTCTCCTGGGCTCTCTCAATTCAGGGGTGGTTGCCACCTTCTCCCTGTCTTCCTATGGGCTCCTTCTGACTAGTTTGACTGGTTTATAGGCATCCTGATAATCTTATTTAATCCCTGGAAAGGCCACCTCCAGATTCAGCATGTGCTCAAGGATTTGAGTTGGGGCTTCAATGTATAGGAGATGCTGGTTATAGTTAGCAATCTTGCCACGGCAGAGCCAAGCCCAAGCCCCTGCTGTGGGAGCTTTCTGGCACATCATTCCCTACACTGAAATGTCTTCTCCCCTCTACTGGACAACCCCAGAGCACATGAAAAAGGGCTAACTCTTCTGAGACAGGAAACTGTGAGGATTAAGCTTGGAGAGCTAGGTTGGGCTAGACACTGGGCAGATTCTGAACACTGTGCTGGAAGTCTTCAGGAGACTCCACTGGTCTCTACAAAGACTTCCTATGGAGGAAAGGCTTGGCCAGGGTCTGGGTGCCATGCCTATCCTATGATCCATGGAAGGAAAAGGTTGTTGGACTCAACTCCTTTTACATTCTGTGAGCAAGCTAGAGTAGGATGAGTGGATGGGGATCTGTTCACTGATACCCCCATCTCCATCCCAATGAGACCTCTGTAAATAAGGGCAGAGACTATACCTTTATGGTCCAGGAGCTTGTGGGAGAGCTTCCTAGACAAATGGGGAGAGGCAGAGAACTGCTGAAGGAGTGCATGACATCATAGACTGTTTTGTCTAGGTCCTGGGTGTGTAGGGGTTGTTGAGAACTTTGTCTAAATCACATCTTCCAAGGAAAGAAATCTTGTGAACAAAAAGAGTGATGAGAGAATACACCGGGCCAACATTGAAAAGAGAGGTCTCTCTGTTGGGGTGGCCTTGCAGTGACTGCCGTGGGGTTGGGTGGAGGCAAGCACATCCTCACCCTATTCTGTGTGACTGTCTAGGCCACCATGTTGGCCCAATGAGCAGCATGAGCCCACACAGCCACTGGGTGGAAAACAGCACAGATGTCATTGTCTTTCTGAGAGAGCTTGAAAGACCTAGTTTCCACATGAAGGACTTGAGTCTCAAGAGCAGATGCGTACGTCCACTGGTGGTACTCAGAGCCCACACTGACCTTGCCTATTGCTTGAGGGAGGGCACAGGACACGTAGGATTGGAGGCACAATTGGTCCTAGTGCTTCTGTGACTTTGAGTGAATGTGAAACCCACCCTCTTGCCATCTCAGTGTCTCATACCCCTCGACACCCATGTTTACTTGATAAAGGACAAGCATACCCGCTCCTTGAAGCTCTTAAACACTCAAGGTTGGTAGCCCCAATGGATGTCTATCACTGGTACACTTAATTTTCTGGACTATAAGATGGATAATGATCCAAGTTTGTTTTTTTCCATTGTCACAACCAAAAATCTAGCCAAGAACAAAGGACAAAGGATCTCCTCTGGCTCTGGGTATGACGGTAGAGTCCACCGTGAAGGGGAAGGCCTGGTGTCGGGAATGGCTCACCCCAGGGCTGTGGTGTTGGCAGTGAGGTATCTGGATATAGCACACCAGTGATTAGGAAGCAGAGGGCCAGGACAGAGGCGGTAAGGCTGATCATCCTCAATGCCAGCCCCCTAGAAATCCATTTCATCAAGGTAGGTCCACCTCCTAAACAGCCTCAACATCCCCCAAAAGCCCCATTAACGGGGATCTAGTGTTCACATGTGAACCTCTAGAGGCACTTGGCACTCAAACCATAAAGCCTTACTTACTGGCCTGCGAGGCCAACAGGACCATCTACCATGTGAACAGTAACATTCCAGTTCTTCCTTAGAAGAGAATACAGGAAGTATTTCCAATAACCACTGCTTGGAATTGTAGTTACAGGTAGCATTGATTCCATGGAGGTGAGGTTTTCCAGGCCTCAGATGATAAGAATTTATTATATAGATTATATTATAGAGTTCATTATATAGATTCGATTCCTAGTTGGATTAGAGAGCAGAAGAAAGTGCTGTTTAACTAGTAATCACAATGCAGCATGGACATGAATACAAACATACACACATATATGAATATATGCATACATATGTATGGCCTACTCATATGTATGTGTATATACTGTTCTGGGGCTCACAACTGTAATCGCAGCTGCTTGGGAAGCTGACACAGGAGTATTATGACTTTAAGGACAATCTAGGCAACTAAGACCTTATTCAAAATAAAAAAGGTCTGGAAATATAGCTCAGTAGTAGAGAGCTTACCCAGAATGTACAAGGGCCTTGGTTCAATCCCCATTTGGGGGTAACATTACTTTTCTCATCACTGTGCCAAAATGCCTAACAAAAGCAACTTAACGGTGGGACTCTCTTGTTCAGTTTGAGGGTAGAGATGACATCATGGCAGGAGTAGAGATGACATCATGGCAGGAGATGACATCATGGCAGGAGATGACATCATGGCAGGAGTATGAGGCAGCCGATCACACTGCATTCAGTCAGGAAGCAGAGTTGGAAGCTGGTGTTCACCTTTTCAAACTTTTATTAAGCCCAGGACCGCAACCCAAGGAATTTGATGCTGTTCAGATATGGTGGGCACCCCAATCTCAGTTAATCCAGTCCAGAGACTCTTCACAGACATGCCGAGGATTACCTCCGGGTCATTCTAGACCCAGTCAAGTTGGCAATACCAACCACCGTGGGCAGGGACCGACATAGAGAAGAGTGGCACAGTACTTGCTGTAACCTCTCCAGAGCAAAGCAGACCTTAACTTTCTCATATTTGCTTCAGATTGTTTCCTGGCTGCACAGAGCTGATGATCAACAATCCCTGGGTGACTATTCAAACTGTAATTCCCATGTCTTATCAATGTTTAGTAATTTATAAACATTATACCAATGTTTAGTCATTACTTTTTGAAATAGCTTGTGTCCTATAAAATTAGAATCTAACTGCTTTATGCTAAATGTAAGAAACTAAGAACAAATCTAATTTTAAATAAAAACTACTTTAGAAATATTTAACATGCTGTGATTAAGCTGCGAAATGCCCAATCTCAGATTTTATCTAATGAATTAAACTCTTCTTGAGGGCTTAATATGTTGAAAGAAATGTCCTGCCCTTTGTCATCTTGTGTTCCATCTTCACTGAGGAAAATATACCATGTACATACACAATATTAAACTTAGTAGTCACAGTTTTAGAAAGGATAAATTTTTATTAAGCACATATTTCCAAAACATTACATGATTTCTATAAATATTAGTAAACCATTTTTCATTGGCTTAATTTCAAATTCTATCATGCATTTTATACTTTCAGCACAAATCATATTTCCTCAACTCTACATCCCCATAGGACTGTAGTTACCATTCTGTAAAGTGCTGGTGTGCAGGTGGAATGGCTTAAGGGTCTTAGGACAGCAGCTAGAAAGTTGTGTTTCATTACCCCAGAGCTCAGTAGAGAAGATACTTAAGGTGTTGGGACCATTGGAGTCCTGGCCTCCAGCTGCTCTTCCCTGCTTTTCTTTACTTTTCTTCTGATTTGAGTTACTTCTAATCCTCCTGCATCTACACACTGAGAGATTGGGATTAGTGTTTGCTGCCACAGGCTTATGTGGTGCCAGCGATCAAATCAGTGTTCTATGCTAGTCAAGCACTGTACCAACTCAGCCACATCCCCAACCTGCTCTATTGGCTTGACTGGTAAAATCTACTGTACTCATCTAAAGTAATCTTCAGCATTTATACTCAGCAGACTGTGAACACTGCTACTGTTCTCAGGGCATTTTCATCGCTCAGACCTTCAGTTTTATTTGGGGTAGCAATGCTGAAGATTTCACTTTTCTACTTCCCCTGCAGCTTAAAAAAGTTTTGCAAATAGGTTCTAGTCAGTAACTGTAAGCAGAAACATTAGGGACTCACTGGAAATGCCTTCTATAGAAGAAAACAGGCATCCCTTTATCCTTTACTGTTTCTTTTGCTGGTTTTAACCAGAGGTAAGATTGTGGGGCTCTGACAACCGCTATGGACTGTGAAGTACACTTTGTGAGGCTGAGGCTAGCAGTGCAGTCAGATGAGAACTTAGGTCCCTAAATCATAGACGAATCTAGCTCTACGTTGCTTCTGGAAAAGAAACCAGCTGTTCAAGCCACTTATTGGGGGGCAGTGAGTTATATACAGCTGGACCTCAATCCAACTTCATCAAGAAAGTTGTCTACTTTTAAAAGCAGTTCCTTTGGAACACCCCTAAGTATCTGACTCAGTGATCACATCAAGTTTACCACACTCTGAATGTCTCTCCAAAATTCAGGCACTGAAAACTTAATCAAGAATGTCACATGGTTGAAAAGAAGGGTCTTTAGAAGGGCTGCGCACTAGGTAGAGCCCTTATGAATGTAGTAATGCCATCAAAGGACTTGGGGCAGCTTGGTCCCTTTTCCCTCTGGCCTCCCACAGCTCAGCAATAAGCTCATCATACCACAGGCGCTGCCACCTTAATCAGGACTTCCAGTCATCCAAACTATAATGGGCTTCTTTGGGAGAAATGGAGTGAGGCAAAGACAGAGACAAAGACACAGATAAAAACAGAGATGCCCCAGTTCTTCAATGTGAGTCAGATTCATGCATTTCTACTATACAGAGAAAAGATGGTTGCTACACTAGTGGTTAGCTGTTTTCCATTCCAGCAAAGACCATGGCAGGGCTAGGAGACAGGAAGACTTTCTCTGCTATTTCTGCAACGTACTTAAGAGTGCAGGCAAGAAAGTGGAAGGAAAGATCTTGGAAAAGATACATGTGTTAGATATCCATAAAAAAATCAAAATGACTCCTGGTCCAGATAGACAGTAACTCATGCAAGCATAGAACAGAAGCCAATAAAGGTATGGTTTTAAGTGACAAGGAAAAATGTTTACAAGAAACATTTCTGGTGATTCTGAGTTCTAATATATATTAGAAAATAATTAACAATATTTACTCACACACTCTGACAAGCAGAGCTGGGCTGAGTAAAACTTCACATAAAGGATCCCACACTCCAGAGTCACCACACTGACCCCCCTTAACAGAATTTCAGCATACTCCCCATGACAGCAAGCTCCAACAGGCATGTCCTGAAAGTTACATCAGCCCAGACTCAGTCTAGGATTTACCTTATAGTGGACTGCAAGGAGGAACCCCTCAGAGGTCACTGCAGAAGCCATGCTGTTTCCTTCATCTGTGTTCTTGGCATGAGCAGTCAGGCCCTACCCAGTCCTGAAGATCCACCTTCTATCCAGCAGTGGAGAGACCACAAGACTGCCAAAGGACAGAGATGTTCCTCCCTTTGTTAGATCTTCACACCACTTGATCTGAATCTTAATCAAAGCCTTCACCATAACGAGGCCCATCCACTCTCACATCCCATTGTCCCTTTGTGAAACAGGAAAGGATTAGAGCACATCACGTCACTGTGGTTTGATACAACTTTATTCACACTGTCTGTCCTGAAAGTCATCTACGAAGACAGGAGATGAACCTGCATTAACCCCTGCTGCATTCTTTCTACACTCCACATCTGCTGCTTTGCCTGCAAGCAATAGCTCACTTGGTCTCAACAATCTTTTGTAGCTAACATCTTAGCAATGTTCTAAGGGGATAGACTTGGGGCACAGTTTATATGAAGCTGTCCAAGAGTGGAGAGCTAAGCAGTGGTAGACAGACCCGACATGTGGTAGCTGCCTGGCACACAGTGAGCACTCAACAGATCCCCAACAAAGTGCACGTTGGAAACAATGTAGCTTTACAGCTACATCTGGCAATAAAACATATACACAGAAAACATAAACACATTTTATATAACAATGTAACATTTTACCAGGTTTTTATTATAAAAAAATGAAGCTTGTATTTTCCCTTTGTGCTGAATTATGAAGCACCAGTAAACCCAGTAACATTTTCAGAATTTATTCTGAAGCTACATAAGGAAATGTGGTGATCAAGTTCTTGATTACCTCAGACCTTGATTACTTGATCACTTCACAAACAGATTGTGTCAGTAGCATTCCCATTTTATTTTACATATGAGGATTTATGAAACTGTAGAATATATCTTTATTAATTATTTATTCAGACATAAATCACAAACCAACAGTCTGGATGAAACACTGGCCTGTCTCATCATCAAAAGGCACGTACTGAGGATCTGCTCTGATGTCAGATTTCTATTTGAAGGAGTTTTCCCAAGGAATTTCTCTGCTTGGGTGACAATCAGGTATAGTTAAATTAGATACATAATACATATATGTGTTATGTAAGGTACATTATATGACAAGTAGATTTCTGGCCTCTAATGGAACTCCACATTATGGCTCTCCATTCACCAAAAACATCAGATCTACCAGCTTACAAAAACATATATTAAATGAAATCTTCAAAAAAAATTTATAATTTATTTATTTTTAATTTATGTGTGCATGTGTTTTGCCTGCATGTTTTGCCTCATCTATGTGAGGGTGTTAGATCTCCTGGAGTTGGAGTTACAAACAGTAACTTCAATTACTGCCACCTGGGTGCTGGGAAAAGCAGCCAGTGCTGTTAATCCCTAAGCCATCTCTCCAGTCCCTCAAATGAAATCTCAACAAAAATGTTGTAACTAAATTCAAAGTGATTCTCTGTGTCACTTTGATACAGATTCTTTTGATTGTGATTCTTTTGTATGTGCAGTCAGGGTAAAGAAGATCTTAGTACAGAGACCTGACAAGTCCGGAACTTGCTAAGTAGACCAGGCTGACCTCCAACTTGCAGCTATCCTCCTGCCTGGGTTTTCCAAGTATCCTGATTGCAGCCATGTGTCACAACACCCAGCTTTTATCCACGATATCTGAATAAAACATTTTACATTCAGTTCAATCACACAAATACTTTACCTACATAATACCAAATTATCTGAATATGCCAAATGTTACTTTCAGAGTACTGATCAAAGTTTTCACACTAACGCTGGAATGTTATGCATTATGCCTATAATGCAAATTATATGGAACTGGTAATATTTTAAGTCAGCCAATCCTCAGACTAAAGGACAAAAAGGAGAAACCAGCCTGCCTATAGATACTCTAACATTCCAGACACCAGTGCTGGAGCACCTGCCAGAAAACCTGAAACTCAGCCTTCAATCTCAGTACTTCACAACAATTTACAAGGTTAAAACTCATTTTTAGTATTTTACACCTGATCTTATTATCTTGTGAGACATTTCTGTCCTTTCAAATATGGATCTGGTATACAATTAGGAGTCAATTATTTTATGCCTACATTTTGGCAGATTTTAATTTCTAATTTTTTCTTAATAGCCAATCAAGTCATTTGACTGATAAAGCATGCAATACTGTAAAGGGAAAAGTAATGAGTATACAAACTATAAAGAAAACTGATAATTAAGTGAAAAAAATCACACAGAAATGAAATATGGAAGAAATCACCAAGTGTCTAAGAATTGGTCAGGCTGGCACTTTTATTTACAGCCTTGTTGAGTGACACCTGACAAGCTTCCTGGGGGGGTCACCTGCTGATCACTGAACTGACAACCATGAGCACAGGGCACACACCCTCTAAAGTAGGAAAATTAGCTTATATAGCCCAACTCTCTCATTGCTTCACAATTGGGGTTTTTCAATGTTTTTTTTTAACTTTGCTCAATACTTAAAAAATAATGTAGCTTTATAAATTCAGAATTCAGGGCTAATCACTAAACCTTTTACATGCTAGAAAACAGGTAAACCCTGAGCCATGAAATGTTAGACAGCGCAGACATGAGAGCAACGAGAGCTTTTATTTCCTTACTTTCATCCAAATACCCTTTCCAAGAATCATAAAAGCATGCACAGTGATGGCACTCTTATCAAGGAAAGCTACAGTAGCCCCTAAGCTGCAATTCAACAGTAATATTTATTTATTATAACAGTAATATAAATAAAATCTTAAATTATATTATCTGAAAGGATTCACAGGTAAGCTGTTAATATTCAGAAAATAGTTATGTCAAGTCAAAATTAACATGTTTAAGAGACGCTTCTAGTTTTCCAAACATTTTGATATAATTTATTTCTAATTTTATAGACTGCTCTCGAGAAGAGTAATTACAGCTCTAATGTTCAAAAGACCATATGCAGACCACTTTGCCCTGTTTAAAAAGAATCAGTTATATCCATGTAATTCTAATGGTACTGTCTTCTAAAATTCAAATACACAGCACACACATATCTTGTTTTAATGTGTGCACATATATGTGTATGTATGCATGCATGTGCATGTGGCTTCCCACAAAGGCCAGAGAATATGTCCGATTCCAATTGAGCTAGAATTATAGGCTTTTGTGAGCCTCCACACAGGTGCTGGGAACTGAACCCTCTGCAAAAATGGCAACTGCTCTTTAACTGATGAGCTGTTTCTCCCGTCCTCAGCCATGTTTAAAGTCTCCTAGCTTGTACTTATTTTGATCTGGTCAAAATGAGCTCTAATAGGACTGTTTAAAAAAATGTATTTAACCAAAATGTGAGATTGATTTCAACTTCACTTTTTAAGTAAAAGACAATTACAATTTGGCACAGTAACATGATGAACAAGTTTTTTATTTGCTTTTAGGCCACTAAATTCTTTGGATGTATGTGTACTGTATATGAATATACAGATCCATATGTGAACATACATATCCATATGTGAATATGCATATTCATATACAGATATACATATTCATGTGAACATACATATCCATATATGAATATACAAACGCATAGAAACCAAGTGACAGCACGTGACTCTTCAAAGATGTTGGCTATGGCTCATTTTCTAGTTTCAGGAAAACAATATAAGAGGCAAAATTTCCCTCAATTAAAAAAATTTATTTATTGTGATTCAAATGGTCTATTTCAACTCAATCATTGGTATAATTTTGTGTCAAAAATCTGTATGCAGAAATGGTACCTTAAAGGACTAGTAGGCAATCACACTTAAATTACAACTAAGAATACAGCAAATCAAACTTTAGAAAGCCTCCTTCCATAGGATACACTGTTGCATGACTGAGAAGAGTGTGAGTTGGTCCTGGAAGGTAGCTCTTGTTTCCAGGTGATAATGTATCAACAGTGTAGCTCCATGAAAACTAAAGAGAAATAAAATTTACCCAATTCTGATGTTACCTGACATGAACAAATACAAAACGCTTCTTCAGTAGCCAAGGAGGCTTACCCATAGTCAGGGAAATGCCCCTCTGAGTCAGGCAGCACTGCCTGCACCCCAACAATGAACAGCACCACTGGAGGACACCAAGCCAGAAAGCAAGGGCTGGGAGAAGCAGCAAGCGAACATGAACGCACACGCTCCAGACCAAATGCATTGCGAAAGCAAAGGGAGACAGGCAGAAGGCACGTGCTAGGACAGACAATCAGGATGCTGGCAGACTTCCATCACTGTGGTTGTCCGTGCTGTTATGAAAATAACAGGGCCCTTATGTTTATAAGCACTCACAGCACAGACACTGGGAGGCACTAACTCAGTAGCTCAGATGCTGGGCTATTTAAAGCTCCGCCAAATGAGACAGTCACAACAGAGCTTCAACTCTACTCTGATACTTTACACATTATTCTCTGTAGAATAGGGGGTATGCAAATTAAGCAATTTTAATAAATATTAGAAATGTTTGTTATTTTGTAAATATAAAGAAAACTAGCTAAATAGAGCAATATAATAAAAATAAATGCTAGACAGGTTTTTTTTTTGCCATGAATACTTCTCACCTTTTTCTTTGAACATTAACACATAATTACAATATCTTTCCATGACTTGCAGAATTTAACAAAAACCCAGTATCACATAGCTTCAAAATATAAAATACTTTAGTGATAAGAGTTCGAGCTGCCAAGTAATCAAGATGGGAGATAACCAATATAGTGAAATATGCTAAAAAGTAATGTTAAAATACAGCCATCTGAATTATAAACAACATCAAATTATACAATCCAAATGATTTTGCAAGTGGACATAAGTTCATGAAGAACACAAAAACAGCATAAACTCCACTTAGCTTTCATTTTTCCAGCAACCCCAGCACCTGAAAAGCCATGTGTGTTTGCCCCAAATCAACTGCCTGTTGGCTGTGGTCACTAATTCTATTTTATCCAGAGTTCAATCACCAAGGCTTTAAAAAAACTTCTTCTTTAACTCAGGAAACAATGTGACGTAATGTGCAGCCATCAGTAAGAGACAATGACTGGAGCCCGCAACTGCTTATGTCTTAATAACAAACCACAGGCAGCCAAGGAGGGTTCCATACAACCAGGTGCCCATATACAGTTTCCTTCCAGTCTCTGTCATGAGCATGACAGCAGTCAGACTACCCAGCACCAACACTGATGGCAAAGTCTTCTTGACACTGAGTCTGGAATGAACACTTTTCCCAGGAAATTTATTTCTTCTTTCTGGATCTGGTGAGTCATAGAATTCTATGAGCAACCTATGGTCAGAATGAAAACAACAGAATTGATACTTTCAGTTTTGGACATTTTGGTTTTGAAACAAACAAAAAATCATCTATTAGATACTAATTACTTGCTTGAGCAAGTTCAGTTCCTTAGAACTCCATATGAGTGAGATATTAGAGACAGCGTGGTAGGGAATCCACCACTAGTTTACGGTATGTATCGTTGTAGTCTATCCTTACCAAGATGGGAAGTGAAACTCAAAACACTTGGTTTAAGTGTTTGATGAGGACTTTCATATGGTTGCTGGGAAAGGAACCCAAGTCCTCTGGAAGAGCAGCCAATGCTCTTAACTGGTGAGCCATCTCTCCAGTCCCATTTTGTTTTTCACTCTCCATCTGTAAGAGCTTACAGCACCCTGACTCATGTGACTAGTGGTCTACCAGTCTCACTTCTTCCTCTCATAGCTCTCATCCCATCCAGACTGAAGAAAAGGGCTGAGGCTGTAGCTCATTGGTAGAACACTTGCCTATGAAGTGTGAGCCCCGGGATCCAGTCTCACAAAAAGAAGCTTTCAAAGAAGTTAAAGAAAAGAAATTCTTACAATATACATCGAGTTTTCATTCTGTGGCAATCTGAGTAAGAATGTCCCCACAGTTTCAAATATATGAATGCTTAGTTACCAGGGAATGGTGACTATTAGAGAAGGATTGTAGAGGGGTGGCCCTGTTGGAGGAAGTGTGCCACTGGGAGTGGGCTTTGAGGTTCCCCACGTCCATCCAGGTCGTCTCTCTCAGTCTCTACTGCCTGTGGATCAGAATGGAACTCTCTACTACTCCAGCACCATGCCTGTCTGACTGCTCCAATGCTCCCCATCACGATGATAATGGACTAAATCGCTGAAGCTGTAAGGAGGTCCTTAATTAAGTTCTTTCTTTTACAAGAGTAGCTTTGGTCATGGTATCTCTTCACAGCAACAGAACATTAACTAAGGCACCTCCCAAAAGTTCATATTCCCATGTAATTATAAAAACAGAGGGGACAAATAAAGAGCATAGTGTGTTAATTCTCGCTCTGACTTAAACATGTAAGGATACAGCAGCAGGACAGGTCCTACAGCACAGGAAGCATTCCCATTGCCCTGTGGGCACATTCATAGAGTTAATGACGAGTACATGTTTGTTGTGGAATATTATTTTAAAATGTGTTACATTTGTTTGTGCTGTGGAACATTTGTTTAATGATGCAAGGATGTGTTACATTCTTTAATGTTGCATTTGTTTAACTCTGTGAAGCTGTGTTACTGTGCCTGTCTAAAACACCTGATTGGTCTAACAAAGAGCTCAACGGCCAATAGTTAGGTAAGAGAAAGGATAGGCAGAGCTAGTAGGCAGAGAGAATAAATAGGAGGAAAAATCTGGGAGGAAAAGATTGAGGTACAAAAGACAGGAGGAGAGGAGAACTCCTGGGGGCAGCCACCCTGCTACACAGCAAGCTATGGATTAAGAATTATAAAAAGGTATACAGAAGTAGAAAAAGGTAAAAGCCTGGGAGCATAAGGCAAGAGGGATAATTTAAGTAAAGAATAGTTGGCTAGAAACAAGCCAAGCCAAGGCTTCATCTTCATAAGAAAGAATAAGTCTCCACGTGATTTATTTGGGAGTTGGGTGGCAGGCCCCCAAAGAGCGAAAGAGTCAGAGAGTAAAAACGCATGTTAAGTGTCTATAACACAAACAGGTGGGTATTAAACACTGTCCAGTCCTTTCCTGAAAACACATTTTCATATTAAGGTACATAGGTCTTCTTACACTGATCTTATCACCAAAGCAATCCTGAATTGATGGGCTGAAAAACTTAATGTCAGGTACTAACTACTTTTTACTAACTCAAGAAAGGTGATAATTTCACTATGAAAATATCGACTGCCCCTCCTCCTCCCACAAGCACACAGTGCTTCATTCACTGTCTCCATCTCCACGGTCTCGCTGTTCCCTGCGCAGCTAGCACAGAGGAAAGGCTCCTTCTTTACATCACACAGCAGTACTCAGAAAACACTGCAGGCAGGCCACCTGCACACAATCTTCACAGTAACTCCTGACAGTTTAAAATGTGAGCACGGAAGAATAGAGTAAGATTTAACCCGAGTTCATGAAAAGCATCCCTGAAACAATAGAGTCTAGTTTCACTGTAGCTGTGCCGTTAGCTTTGAAAGAAGCCTCCTAGTTGATCGTGCTGAGTTGTCATTGTACAGAAACCAACAGCCGTACTGATGCAGAAACGTTAAAAGTTAATGTTTATACAAGAGCAATTAAACGTGTTACATAGGAATATGAAAGGTTTTATCTGTGTGAGTTTGATTAGTATTTCGTAAATACTGAAACACCTCTTTTTCAAACTGGTTACTATAGTGAAATTGAGTTGAACTGTAGTTTCTGAATGCTGGAACTGTTACCACTTACTTATCTTTTATCTCAAAACGCTCATGAAGCCATTTTTTCATGTGTTCTTGTTCCTCTGGAACTTCATTTTTGTCTATACGATCAAAGTGAATATGAAGTTTGGGACACTGTTTGCAGAGAAACTCTAACAAAGAAGAAAAAGATTTCAGGTCTTACTACTCTAGAATTCATGATTATATAATGTAACTTACAATGAAAACAAAGCGATAAAGACCCCAAAAAGTTGGAAAAAACCCTATAAACTATGACTTGCAGTATTAAGCTCAGGTTAAAATCTGTATTAACACACAGCACTTGCTAACCCCTAGTCAGCTACCACTGACTTCTAACAGCCGAATTGAAAAAGCAGCCATCTAGGTAGAAAAGTGACAAAATGAAACCTATCACTTTGTATACTAAAGTTTTTTTTTAAATATTTAAAAGTTAAAAATCTCTTATATTGTAGTGCTTTTTCTCTTTTTACTGTCAAAGCCAATTCCTTCCTCAAAGTATGTATGAAAGCTGGCTGGTTTTGACCATCAAACCGCTTCATGTTCCTAGGGTTAGGGTTGCATGATTACAATAGAACTCTTCTGTCTGTGACAAACATGTGTTTCTCCCCCTCTCTGCTCTTCTCTCTCTAAGATGAATACTCTGAAAGGGGCCAGACTCTTCCAGCACTCCTTTGTTCTTCTGCTCCCATGTTCAAATGATGGGGTTGTGGCTACAATTACTTAAACTATTCTCACTCAAAACCCTTTAGTTATGACACAGGCAACAGTTCTGAGTCCTTAAAATCTAGTACATGCTTGAGAAGGGTACGATTTCTTCTTGTCCAATAATACAAACGTCCTTCCCAAGCATGCTATAAAGAAGGCTTAAGACAAAAACCATTTTTAAAAAGGGTGGGAGAAGAGGGAAGCTAAGTGTAGTGGCTTGAGTTCAAGGCCAGCTTGGTCTACACAGTGAGTTCCAGGAGAGCCAAAGCTACACAGTGGGGACCCTGCATTGAAAAATAAAACCAAACCAAGCAAACCAAAACAAAAAAACAAAAACAGAAAAGAAGTTTCAAGGCAGACTGGTCAATGGTGGCGCAGGCCTTTAACCCCAGCACTCAGGAGGCAGAAGCAGGTGGATCTCTGTGAATTCGAGGTCAGCCTGGTCTACAGAGCGAGTTCCAGAACAGACTCCAAAGCTACAGAGAAACCTTGTCTTGAAAAAAAACAAAAAACAAAAAACAAAAAAGGAGTTTCAAGACTACCACTGACCATGGCTATGCCTCTTAACACTGCTAGCTGAGCAGCTTGTCCTCATATCTTTGTAGATCTTCCCAGTCTCATATATGAACCTCTGGCAGGAAGAAGCCAGGCTAAAGACCTCCACAGACTCATCAGAAACATAAAATTTAGAACGCTGAGTGAAATTTCAAATGCTATACATTAGTAACCACCAGTAAGTAAAATAAAGGAAGGCCAGCTGCAGGGCTATAAAATCTTAACACAGGGTGGCTGAATCAGGAGGACTGCAAATTCGAGGCTAGAGCTAAATACAAGCATCATACTTCTTCCACAGAAAGGCACTGACTAACTGAAAAAGGAAGAAAGAGAGAAAAGGGTCTATATCTTACCTGTACCATGTACTGCTCAGACTCTAACACACAGAAATATGGACTTACCAGTCATGGACGGTGTATTTGAGTATTTTCCTGACCCTTCCTCATTCCCTTCGTAAACCACTGTGACATCGTAAATTGCATCTAAATGACTCTTCATAGAATCAAAAGCAACATGAGTTGCCTTTATCCTTGGTGTCAGCACGTGTTTTAATACTGGAAGGCCTAGAAAGCAGGAGGATTCAGTGTGGTCATGATCAGGAATACATTAAGTTCAACATCTAAATTACTTATCAACTACCGCAAATAGACAGGAATTAAAAGTTTAAAGCCCTAACGTCACATCTATGAGCTGGCTACGGGCTTAGAATGCTCTCTTGCATTTCCATCTTTACTGGGTCAAACTGCACTGAACAAATATTCATTAAACATCTACACGAATGAGACACCCTGATGGAGGCTGGGAAAGTCTGGCCTCGGGAAGCTTATGACTCACTTGGACCCTTCTCTTTGGTAAGCCCTGAAAGGAAAGATACACAAAGGGCAATGACATCTTGCCAATCGCTCAACTTTTTCTAGGAGTAGAATTCATCATTCCCTCCACTCTCTTCTGCTGTTTTCTCTGCTTGACTCGAGTATGTACTGACAATTTCACAGGAAACATGAGGTCTTGCTGTGAAATCTGAACAGTGACTAGGGAAGTTTCTACTGCCTCTCTCCAGGGAAAGTGGCTGCATAAGGAAGAACAGTTGCAGTATGGTGGGACTGTCTACAGAAGAATTTTTAAAATGCAGGGTGGTGTGGGAAAGAAAACGATTCCCACAACCACATGTCTGACTTCAGTCCCCAGGGCAGAAGGACTATAATTTATTCACACACTTGTACCAAAGTCTGAAAAGTCAACCAAGTTGAGAAACTTTCTTGTCAGCTAAGTCCTTCTTTGCCACTAGAGGCCATCCGATCTCAGGACTTTATAAAATTACTCCATCAGACCTGCAGGTTACATGCTACCTTAACCAGGATTATTAATTTTTTGACAGACCCAGGCTGGCCTCAAATTAATAAGCCTCGGACCTTAGATCCCAGGCACTGGGTTCATAGGTACGCACTACCAATTCTGGCTCAACCAATATTTCTATTAGATGATTAGAACTGGAAGCCCAAAAAGCAGGTTAGAAGTGATAGCAACATATAAGAAGAAACGTATGCATGCCTGTCTGTACCTATTAGCACCCAGTCCTCCAGTGTCTAATTATCACAACTACACAAACAATGTCCACAAATCAGACAAAGCCTAGCTTTTTGTGACTGCCCAGAAGGAAATTCCCATCCTTCTGGGATGTCAGAAAGCATATCCTCCTCTAGTCTTCATGCAGAAAGAACTGTGATCCCAACCAAGTGCTTCTCAATTCTGAAGCATAATATAGCTGGCACACACTATCTTGAAATTTGAAGTCATTAACTAACTAATTCTTCCAAGTGTATTTATCCAACTCCTAGATCTATACTCAAAGAACTTGAATGAAAATGTGACAATGAACCCGTATTTTATGGACTAATTTTAAAAAGAAAATTGTCTAAAAAGTAGACAGGAATAAACAAACTCGCCTTGTGGATTATCTAGTGCTTGCTCTGGCACTGACTCTGTCTTGTTTTCATCTCCAGTTCACAGCGTGGGAGTATATGCCATAGCAAGCATGTGAATCTAACCTCTGCAACACAAATTACTAAGACTCTACTTAACTCTGTAAAAGTTCAGACACTCTGTCATTCAGTTCTTATAAGAAACACATATTCTCACGGGCTGGAGAGATGCCTCAGAGGTTAGGAGCAATGACAGCTCTTTCAGAGGTCCTGAGTTCAATCTCCAGCAACCACACATGGTGGCTCACAACCATCTATAATGAGATCTGGCTCCCCCTTTTGACATACAGGCAGAACACTGTATAATAAATAAATACATAAATAAGTAATCTTAAAAAAGAAAAAAAACCTATATTCTCCAGGAAGAACCTAAAGAAAACAAAGATCCCTAAAAAGTACTTTTCTGAATATAGTCAAAATTCTGCTTACCCCGTTGAGCAGCAAATGCCTGACTGGCTGAAAGGACTTTTGTCTGTGTTCTATTATATCTCGTTCCCTCTGGAAAAATCACAAGATACATCTGTGGGGCATAAATAAACTTTAGTTTGTGTGAGTCCACTGTTGTACCACTAACGTAGCAATTCAAACTGTGACTGTTGAAGTAGATCTTCGCATGGTGAGAAAAATGTGTATTCATTTACAAAAAACCTTTACTTTCAGCAAAGTTACCAAAATGCAGAGATTCAAGTAAGGCTGACCACAACATAGACTACAATAAAACATAGCTCTACGTTTATGGTAAAGCAACAAATAAAGGTCAGTGAGTCTATATTTTGATATCCTAAAGAAGCTAAATAAGAAGGTGAACCCAAAGAAAAACATATAGCTATCCTCCTGGGTAGGGGAAGTAGACAAGATTGCCAGGCAAAAAATCGGGATCTTAAGGGTGGGGTGGGAGGGGGGTAAGGGGAGAAGGGGAGAAAAAAGTGAGAAGGGTAGGATGGGGAGAGACTTGGACCTAGAAGGGCTTCCAGGTGCCCAAGGCGAGGTCCCCAGTTAGTTCCTGGGGCAGCTGAGGATAGGGAACCTGAAATGATCCTATCCTATAGCCATACTGATGAATATTTTGCATATCACCATAGAACCTTCATCTGGCGATGGATGGAGATAGAGACAGAGACCCACACTGGAACACTGGACTGAGCTCCCAAAGTCCCAATGAGGAACAGAAGGAGGGAGAAGATGAGCAAGGAAGTCAGGACCAAGAGGGGTGCAACCACCCACGGAGACAGTGGGGCTGATCTATTGGGAGCTCACCAGGGCCAGCTGGATTGTGACTGAAAAAGCAGGGGATAAACCCGGACTCTCTGAATATGGCGGACAATGAGGGTTGCTGAGAAGCCAAGGACAATGGTACTGGGTTTTGATCCTACTTCTTGTTCTGGCTTTGTGGGGGCCTAGCCAGTTTGGATGTTCACCTTCCTAGACCAGGATGGAGGGGGGAGGACTTTGGATTTCCACAGGGCAGGGAACCCTGACTGCTCTTCAGACTCGAGAGGGAGGGGGAGAGGAGTGGGAGGCTGGGAGGAGGCGGAAATTTTTTTTCTCAATAAAAAAATAAAATAAAATAAAATAAAATAATAAAGAAATTAGACCCCCCCCAAAAAACCAAAAAAAAATCTTTAAAAATCTATAACTATATCAGGCAGTGGTAGCACACACCTTTAATCCCATCATTCGGGAGGCAGAAGCAGATGGATCTCTGTGAGTTAGCCTGGTCTACAGAGTGAGCTCCAGGACAGGATCATCCTCTGGTGGCCTTAGCTCTATCGGAGTACCACCTCTGCACAACAGAATATACCAACAAAGCACAGGCCAAAATAAAGCCTTCTCTCAAGCTGCTTATTAGAAATTTAACTAGGGTACTAACTAAGGAGAGGGGGTAATACAGAAAATTAATACAAAGAGTGGTACTACTGAAGTTGGACTAGAAGCATTTTGTATTATAAGATAGCCATGAACCTACAGAACTAGGGATGAAATGTGCCTGTTAGGATGTAAAGTATCCACCACAGGCTGAGCAATACCAACATTTGGTTTCCAGATGGCAGGTGCTATTCTGGAACCTGTGGAACCTTCAAGACTTGGGGCCCCGCTGGAAGAAGTAGAATTCTGTGCAGTGAATCCCGAGATTTATAGCCTGACCCTGCTCCCTGCCCTGTCCCCAGATCTACAGAGATCTGAGCAAGCAGCCTCATGTTCTTGCTGCCACAGCTATGTCGCCATGCTTCTCAGTCATGATACTATCAAACCACACATCAAAAGACACCCTTCTTCCTTTACATTGCTTTCTGTCAGGTATTTGGTCATACCTATGAGAAAGTAATACAGTGCCCATGCAAAATACATTAGTTTTTGCTCAACCAAAGAAGACTCTTTAGAATTCATCATTACTGCCAAATTTGTTGTTGTTTGTTTGGGTTTAGGATTCCGGGGGGGAAAAGGGTCCAACATGATAGGGAATTGTGGAAGCAGACAGGAGATATGGCATCAGGAAGAGTGAGAACTCGCATCTCCAACTTTGAGCAGGTAGCAGAGTTTTAACTGGGAACAGTGTGGGGCTTTTAAATCTCAAAGTCCTTTCCCAGTTATATACTGACTCTGGAAAAACCATGCTTTCTAAACTGATCCAATCAGCACGACTACATGAGAACCAAGTATTCAAGTATCCGAGCCTCAAGGGGAGATCGTCTTGCAAACTACCACACATGTTTTTGTTTATGTGATGTGACCTGGGCATGTGGACTTCTTTTGTTATTTCTGTATTTGGTATGGATGAAGGAAGCTGGGAAAGCCCACAGTATGTGAAGGAGGAT
Source organism: Microtus ochrogaster (assembly GCF_000317375.1). NCBI lineage: Eukaryota > Metazoa > Chordata > Mammalia > Rodentia > Cricetidae > Microtus > Microtus ochrogaster. The sequence continues at coordinate 216,466 of NW_004949105.1, forward strand.
TGAGCCTGAACAATGGGCACGGCATAGAAGAAATAAAGTCAGACAGACAAAGGGAACTGGGTTGGTGAACAGGATGTGGATCCTCATCTAATCCTGAAGGTTAGGGTTATTCTGGACAAGACAGATGGGACTAGGCTTGGGCACAGAGTCTAGCATTCAGGCTAGAACTGTTGATTTAGAAGAACAAATGAACTGGGTAGAGTTGTCTGGGTTGCACAGAGTGGAGTTGGTGAGTAGATTATCTTCCCCAGTTAAACATGAGGGCAAGCAAGGGCTCTTCATAAGTATGTTAAGTGTTAGCAAGGCAAATTACATTCCCTACTATAAATGAAACTGACCCACAGAGGCATGTGAGCATGTCCCCAAGACGTTGGTGAGGGTGGAAGGTATGCAAAAAGTGAGACAGAGCCTGCATGGGTCTGCACTAGGTCCTGTACATATGTTATGGTTGATGGTTTGGTGTTTTTCTGGGACTTCTAACAGTGGAGATGGGGTGTCTCTCATTCTTCTGTCTGCTTCTTGGGATCCTTTTCTTCCTACTAGCTTCACCCAGCCTTGATACAAGAGTCTGTGCCTAGTTTTATTGTATCTTCAACTGCAGTTAGGGATATGTTGTATGAGAGAAGAATAAATTAAAAAAGAAGTAGGCAAAATAAGTGTTCCTAGGGCAGTGGCCAAGGTTGGGCTAGTTTCAAATCTTATTTCAACAATCTTTTTCTAAGTTTGCCTGTTATACTATATAAATAAGGACAACCCAATTCCCCAGAAAATTAGAAAACAACCTTCCTCAAGACCCAGCAATACCACTTTTAGGTATATATCCAAAGGATGTTCAATTGTGCCACAAGGACATGTGTCCAACTATGTTCAGAGCAGCATTGTTTGTCATAGCCAGAACCTGAAAACAACCTAAATGCCCCTCGACCGAAGAATGGATAAGGTAAATGTAGTACTACATAGCATAAAAAAATGACATCTTGAAATTTGCAGGCAAATGGATAGAGCTAGAAAATATCATTTTGAGTGAGGTAACACAGACCCAGAAAGACAATGATCATATATACTCACTCATAAGTGGTTTTTAAACATAAACCAAAGAAAACTAGCCTACAAATCACAATTCCAGAGAACCTAGACAACAATGAGGACACTAAGAGAGACATACGTGGATCTAATCTACATGGGAAGTAGAAAAAGACAAGATCTCCTGAGTAAATTGGGAGCATGAGGACCATGGGAGAGGGTTGAATGGGAGAGAAGAGGCAAGGAGCAGAGAAAAATAAAGAGCTCAATAAAAATCAATTAAAAAAGTATAAGATAAAAAACAACAAAGCAAAAAGAAAGCCATTAAAAAAAATAAGGCCAACCATTCCAATAGAAAAATCATGATTCTCTTTTTGTACCTCCTCTATATTCATAATATTGTTCTTCCCCTCTTTATTAAAAATAATGGTGGCACATGTCTTTAATCCCAGCACTTGAGAGTCAGACACAGGCAGATCTCTGAGTTCGAGTTCAGCCTGGTCTACAGACCAAGTTCCAAGACAGTCAAAGCTATAAAAAA
>NW_004949105.1:218129-219369 GCF_000317375.1 Microtus ochrogaster
AAAGAAAGAAAGAAAGAAACCCCAAAACACTAGGAAAAAAGCTTAAAATCATTAGTAGCAATCTTTCCTGACAGCTAAAAGGACAGTTTATCTCAACAAAACTCTGAATGAGTTATTCCACATGTGGTAATATGTTTTTTAAATGACTGAGATTTTTAAGTTCTTAAATAGCAAACTGAGTTGAGGAATGGAAACAGGCACGCTTACTGGTGTTCCTGCATTCACGTAGCTCTGAAGCATGTTTCTCATTTCTTTCTCATTAAATTTGGCACTTCGTTTTACATAAATTCCTCCATGCTGGTACATAAAAAAGAAAAAGAAGCAATTACTCTTTAAATAACTAATTGTCATAGTCATCAAAAAGGCAACTTTACTCCCAACGAGTAAGGAATAAACCTACATTTCAGAACTCAAGCTACAGTTAATATTTAAGTATCACCATCTATACAATTCCACAAAAATTGATGTGGGAATCCCCTCTGTATCTGTGAATATGTTTTATTACCATTGGCTAATAAAGAAGCTGCTTTGACCTATTGCAGGGCAGAATAGAGCTAGGAGGAAAAACTAAACTGAATGCAGAGAGAAAGAAGGTGGAGTCAGGGAGATGCCATGTAGCTGCTGAAGGAAAAGACGTCAGAACCTTTCTGGTAAGCCACAGCCTCGTGGTGATACACAGATTAAAAGAAATGGGTTCATTTAAGATATAAGAGCTAGCTAAAAATATGGCTAAGTTGTTGGCCAAACAGTGCTGCGATTAATGAAGTTTTTGTGTGATTATTCAGGTCTGGGTGGCCAGGAAACCATAGAACAGTCTCCGATTACAGAAAACTCTATTTCTACAGAACCTGAATAAGACTATGTGTTGCACTGTGCTGAAAAAAATACACAATTTTGTCAGGAGTTAAAATTTTCTTTCTTTAAAAGATTTAATACAACAACTTTTTTGTGATGGATCTTAACTCACTGATTTCAAACAAAGTTAATTAAAAGTATCTTTAAAATGTCCACACTCCCAGGACTAGAAAGATGGCTCAATGGATAAGAGCACTTGCTGCTCCTTCAGAGGACCTGGATTCAGTTCCCAGCACCATATGGTTACAACTATCTCTAACCCAGTTGCAGAGGATCTAGCATCTTCTTCTGACCTCCATGATCATAAAGAATACATATATACAAGACACCCAACCACATAAAGTAAATTAAAAATAATAAATAAATAAAAGAGGCCACTGGCCAG
>NW_004949105.1:219998-229413 GCF_000317375.1 Microtus ochrogaster
AAAAAAAAAACCAAAAAAAAAAGTCTACACTTACAACCTTTAGGGAATTAAAATATGGACTCAGCTACAGAGATTCATGTGACATTACAGACTACATTTTGTTCCCCCAAAATCTTATATTGAAGCCCAAACTTTCACAGCAACTGTATATGGAAATAAGGTCCTTAAGAAAATAATTACAGTTAAGTGAAATACACTAGCTAAGGCCCTGCTAGAATGTGCATATGTGGAGAGAAGGCCAGCTCAGAACACAGGGAGAAGGCAAGTCTGCAAGTCAAAAATGTGGGTCTTGGGAGAAAGCAGCACTACACATACCCTGATCCTGAGGAGACTTCAACCTTCTTAACTATGAGAAACACATTCATTTACTGAGCTCAGTTTCTGGTTTTATTTCCTAAAGACCACTAACTACATTTGAATCAATTTTTAAGCTTTTTAAAAATAATTTATTTTTGTTTTATATGAGTTAGTGCTTTTGCCTTCATGTATGCCTGTGTGTGCGTGTCGGATCCTCTGGAACTGGAGTCACAGACAACTGTAAGCTGCTATGTGGGTGCTGGGAATTGAACTCGTGTTCTCTGGAAGAGCAGTCAGTGCCTTTGACTGCTGAGCCATCTCTCCAGCCCCTTGAATCAATTTATTAACATAACTAATTGTCAAATTCTATGCCTTTTAATTTCCTATTTGGTGTCTAGGTATTTGTCTTTCTGCTATTTCATTTAACTATCTGGAAAAGCAGACATGTAGAGTCCCCATTACGAATGAGAGCTGCAGAGATAGCTTAGTTGGGAAAGCACTTGTCTGGGCACAGCAGTCCACACTTTTAATCTCAGTAATGGCAAGGCGATAGACAGGTAGTTGGGGCTAACTGGCTGGCTAGCCTGGCCGACACAGCAAAGGTCTGTCTAGGAGACTGTCTCAAACAAAGAGTGACTGAGCACGACAGCTGTGCTAAAATCGTCCTGACCTCCACATACATCAATATATGCACGCAAGCATGCACATGTGCGCACACAAAATTCTAAATAAAAATACTTAAATTTAAAACAAGCCATTAAAAATCATTTTAAAAACATCTGTATTGAGGCTGTAACTCAGTAGAAGGCTATTTGCCTAGTATGCACGAGGCCCCACGTCCATTCACTAGTACCATACATAAAACAAAGAAAATCAGATATATTTTCACTAAATTGTGTTTAATTTGAAATAAAAGAGCAAAGACAAAGGTTACCTGAGCAAAGTAAAACCCATACAATGGAATCCATTTTAACCTGTCTTTCAGCACATAGCGCACATGTCCAAGGGCATTCTGTCGGGCAGCCAGCATGTCTGCAATAATCCAGTCAACTGTAAGACAGAACCCAGTCAGTACTAGCCAAAGTCAACTCCAGCCTTCCCCGTGCAGAAACAAAACTCTTCCTCATAGCGCTGTCTTCACAATATAACTGAAAACATGACTGGAGGCAGAGGCAGAAGGATACAAGCTCAAAGCCAGTCTGTCTACACAGCAAGTTCAGGCCAAGTAGGGCAACACAGTAAGATCTGTCTTAAAATAGTTTTTTGTTTTTAATTTTTAAAAAGAAAATACGATTAAAATGCTTAAAACAAAGCCAACTCCAGACACATTAAAAATACATAAATAAACCTTAAGTCAAAGAGAAGTTATCTTTTCCCATTTCTTAAAAGGCCTTTTATTTCAGGAATAAAACACAAAAGCTATTTTTTACATACGGCTGGTGAGATTTTGCTCAGTGGTTAAGGACACTGCTACTCTTGCAGAGAACACAGGTCTGGTACCCATACAGTGGCTCTGCCTCTAACTCCAGTTCCAGGGGATGTGACGCCCTCCTCTGAGTTCCAAGTGTACCAGGCATATATATGGTGCAAATATATATGCAGGGACTCACACATCCACATAAAAATAAAAAACAAATGTTTAAAAACATTCAAAATGTTAAGTAATCCAACAACAGAATATACAAAGAATAAAGTCACTTTTAATTAAGGCTAAAAATCAGAAATATTTCTCTTTTAACGAAGAATGGGAAATTATAAACAAAAATGGCAAATGAAACAAGTGCAGCTAAATATTCTACACACACGAGGTCTGACAGGAGGCTACCACACTGCATCTTCACTAGTGGCTTCCTAGATGCAGTGTGTAATTCAAAATCAAATGCACAATGAACCAGGTGTCTCTGGCATCTCTCCCGAAGCTGTAATGTGCAGTGCCACTGCGGCTTTCGTTCTGAACACGAGACACATGTGATTCTTACCACGCATGCTGTCACACCATGCAATGCCAACCAATGGTGCCAGAAACATGACTCAGACTCAAGACCAGTAGAATACTGAGTGTAGTGCATTTAATAGAGAGACAGACTGACAGACAGACACATACACAGTTGCCTGCTGACACAAAAATATAATGGCTTAATTACAGAAAATATTTAATATTTCACCATTACCATTCCTCAGACTAAGTACCAAACTAGTATATCTTTCAATTATACTGCATTTGAATGTTTGATTTTAAAAACTTGTTTAATTGTTTTTAAACAATTGAGTTTCACTAAACGAATTTTGGCCTAGTAATAGAATGGCACTTCAAACATTTCTGAAATGGCACTAAACATATTGTGCGTGTTGTGCTGTGTATTATGGAAACATTCTCAGCAATAACAACTACAAAATCAACCCTGATGAATTCTGAAAACACTGGAATGGTCTACATCCTGTACTCAGCCAAAGCCAACTAATTCCTTATATACAATTCACCCATATCATTAATATGCAGGATGCCTTTCATCTTTAACAAATGCTAAAATTATATGTATTTAAAAATAAATCTTTCTACTATTTATTAGTAAATGTTGGCCATATTATACTATATACTTGGGGGTCACGTAAAACTTTCTCAGGTGAAATAAATAAAGAGAAATAAGAAAGTGTCCTAAAAGGCGGAAAAATTTAAGACAAGACTAACTGGCTGCTGGGACCATTAAATGGCTAACTCCTCGAGAATGGAAACATCAAGGTGATAGATAAGGAAAAGTCCACTGGGATTTAGAGGAATTCAAGGGTATACAACGAGGATGTTGCTGAGAATCTGAAATGAAGTGTATTCAGGCCATCAAAATGAGACCAAAAGGAGTCAATTAGAGGGGACAATATTTCATTTAAAGCAACAAATTATTCCAGTCAGTCCAACAGTGCAGGTCTGCAGTCCTAGCTATTTGGAAGACTGAAGCAGAAGGATCGTGAACTCAAGGCCCACCAAGATAACTTAGTAAGACTATGCTTCAAAATAAGAAATAAAAAGGCCTGGAGATGTAGCAATGGAGTAAGTGCTAATCCTGTGTGTGGCCCTGGGCTCTATCGCAGCATGAAAGAAAGTGTGTGTGGGGGGGGAGGGGGGGTTGTGGCAAACTATAGGAAATATTATAAAGCATGGAATTTAAAATCTTATCAAGATGGGGCACTTTTCTACAACCTGGTATAATTCTTGATCATTTAAAATTCTTTCCTAATGCAAATACAAATGAAATATCCTAAGATTTTATCCCTTTAAATGAATAATCAACTTTCAAGAAAAGTCTTAATTAAACATTTTTAAATTAGGGATTATAAAAGTTATTTCTAGTTATATCTTGGAAATATAACCAAGCCTGTGAGAAGAATACTTAATGTATTGTCTACATAAGCACTGAGAACTTACTCTGTGAAGGCTCTATGGCAGCGGTTCTCAACGGGCCTATGCTGTGACCCTTTAACATGGTTCCTCATGCTGTGGTGACCCCAACCATAAAATTATTTCATTGCTATGTTATGACTATAATTTTGCTACTGCTATGATTCATAATGTAAATACCTGATATGCAACCCCAAATGGGTCACAACCCACAGGTTGAGAAACACTAATCAACGGTGTTTCCTTACCAGTGTATATTCTGGATTTTTAAATGAGATAAACAGCTGAAAGCCAAATTTGACGTCTTCTCCTGATATTTTGGTTTTTTATAGCTTAGGGAATAATAAACCCATTTTTATATTTAAATAAGCAGTTATATTGTGGACTCTGGTTCACCTTCTAAGAACTATTAAGAGACTATATAAATATTTCAAAATAAGTCATGTGTACAAGATAAATTGCCCTAAACCATGACTTTAAATTTGAAAACTTTAGTAAAAACACTTAAATAATTTACAAGCTAGGCATGGTGGCAATTCCTTTAATCTCAGAGCTGGGGAGGCTGAGGCAGGCAAATCTCTGTGAGTTCAAGACCAGCCTGGTCTACAAGGCAAGCTTCAGGTCAGCTGGGGCTGTATAGTAAGACCTGGTGCCAAATAAAAATGTAACATAGATAGTCAGATGATACAGCATAGATTCACCATGTCTATTTACACTGAGGCTTCAGAGATAACACTGGATTAAAACATAGAAGGGAATTACATTCACATAAATATTTACATTTTATGTCCTAGCAAGAATAATTTAATTTGGTTAAGTTAGGATTCTTCAGTAGTGATCTAGATAAGTAGAATCATGCTTCCCTTAAGAAGCATGTTCTTGAAGAGAGAACAAAAAAATAAATCTTATTCTCCTTATCTGTATAGTTGTGTCTCATTCATTTCTAATTCTTAGGGTTACATACAAAATATGGCATATAAGAGCTTATGCCCATAATCCAGCACTGTGTTATACCACCATCCACACTACTGCTAAATGCCACCCATGTGCCAGGCACTCTACTGGAATTATAAATGTAACTATTTGTACACTCCCGTAAAGCCAATCAGTAGGTATCAGTCACACCTAATCCACAGGCTCAGAGAACCCAAGTACTCTGTCCGCTGGCACAGTCTACAGCAGGAGCACACAAACACAGTGTCTCCCAAACAAACCCACAGGTGTTTATGACCATCCACTGAACCTTAGTATTAGTCAAGAAACTGCCATCTAAACTAAATGAGCAGTAATGAAGTTTAAAAGGTAAACAATGTAAAAGCAGACAAGAGGGAGGGGGAGGATCAAAAGTTTCCATAAGTAAGGATGTAGAGACAGTAGGACATCAAATAAAAGCAGTAGCTGAGAGACAAATGGAAATGCCAACTCTACATGAGCATCAGGCCAGCAAGTGCTAGGTGGGCGTGTGCAAGGCTGGACCATCATTCTTAGATTCTCTTTTCCTAAAGACACCAACCCACACTGGGTGGCTGAGCTCTCAAAGCCTCTGCAAACCTAGAATTACATGCAAATTCTTACAGGTGCAGTTTTCTCAGAGCAGACTCTACACCTTTCTCCATCATACACAGACTAACATGCAATTCTAATGCAATTCAAAGTCATCCCACTGGTATGTTCCCAAATTGTGGGCTTTTTAAGGGTGCTCAAAATGTAGCCTTCTTAGTTTGTGGTACCTGTATGTGTGACTCAGCAGAGTTCTTGCCTAACATGCAAAGCACTCTGGCGCTATCTTCAAGTTGACCAAAAAAGAGGATTTGCTGGGCGGTGGTGGCACAAGCCTTTATTAATCCTACCACTTTGGAGGCAGAGACAGGTGGATCTCTATGAGTTCGAGGCCACCTTGGTGTGTAGAATGAGTTCCAGGTCAGTCAGAGCTACAGAGAAACCCTGTTGGGGAGGGGGGTGTTCTTGTTAGAAAGAAGAAAAAAAAATCACCTTGTCCTTGGTACTGCCATTCTGACTTCAGACTCCATTTTAACTGAAGGGTGAAACAAAGTTCAGGTTCCCTAGGCCTAGGGGAACTGGGAACCTTTCAATAGCTGACCCACCTCATTCCTAATCCATAGACACAGTCATTATGTATCTTTGGTTCTCTAAAAACATTATGGCTGTTCTTAACAACAGAAGGAACAAATGAACCTGACTGGTTGGACTGAAAAGTTTGCATTGTCTGACAATTGACAATGATGAAACCTCAAGGGAATCCCTAATCTCTAAATCCTGATTGGTGAAAATTGCAGCTGTAACTTGGCAACAAAAGTTTGTGATTGCTGTGTTTAAATATTTGCTTCAGCTGACATTCAGCATAGCAGTTCAGCTCCCCAATCTTCAGCCTCAACTGATCAGACCCTCTCCTTCCCTACTTCTTTTGTGCTGCCCTATATTAAAGCTTGCCTTGCAGTAACCTCTTGTGTCTGCTTGGTTGATTCAGAGCCTCAGACCACAACATTCTCAACTCCCAAATGTTGGCTGTTATCAGGCATCAGTCCTAGAGTGGTCTCTTGGAGGTGGGGTGGGGGAAATGTTCCTCTAGACTAAGAAAGGAACTAGCTTAGTCAGTATGGCCTGGCTTGGATCTCTTGCTTCCCAGGTTACCTTCAAATTCCAAACACCAAGTAGGACTTTTATCTGCTGCTCACTTACAATGCTTTTCCTGAGGTCTGCTCTAAAGGAATACCCATAGAGGCCAGCATGGACAACAGTGAAATGGTAGCTGCAGCTCCCTCCTTAGCACACCTGTTACTGCATGGCCCCCAGGAGTGCTGGACTATGTGGTTTCACATGTCTCTGGTAAGACTCAGTTCCATTAGGAAAAGGTTATTCAGAAGAAAGAAGCTGAAAGAAACCTGCATGGGAGCAACCTCTGATTAACAGAAAAGGCAAGATAGAAGACTGGATGTTGTCATGGCCCATGCCCTGTTCTCGGGACATTTGAATATCTGAGCCAGGTAGAATCTCCCCTCCACAACAAGAGGCCAGACTGATGAAAAAGGTCAGCATGTCCGAACAGGCCAATTAGAAGTAGACAGTCATCCTGAGCTGTCTTTGGTTTTGCTCAAAGTCAAATGCAGAGTCTGAGCCATTCTCATAAACATGATCCAAGATAATATATTTGATATCAAGCTTTGGAGCTTTAGCCACTGTCCAATTAATCTGAATAAAATTACCAATGTGCCAAACAAAGAAAAACTCATTTCAATTCCTTTATCTCTGCACTGTTTATGGCACAAAAAGTATAAAAGCAACAAAATCCTGACAAGACGGTTGATGGGCGGGAAATAAGGCCATAGGCACAAGTGACTTTCCATTCAGAATATTAGCATTATTTGTGGTTTTAGCTTTAGGCTTCTAGGTACTGTACTTCTCAAAGCAATAAAAATGAAACATAGAAGGTATGTATCCAAAGCAGCCATGGGTTTGAAACATTCATGAAGTGGGATTTGGAGGAAGTGAATTATTGGAGCTATAAAGCACACTCTAGCCAATCACTGGATCCTCTGCACCTGTCAAACGCCCCATGTTGAGGAACTTCATGAAAGGACTGCAGGACTCAATGTATATCACAATTTATTGATAATTACTTAAAAATACACACTTTTAAATATCTGACCTGACTGAAAGTAAATAAAGTTCTATTCTGGAAACTAGTCTTTGTCTTCTCCGATGGAAATTAAACCACCAGGACTAAAGAGGCAACAGGAACTGCAGATGTGCGAGCTAATTATAACAGCACTGCGTCCAGGAAATGAGTGGTCACACACCAGCACACCAGTAAGCGACTTAATAATCAAAAATATAAAGTGCAAACAGTAGTGGCATACAACTGCAATCCATTACTTCAGAGACTGAGGAGGAGAATTGTGAGTTTGAGGTCGGTCTGGGCAACACAGTAAGAATATGTCTCAAAGTAAATAAAAGCCTAGACAAAGAATTAATAATTAAAATGTATACACTTGGATCCACCAATTCCATGTCTAGAAATACAACTTACAAACAGAAAACTAAAGGAAATGGGGAGAAGAAATTACCTATTCTATGCAAAAGAGAAGCCTAGAAAAAATCCATACCTTTCACATTATTGACTTTACCAAAAAAAGTAAAACAAAATTTCACAGCCAGACACAATATCTACAGAAAATTCATATGTTAACAACAACAACAACAACAAAAAAAAACCAACTCACTTTATTTAAATATAAAAGATTAATATTTTTAAGGCTGAAGCCAGGGCTGAGAGTACATATTTGTCTTACAGTTTAGTTTCCCATACCCACACAGGCAGCTAATAATCACCTATAACTAAAGTTGTGGGGCAGATCTGATGCTCTCTTCTGGCATCCACACGCAAGTGCACTCACATGGTCTAACCCACAGACAGACACACACATAATTAACCCCCAGCACCACCTAAGCCAGGTGTACGAAAGACCTATAACTCCTATGCTCGGGAGGTGAAGGCAGGTGTATCCCAAGCTTAAAATCATCCTCAGCTATTTAGAGTATAAGGCCATTCTGGGTTACATGAGATTTGGTCTCTAAAACATGTGTATGTATATTTTAATGCTCATTTACCATCTGTAGAAAACCCCAAATTTCATGCGAATGAAATACATACCCGTGCTTTGATGATTTGCTAAATATATTACATTTTCTTTATTTTTTGGCAAGTCTCCATATAGCAATATCTAAAAGAGAATACAAAAAGAACCATTACTTTGATAATTTAAAGCATGTGCATGAAATTACAAAAAAATGAATGTGAAACAAAACTGACAAGCACACAATATAACTAGCTCTTCCCATGACTAACAAACAGCAGAGTTCTCGAGAGCCCACACACCATAAATAGCTCATGCTTATAAAGTACTTAAATAGAGGACAGTTAATGATCATAAGGTAAGACAGAATGATTGATATCCCCATAAGAAAATGCACAAAACGTATTGATTGCTAATATATAAAACTTCACAGCACAGTGGAAGAGACAGGCATATTCATAATAACTACAGTGAGACATAACACAAATAATATGAAAACACTCTATAGTTTAGAGCTGGTGTATTCATTGGGTATGTTTTTAGCGAATGAGATGAGAGGTTTTCTGAACATAAGACCAAATGAAAGCCGTATGTTGGAGTCCTCTGTTAGCACACCAGTATGTGGAGCGAGGACACTGGAACAGGGAGGCAGGAAGGGTCTCTCTGAGCTGTAACTTCAAGTCAGGGTCTCATGCAGCCCAGGCTGGCTTCCACCTCAAGAGGTCTGGGACACTATACCCACCTGGCTACATCTTAATTTTAAACCGAGCGATGAAGACAGTTTTCACTGTACTAGTTCTGTTGTAGGCATCTTAAGTATTCGGTGATAAAGAAGGGGGTCTCAAGGGAACGAGCCAATGTTAATGTTCACTTGTTTTCTCTCTTTGGAGCGTCTTTATTTGGTTGTTGTTCTTATACTTCATCATTAAGGATTGTATAAAGTTAGCTAAGGTTCGGGGGTCTACAATGCCTGAAGGGATTACATTCTTGGTTGTGAAACTACTCACTAATATCTTAACAACAACAACAAAAAATAAAAAGGCATTAATAAACCCTTTATGAAAATAATACAAGCCGGGCGGTGGTGGCGCACGCCTTTAATCCCAGCACTCGGGAGGCAGAGGCAGGC
>NW_004949105.1:229529-246119 GCF_000317375.1 Microtus ochrogaster
AAAAAAAAAAGAAAAAAAAAGAAAATAATACAGCTACATGGTATAAAGTTAGAATGTCAAGGACTTAGACTAAGGTTTCTGCTATCTTTCTTAGAAAACTGTAATGACTATGCCCACATTTGTTCAATTATGTCTAATGAAGTTTACAAAAGCATAAATAACTAAAACAAATAAATAACCAATGGCTAGTTGATCTGTGCAGGGTTAACACTGAGGTGCCAGCTCATGGCCAACCACCCTCCTCTTAGCAAGAGACTAGAGCTATTTGAGTACTATTGGTACACACTGGATTTAGAACTACAGTTTCTAAACAGTTTAGATAGACAGCAGTGTTTGGGGTTTTATTGTTATTTTGATCAGATATCTAGGATTCTTTAGAGATAAGTCTGTTTCCATGCTGAAGACAGCACCCAAACCATCCAAAGGTACCTTTCTACCAGTTGTAGTGGTGCGTCCCTGAAATCCCTGACACTTGAGTGGCTAAAGCAGGAGGATTAGGAATGCGAGGGCAGCCTGGGCTACATAGCAAGAATCAGTTATTCACCCACTGTCTGCTTACCTGCCCTCCCCTCCTCTCTCTCTCTTTTTCTCTCTCTCCACTCATCCCTCTCTATTTCCTATGGATGGTTTGGTTGAGATTACTAAAATCTATCTTTTGAGTGTAGATTGCAAACAAGCTACGAAAAGGCAGTTTTCACAGGATTAAAAGACATAGAATGTCAAGGTTGTCCTTTATGAGACGATCTAATTTAAAAATAAAACAAGCATAATGAGGACTAGAGAAGAAACCACAAAGTGAGCGCTACCCCCGCTACACTCACAAAATAACACCACAGCTGTGGCTTTCACTCACTGGTAGAAAGCTGGCCGTACATGGTAGAGGTCACCATCCGGCAGCACACACACACCCCTCTTGCCATAATATATTCAATACATTCAAGGACACTAGGAGAAAAACGAAGACTACCTGATCCAGCACTGATTTTACATATAGGTGAGCTAAGGCATTAAAGCAAAAAGTTTCTTGCAGGAAAATGAAACAAAACACCAACCTCATAATCAGTTAATGGCACAAGTTTCTTATAGAAAACCAAAACAAAACAAAACAAAAAAACCAAATCCAAAGATCAGTTCATCGCAAGGTCAGTTTAAGATTCCTCACCTTACCGGGAAGTGGTGGCACATGCCTTTAATCCCATCACTCAGGAGGCAGAGACAGGTGGATCTCTGTGTGTTTGAGAGCAGCCTGGCCTACAGAGTGAGTTCCAGGACAGGTAGAGCTGTTACACAGAGAAACTCTGTCTCAACCTCCACCCCTCAAAAAAAATAAAGATTCCACACCTCTACCTTTAAAACACACAAATATCTACTACTGTCTTTGGACACAAGCATGATTGTAAAGTTTGGCAGAAAAGGCCACCTATTCTTACATCTGTTTCTACCAATGAATTTCCTAATCTTAAAGAAAGAAAACAAGAAATAAAAGTAGCATCAAGAACTTGAAATTCATGAGGCTGAGAATGTAGCTCAGTTGAGTGCTAGTTGAGTGCTGAGTCCAGGGTTCAGAAGGCTCCTGTTTACCAGACACAGTAATGCACACCTGTAATAGCAATACCAGAGGGATGAAGATGGGAGCATCAGAAAATGTCAAGGATATCCTCAGCTTTATATATACTGAATTTGAATATAGGAAACATAGGATATAAGAAAGCCCATCTCTCAAACAAGCAAACAAAAAACCCAGAATTTAATTCACATGCCTTTAAGAGATTTTATCTGTGTACTTATTTATATAAACATACAAGAAACTCAAGTGTGTGTATGTGTGCACACATAGATTTTAGGGTTTTTGCCCATATGCACAACAGCTTACTGAAAGGGCAACTGTTTCTGGCTGAAACGTGAAAAGAGGCCAAAAACCATTATTTAAGGAAATATCTGAGCAATAGTCTCTTCTTTAACTATTTCATTTAGACTACAGCTGCTTGGAATCTACAGAAATAAAAAGTTAGACCACAGAGCAGTCCCTGATGTGCAAAACTACAAAAGATCCGAAAGCAAAGTGAAAAAACAAACAGCAACTCTTACGTAGATGCAAATCATTACAAGTACTTTGAATAGACATTAATAAATTAAGAAAAGAATACAAAAATAGCACTTATATATCTAATATACACGATTTTAAAGATTCTATATTTCTAAAGTTCCAAGAATGAATAAGCACCTCTATCTAAAATACTTCAAATTTCTTCCATTCTTTGAAGAACAAAGGTTATAATGTGGTTTTACATTTATTAATAAGAAGGGGGAAAACTATTTTAAAGATTTATTTTTAATTATATGCATGTATATAATTACATATACATGCAAATGCTGTTGACAGTCCAGAAAAGAACACCCACCACCCAGAGCCGCAGCTTTGGGTGGTTCTGAATTGCTGGAAATGGCTTCTGGAGACTGAACTCTGATCCTCTGCAAAAGTGTTCTTAACCACTGAGTCATCTCTATAGCCCCAAAAGTTTTCATTTCAAAGTTAGAGATTTTAGCTAGGGAAGGGTGTTGGGGTAGAACACTGCTTTAATCCCAGCACGCAGATGGCAGAAGCAGGAGGATCTATAGAGCAAGTTCCACGTCAGCCAAGACTACACAGAGAAACTCTGTCTTGAAAAACTGAATAAATAATTCATATATACATACATAAAAGATTGAGACTTTGAAAGGTGAGGCTCAGTGGGTAATGCACTTACTACTGCATATGGACTAGACTTTAGATCCCCAATCCGCTCATAAAAGCAAGGCAGGCATGGTGGCCTACCTGTAATCCCAGCTCTAGGAAAGTATAGACAGGGATCTCTAGAGCAAGTCAGTTATTAGACAAATGCTTAAACTCTGGGTTCAAATGAGAGACCTGTCTCAATATACAAGGTGGAGAGAAATGCAGTAAAACATCTGACATCAACCTCTGGTTGCCACGTGTGCCTGCATACAAGTACGCACATATATGAAAACATGCATATTATATACATGTACACCACATATATGAAAAAATATAAAATTTCAAGATATTATTACTATCATTTTTTAAATAGTTTCATGTGTGTGGATGTTTTGTTTGCAAATGTCTGTATACACTTTTGCCTGGTGCCTGCAGAAGCAAGAAATGGTCATCGGATCTCCTGGAACTAGAGTTGCAGATGATAGTAAGCTACCATGTGACTCCTGGGAATCGAACCTGGGTACCTCTGGAAAAGCAGCCAGTGTTCCTTATCCCTGAGCCACCCCTCCAGCCCCAGTTACTACTATTTTATTAGCAAATAGATAACTAATTAGATGGTTGTCGTGGTTTCAAATTTTAAAAAGCTAAGAGCCAGGCATAGTAGCTCATACTTGCAATCCCAGCACTTGGGAGGCTGTATCAAAAGGATTATATGAATGTGAGGCTGCCCTAGGCCTAGAGTGAGACTGGGAAAAATTCTTTTTAAGGGTTAAGAACTTACAACTATCTACATATAAGAGCTGTAGGTCACATGAGGTTGCCTATGCACCTGACTCTATGATCCTCTCTGGGGTGGCTAAGTTACTCGCTTCTCCCTGATGTCTTTCCACCTTCAGCCCGACCACAGGCTTCACTCATCATAGCTGCTTTGCATCACAGCCTGACCCGTTCACAGTCCTAGGAGGGCCAAGGACACCTTGTACAGGCTGACTACAAGTCACAATCCCTGTGGCCTGTTTTCTAGCCTGGACTTGAGCACCTGATAGTTTCCAACAGACAGATGTTCACGTAATTATTAAGTTTACATTTTTGTTTTGCACCAAGTAAAACTGTCTCCTTTTAAATATAAACGACATTTTAAAATCAACATAAATAAAACATGCTAAATATACTGGAGACTTCTAAAGACATTATTCTGTGAACCTTCTAGCTCTCCTTTACTTTACTAACTCTAACCAAAATATTCCACAAAGCATTTTGAAAATACGTTTTTAAATCTTACATAATTATTTAAGTAACTTTAAATTCATCCACTTTTTCAAAACTCTGTATAAAGACATCTGTCACTAAGCTTGATGACCTCAGTTTGATCCCTAGGGCTCACATGGTCAAAGAACCAACTCCTGAAAGCTGTCCTCCCTCCCTTTCTCCCTCCCCTCCCACACAAATACATACTTACATACATAAACCAGCAAATATAAAGCCCATCCAAAGTCCCTTTAGAGAAAGGATTTATTCCCTTTTTTTCAATTAATTAATTAGATGGCAGACAAACACTTTAAAATAATTTTTTTTCTTTAGTCAAGCCTGTTGACCTGCACAGAATCTCTTCATCTCACGTAGATCAGTTTTCTACAGTTTTAAATTTGTTCCATGACATGTAAATTTCTTGGGGGCTCTCTATCTCCACACCCCACGCCCAGACAGTGTTTCTCTGTGTAACAGTCCTGACTGTCCAGGACCTGGCTCTGTACACCAGGCTGGCCTTGAACTCACAGAGATCTACCTGCCTCTGCCTCCCAAGAAGTGCTGGGATTAAAGGCGTGCAGCACCACTGTCCTGACTCTCTCTATCTTAAAACAGGCAGTAAAACAGAATTTAATACCCAAGATCTCCATCTAAAACCACATTTTTGCTTTATTACTGTCACGATTTGAGTCTGGAATGGTCCCCACTAGTTTATGCTTTGGGTGTTTGTCCTCCAGTTGATGATTGTCGTTTTGAGGGTGGGGTGGGGAAGTGGAAGGTGGGACCTTCAACCTCTGAAGGTCGTAAACTGGCCCTAGTTCAGGCTTTGCTCTTCACTTCCTAGTTTATCACCACGTGAACACACTCCTGTTGCCATTGCCAGTCTTCTCTGCTATAAGGGACTAAAATCATCATGATTGGGAGCCAAAGTAAATCATTTTTCCCTGTCAAATGTTTTGGTCAAAGTGATATAAAAGTTTAAAAGTAACTTCACCATTCATCTCTGCAAGGTTCATTACTTTCAACATGCAAAAGTTGAAATATAATACATATTGAGAAAAAACGTCTCATTGTTCTCAAATGTAAATGATGTTGAAAGAAATCATAACTCATCCCAAAATATGCTCCTTTAGCATAAGAATGATTTGAGTGAAGACTAAGCTAAGAGGCACAGGTAGAGTTCTCTGGCCTCAGTCTTCTGCCTAGAAACAGACGATAACTTCCTATTAAGGGGACGTGAAGTTCCCATAACTAAAGCTGTCCCCCTCCTACAGCAGAAGCCTTGAGCTGCCAGTATTTATGAGTGTGTATGAGAATGCAGGTCCTCAGACCCTGCGGGCGTGGAGCATTCCTTCCAGCTCACTGTCCCTTGTAAACTCTCTCCTCCACACCAGTCACTGTTCATTTCATCACTCCCAGACTAGGGTTCATTTCTTCCAAGCCCCCCCCCCCACCATGTAAAAATACTAACGTCAGTAAAACTGACATTTTCTACAGTTCACCTTCTTTGGCAGTTTAATTCATAGGTCTTGTGTGAAGAAGAGGTTGCTCTTCACGTACATGATCATTGAGACCACAGGCTGCAAAGTATTGGACAAAGACTTAGATTTGAATTCCAGTCTTTCAGCTTGCACAAGCATTGATGTATCTGCTTTCTTCACACCTGTATCATTAACTAAAGTATAACATACTAATTGCTCCTCATAGCATACTGCTCCTCATGACATAAATGAGACTACATAAACTACTTTATACACACCTGGTACACCTGGACAGTTATCATCTGGCAAAAATCAATGGTCAATGCTCAGTAGGGTGGCATGCAGGGACGGGGAGGATCGGTAGTTAAATTATTCTTTGTATCTAACATGCTTTCCATTCAAAACTGTTAACAAGTGAAAGAAACAACTAACTAGTCCACATCCCTCCAATTACACTGAAATGCAGCAACAAGGACAATAAGATAGTATGTACAATTTAAACTCTGTTACAACAAGGACAATAAGATAGTGTGTACAATTTAAACTCTGTTACACGATCATTTGAAATGAGTTCTTAAAATGTGCTTTTATGTCCATGAAACTGTCATGCACCATTTAACCTTTAGCAGACCATGGACAGCATAGACAACTAAAGCAGTAGTCTCCAGGCTTCAAAAGAGCTAAAAATCTCCCAAAGCCATCTTCTAGAGATTGTTGATGTAAACAATCCTATTCTGCCTCTGCCAGTCACACAAAAGAATGGCACATACTACTGCACAACATTTTATAGTAATAACTTACTGGTTTGTGTACTTACTATACTAGTTAGAGAATTCCTACATATTAGAAGAAAACATGCTCATACATTGTACTTATGGCTTTAAGGAACCATGCTGACTGGTTAGGCTAACTGGTGCAACCACAACTCCTCCTGTTTGCTTAATGAAATCACCTAAGAACCTGTTCTGGGCATGTCCTTGTAAAGAAACATAGGATTTTGACCTCCTAGTTAAAAGATTTCTACTGTAATATGTACAAAACCTGTGGTCTTTTTCTGAGCCCAATTTGAAATGTTTCATTAAGTAAATAGTAAATTTATTAAATTACTGATTAGCAAAATCATACTTTGCAACAAGACTAAAATAGTAAACACAATTATCTGATTAATGATCAGAATGCAAAGCAATTACCCTGTGATGTGAGTAGAAACTTACACATCACAAACTCATACAATCAGCATGCATGTCTCTTGACCCTGTCCTTCAGAAGAGTTCACTTTTTTTTATCATCTATGTATGACCTACTGTCAAGTCTCTGAACTAGACAACATTATGTCATTTAATTTTTTATTTACTAGTTCTCTTTTGGTTGTGTCCAAGTATCTTACAGGAGAAATTTAAGAGGGATTTATTTTAGTAAGGCATCATGGCACAACTCCCTTAGTCCCAAAACTCGGGAGACAGAGGCAGGTGGCCCTGAGCTCCAGGCCAGCCAGGGCTACAGAGGGCTGTCCAAGGGAATGGGGTGTGTTCTAGCTTGAAGTTTAAGAGAGGATACAGTCCACTAAGGTAGAAAGGCCCGGTAGCAGGAGCGTAAGGCAGCTAGTCACGAGGTCTGAGACTGGGAAACAGATGAATGCTGAATGCTGCTGCTCACCTGCCTTCCCCACCCTATGGAATGAGACACTCAATAAAACCTTTCTAGAAACAGCCTTGCAGGCAGACCCAGAAGCATATCTCCTAGGTGATCCTAAATCCAGTCAAGTTGACAAAGCAGATTAATCATTAAAGTCTTCAAAATAGCATGACAAATGTATTTAATTGAAGGAAAAGAACACCAAGATTGAGCTGACTTGATACAGTGTGATAAAGGAAAAAGAATAAGATGCAGGCGTCTCCAAGGTTCGTAAGTCTTACAAAAGTCTTCTCTGCAAAGGTTCACATATGAGTCCTGGAGATAGTTCAGTTGGCTGAGTGCTGGCTTAGCATGTATGAAGCCCTGGATTTGATCCTAAGCACCACAAAAATTCCAGCACTCAAGGGGATCGGATGTTCAAGGTCATCTTACATAATAAGGACAACCTGGGCTATCCTCTCTTAAATAAAATGTTTTGTTTTGTTTTTAAAGAAACTTATATAGTTGTTTTCACTCTGGATGCTAACCATAAGGATAAGATGTAAGAAACCCTTCAGAATAAAAGACTAACCTTAAAAAATGTCTTACAGCAATACATACTCAGAAAAGGAGCAACGCATACAGAGAAGTGGCTTTCACCACAATCCAGCCAACTCAGAGAGTTATCAAGTAATGCAAAAAACAACCCCAACCCATTTAAAGAAACTCGGGGATTCAGTTGCATTACTCCTTATTTCCAAAGTTATTTGTCTATGTCTTTATTTTGGTCTTTATCTCATTACACAGTTATTGTTTTTTTCTTATTAACTGACTTCTTTCTATCCAGAATGACAGCTATTTTATCAGTGCAAAACACTGGTCCCTAGCTGCGGTTAGTACCTACTACACACATGGCTGGAACTTAACGTAACTCTTCTAGATGTGAACTCGTTGATTTTCTATCCTTGAGTTCCCAGCCTAAGATGTGACAGCAAAGCCGTCTACCTGTGAACTACATCTTATATGTACACACAGGTATCTTCAGAAAACTTTTATCTGTAGTTGCCTTTAATGCCATGGGAGAAAAAAAGTAAGTATTGGTGTATTGCAGTTTTAAAAATTCCAAAACCACAGGCTTTCAAATCAGCAAACAAATGTTTTTCTGTTCCTTGGAGTCCCAGAATTCTTTTACACTGTCTTGCTTTACCCATTTCATATTCCTGGGGGTTAAATAGTCGAAGTAAACGTGAGCCTTGCTAGATAAACATTTAACCACCTTAGCAGTCCGTTCTAGAACCCCCATTCCTCTCACATGGCCACAGAACCTCTAGAGTGGGATTCCTTGAGGGTATTCTGCCTTTACTGACAGTTCCAAGAGACTACTATCTTGAAAAAGAGACAATATACACATTACAAAATACTAATTTCCAGTCAAATGATATGTTAATGATGCAAAAGGTAGGGTGTAATGATGGCTGATGAGGACTAGCACAGCTTTGAGCTGCACCTTAAGAGAATAAAAAGTCTACTCTAGAGATTACTTTCAGAGAATGGCACAGCAGGGCAGGTCAGAACTGAGATGGCCTTAAATGCCATGTCTGAAGTCTTCACAGTAATTCTGGTATTTATTTGGAAGAGCTAGTAAACAACCACCCAACACTTTTAAATAGCAAGCATTTTTCTGCAATTGTTTCTCCATGCTTTTTATGACAGGAACACCCCAAGAACAGGGAAGTCACTTCAGTCACCACTGAAAAAGCATCTTCAAAGCAGCCCCCAAACTGGGCTACCATGAAGACTACATCTGTGAACTACCTGGACCTGTTTTCTGTCTATGAAAAGCTAAGAACGGTGCCTACTGTGTAAGGATGAATGATCTTCATAAACAACACTGGTATACAGCAGCATTCAGTAAAGCCTTTGCTACTAATCACAAAGTCATACCTGCTTTCTTTAAAAGATTTTCTTTTTAATTTATTGTGTGTACAGATATTCTGGCGTGTGCACATTAGTGCAGGTGCCTGAGAAGCCTGAGGCACTGGATCCCTGTGGAACTGGAGTCACAGATGGTTGTAAGCACCTGACATGGAGCCTAATCAGGTCCTCTGGAAGTACAGTACCTGCTCTTACGCGTTGAGCCATCTCTCCAGCCCCCATATTGGCTATTTTTGAAAGGGACCTGGGAGGATTCTTGTCATTCTCTCTACATGCACTTTCACTACCCTGACCAGGAAGGCCCTGATAGCTTCCAAAGGGGTCCTTTCTCAGAGCGCCACGCGCTCTTGCTCTCCCTCTCCTCTCCTCCTCCCTCCCCTCCCCTTCTCTCTCCCCCTCCCTCCCTCCCTCTCTCTCAATGGCACTTGCTCAGAAAAGCTTCCCAAACCCCTCCCTCCACCCACTATGGTAAACAGGATCCCACAGCAGTCAAGGAGAATCATCTTGTTATGCTTGTCTCCCCACCAGAATTCGAGCTCCATTCTTCACCTCTTAGAGCCCAGCCCAGCACCCGAAACAAAGAGCACATGTGAATGGTGATGTATGGACACCCAGATGGAAACCCAAGTTCTGAGAACCCTCTGGGAATATTGCTTAGTGCTGGATTCTCTAGCTAGCAATATCAACCACTGCCTAAGAAACTGTAGGACGAAAATACAGAAAGAACCTCTAATTTCACTTAAAAGTATCAACTTCTCAAGCACACAGTCATATGCAACGACACACCACGATAAAAACTTATCCAAGACATCACTGTCATGGAGGCAACTCCCCCAACTCAAATATTTATTTAAAGTTCTTGGAAGAAGTCTAAAGTTTCACACCAATCTAGTTACAGACCTAAGAAAGATAGATATGTGTAGGGTAAGCAGATGGGTAAACACGGCTTTCTCAAAATGTCTCAACGTTTCATTGCATCTGTGGTGTGAAAGAAAATAGCCCTGAAGAGTGGCACTATTAGGAGGTGAGGCTTTGTTGGGAGAATGTGTCATTGTGGGAACTCGGTTTTGAGTTCTATGCTCAAGCTGCCTGCCTGACTTCCTGTTGTCATTTGATCAAGATGAAGCCAGCACCAGGTCGGCCTGCACACTTCCATGACTGTAAGGGACTAAAGTTCTGACACTGTAAGCTGCCACCTCAATTAAATGTTTTCCTTTATAAAAGCTGCTGTGGTCTTGGTGTCTCTTCACAGCAACAGAAATGCTAAGACAGCATCTGTTATTTAAAATAGAAAAATGAGGTGTTAAAGACTACACAAAGGCAGAGGATCTGTGAAGAACTGGGAAAGGAAAAACATGATCAAAATATATTATATGAAATTCTCAAAGAATAAACAAAAACATTGTTTTACAAAACATTCCACAAATGAAACATTAAATATAAAATGTTTTATGCTTATAGAATGTATAAAAATAAAGTTTTAGTTACATTTTTCTAAAATTGTCTTATAAATCTCTTAAGTCTAGCCAATTTCTTAGCCAGATTTAGGTTGTGTTAGACTAAAATTACAACTTGAGAAATGTTTAATTTCCTGAATCAAAGGTTTTGCTCATTCTGCTTAAGCAAAGGCACACCCAGGTCCACCCAGTTCTATCGCTCCCAGCTAAACAAAGCAAGTAGTTTAGTGTGTTTAAGAATCACAAGAAACAAACTGAAGCATAAACAATTAGCATTTTTTTAAAGATCACTGATAGTGGAATGTGGAATCAATTCAGACCCAATACAAGGGTCTGCCTGGATGACCTGTAAGTCCCCTTTAACTCTAAGTAAACATATTTCATACCAGTAGCTTAGCTGCCTTCAGCAAGATTCAATGCAAACTTGACTCAGAAGTTTAGGATGCTTGATAAGCCAGAAAGAACAAACCAGCTTTCTATGGCCTCCAGGTAGAACGCCTGTGTTTCTGAGGACTTGAAAGAAGCTTCTGTGCAAGGTACAAAGCCGAGACATCGAAGTCTGCACATACTGAACAAACAGCTGCAACACATACCTAAACACCATCTGCTCCCAGTACCTTCAAACTATTCTGTAGTGTAAAACAGGTCCATTGAAAAATTTAAACTTATTTTACATAAAAGATCTCAGCCAAGAAGTGGTGGGTGGCACAGGCCTATAATCCCAGCTATTCTGGAGACCCGAGGAGGATATTCAGATTCAAGATTGGCCTGAACCAACTGAGACTCCATATCCCAAAATAAATTCGTAAGTAAATAACCTAAGACTTATTGTTTTTACAATTTTATTATTACAATACTAGTATTTGAACTGGAGATTGGCAGTCAAGGCCATTAGTGAGAAATATATTCTAAAATAAATTCTGTTAATAACAAATTTAAGCAGAAATACAATGGTGACAAAAACATCCACCAGGTATTAGAAGACGCGTGCACCATATCACTAGATGGCTGGCCTGCAAATACCAATAACCAACTTATACTGGATTTCATTGCAACGAGAAGAGAAATACTCTAACACTTGAAAACATGAATTAATTCTGGGATGTGGGTGTGAGTGGTGTATACACGCATGTACATGCATGCCCATGCACACTCCTGGAGGCTAGAGGAGGACCTCTGGTGCCCTGTTCTGTCACTCTCTACCTTATTCCCTTGAGTCAGGGCCTTCACTAAAATTGGGAGCTAGGATGGCAGCAAGCAAGCTCCAATGATCCTCCTGTCTCCACCCACCACAGTGCTGGGGCTACAGGTACACACAGCCATGCATGGCTTTTTGTGTTGTTCCTAGGAATTTGAACTCAGGACTTTATGTGTTAACTGTCAAACCCTGGACCAATGGCTGAGGTGCCTAGTTAACATATCAAATTGGACCTGGCCTCCAGGTTCTCCCAGCATCCCTCAGTCCCTACCTGCCCTCTACCCTGAACTCTCCAGCCTGGTCTGGGCTGCCCTTCCCCCAGAGGCTCTTCCCTATATAATCCAGATATTATGGTTACCCACCCCTTTTGTACCTTTGGCCTCCAGGCTGCTGCACCCATTTCCCCCTCTCCCACTCCCTTCCCCTGCTTCCCCCACAGCCCAGTTTAGTGTGATTATGTTCCCATACCTAGAAGCAGTCAAGCCCTTTTCCTTTTTTTTCATCCACTCTTAAGCACTCTTACCCACTAAGCCATCACTCCAGCCCCACGTCTGTTTGCTTGTTTGTTTATTTATGGGGAGGGGCGGAACTTGAGCTTGTGCTTGTGAAGGTCAGAAGACAACTTTCAAGAATAGTTCTCCGGTGTGGTATGAAAGGAGAGAAGTTTAGTATTCCCCTTGACAAGGATGGAAGAGGCCCTTGGGCCTAACATGTATATGGTTAAAACATTACCACCTACTTTGTGGCATCTAACCACTGTTTTAAAAACAACAATATATATGTAAAAAAAGAATAGTTCTCTTTTTCTACCATGTGGGTCCTGGTAATCAAACTTAGGTCATCAGACTTGTTGGCAGGTGTTCTTGACCACTGAGCCATTTGGCCAACCGACTCATATTAACTTTATGGGGTGATGATTCAACAGGTAAGAGTATTTGCCCTGCGAGTATAAGGACCTGAGTTTGAACCAAAAGTTCCCATGTCTAAAAAAATAAAAAATAAAAAGAAAGTCAAGCATGTCTGCACATGCCTGTAATTTCAAAATTTATGGATAGACAGGCAAATTCCAGGAGTGTGTTGGCTAGCTAGCCTAGTTATGGCAAGCTTCCAACTGAGTCAAGAGACCCCATGGTAAAGCAATAAGGGAAGAGCAACAGACTAAGACAATGCCTTCTTTTGGCCTCTGTAAGCAGGCACATGGTATATATACATACATGCAAAACAGTCATACACACATAAAAAAAAATTAAGGGAGCACCAAAACATGAGCAAGAAGTCAGATGATATTCAGAAGTCAATTTGATCTGAAAATTAGACAACTAATCATATGTTTTGCTTAAGGAATGTGTGAGGTAAATTTACAAATTTATAAATAAGAGATTAAAGTATTATAGGAGATTATTTAAGCTAACCAGAGCAGAGGAAGTCAGCCTTTTACTTGTATATCAAAGAAAGCAAAAACAAATGCTAAGCTACAAAGCTAGATTGAGAAACAACAACAAAATATTGAGTATTTAGAACTCACTGTTGTAAAGGACTGAACGGTGGCCCCCGAGTCAACACCCACACCCTGAGCCTTAGAAGCTGTGCACATTCCCTTTTGAACAGATATCTCTGAGGCTGGCAAAATGGCTCAGCAAGCAAAGGTGCTTGCTGCTAAGCCTGACAGCCTAAATTCAACCCCTGGGATGTACATGGTGGAAGGCAAGAAGGGACTCGTGAAAGCTGTCCTCTGGTCATGGTACACCATGGAGCATGTGCACCCACACAGTAAATAAATGCCTTGTTCAGTCGAGAGGACGTAATTAAGAATCTCCAGGAGATCAAAGTTATCCTAGATTCTCCAGGTGGGCCTACAGGTTACAATCCAGTGACAAATGTCACCACAATACAAAGGGAGATGGAAATTTGAGACAGAAAAGGGGAAACGACACTATGAGGCAGATATGGAGGGGCCTCTAGTCAAAGAAAATGGCCAGCATCCAGAAACTGAAAGAGACAAAAATCCTAGAAGGAATGAAATCAACCTAAACTGTGACTTCAGACTTCTGGCCTCCAGAGCTGTGAGAATAACCTGACCTGTTTAAGCAGCTCAGCTTGAGGTCATCTGCTGTGGTAGCCTTAAGAAGAAATGAACTTTTTACAACGTTAAAAAGACTCCAGGCCAGGCGGTGGTGGCATACACCTTTAATCCCAGTACTTGGGAAGCAGAGGCAGGTGAATCTCTGTGAGTTTGAGGCCAGCCTGGTCTACAAGAGCTAGTTCCAGGACAGGCTCCAAACGTACAGAGAAACCCTGTCTCAAAAAACAAAAAAAACACAACAAAGACTCCAGTTGCTTTCATTTCCTATTTTTTAAGATTAAAAATAATAATGTTAAAGTATGTACACTGAAGGGTGGTGATATGTGCATGTGAGTGCTGGCACACAAGGGGGTCAGAGGTATCAGACCCCCACCCTGCAGCCAGAGTTACAGGTAGCTGTGAAACAGCCAATAAAGGTTCTGGGAAGCAAATTCGGGCCTACACAGTAGTCCGTTTACCCACCAATGTCTCTCCATTCCTCCGGTCCCTTTACAGTGGATTTTAGATTAGTAAAACATAAGCATCCCATTACTTACCCTAAAGGAATAAATGGTACAGGGGACACACTGCTCACTTTCAGTAGTGACAGACTACCAGAACCTGAGCAGCTCTACATGGTGTGGGCAGATGACTCAGTGGGTAAAGCACTTGTCACAAGCATGAGGGCCTAAATTCGGATCCCCACATGAAGCCAGACATACCACCGTGCAATCCATTGCTCCTTTGCTCCTACCATGACATGGAAGCAGATACAGGAGAGGATCTGGAAACTCAAAAGCCAGCTGAGCTGGCACACATGGGGAGAGCAAGAGACCTTGACTCAAAGTACAAGGAGAAGCTCAATAGCCAGGGTTGTCCTATGACCTCTATATGCATGCCATGTATCCCCACAATTATGAATACGAATACCTTCGTACATACACAGATTTTTTTTAACCTGAAAGGATGCACAAATTATTCAGAATTTTAGCAATGAATATGATCTCAGAAATGAGAATAGGAAAGAACCTATATTTACATAGGATCCAATGTAATAGCCATACAATCTGCTTTTGGACAGCAAAAGAAGCCCCCTCATCCTCATCTTCTCCCTCCTCAAATGGAATTGATTGACAAGAGTTTGGATACAGGCTGGGCGGTGGTAGCGCATGCCTCTAATCCCAACACTTAGGAGGCTGAGGCAGGGGGATCTCTGTGGGCTTGAGGACTATGAGGTCTATGTAAAGAGTCTCAGCCCACTGGGACTGCATAGTGAGACCTTGCTTTGTCTTTAAAGCTGGATATTGAGAAGGAGTAGAGGAAAACATTTTTTATTTCCCTTAATCTTAGCTTTAAGATTCCCTCCTTCAAAAGCCCTAACAGCATTGGTTGTAACGTTGGGGCACGTTTCACTCCGCTGTCCTCAAACGCATGTCCTTCCTTCCAATCAATAAACTCGCTAACTCTGCTTCACTCTGACTCATGCCCAATGTCTCTGCAGCAAGAATACGGACTTGAGCAGAGGTCCCTGAGGCTCTGAGGGGTCTTGCCATGTGCAAGGTCAGCAACTTTAAGGAGCATTCCCAGCTGTCCCAACTGCTACTGAAAATATGCGGAATTAAATGCTTACCCACGATTAAACATACATTCACGTGGCAAACTTAGTAAAGTAAAAGGGAGGGAGGAAGCCATCAGCCTAGAATTCCTGAAAATTCTATATGAAATCCCATTCTAAATGTCAATTGCTCAGGAAACTTGGACGTGGAAAAGAAAGTGATTCCTAGCCTCCCCTAATTCCCCTACTCAGACATAATTTCCTACTGGAGCAAACTCAATAAGGGAGCTGCCCCCAACTGCATCCCCCGACACAGAAAGAGCTGCGAAATGGGGGGGGGGGGAGAAGGTAGATGATACAGCTCCATTCTGCCCATTCTGAACATTGGGGAGAGCCCAAACAGCGCTCTTCTCTCAAACTGAAAACTCAAAGGGAAGCAGATCTGGAAGTTTGAGACTTCAACATAACTAAAGTCACGTTAGGAGGGCTTTTGCTGTTTTCCGAGTTCAACCTCCCCAGGAAAAAGAAACAGTAGCGGGCAGAAAAGCAATCTCACATGAGATCAGCCCCACATTGAAGCCCAGGCGAAGCTGGCGGAGAACTGGAGTCACAGCTCCTATTGTAACCAATGTATTCATTTCCTCGCCAGGCTCTCGCTTTTCACCCGGGAGGAACGCGAGGAGAGAGGTGTCCTTCAACCGCTGTCACTTCGGTCAGCGTCTAGAGGACTCCCTAATCTAAAAGCCCTCGGAAGTGCAGATGGGGCCAGTCCCACCATCACCACCTCGGACTCCATGCCCTACTTTGCCGGGCACCGAGACGGACAGGAACAGCCGACCGGGGGCGGGGGTGGGGCGCACCCGGGAACACACTCAGCCTTCAGCAGGACCTTCCAGAAGGAATCCCAAAATGAGCACCAGAAACTCCTCCCCCTCCCCACCGCTACCCGCGGCGGGAGGCGGGGTGCTGCGGCACGTGCTTGCGGGGGGGGGGGGACGCTGCAAAAGCTGCGCCGTCCGGGCCGGGCCTCACCTGGACTCCGGTGTAGTTCTCGAAGAAGAAGAGCACCATGTTCTGGTAGACGCAGTAGAGCCGGTCGTCCACGCGCTGATACAGGCGGGCGGGCAGCAGCGCCGACAGCACCCGCCACAGCGCCCAGGCCAGCAGGTAGGTGGGCGCCGAGCCCAGCAACACGACGCCCGGGAGCAGGTAGCGCATAGAGTACGTGTGGAGCACCAGGGACAGCAGCATCCTCTCCGCTCGCCGGCCGCCGACTCCGCCTGCCCGGCCCGCGCCGCCGCCAGGACCTCAGCGGCCGCCGGCC
>NW_004949105.1:246358-256921 GCF_000317375.1 Microtus ochrogaster
GCCTGCCTGTCAGCGGCCGGGCGGCGGGAGGGGGGGGGGGAAACCGAGGCAATAAGACTCCTCCTGATTGGCCGATGTACGGACTAACGCGCGCTCCGATGGGTCCGGATCCGTTCTCATCACTATCCTTGTGGGGCTGCGGATGTTGGCTGTGGATGAGTCCCGGAAGAAGGGAGAAGATGGGTTTAGGCCTCTGCGGGCTTTCGGCTTCGGTCCAGCCTGAAGAGAGCGGCGTGGGGACATGAGGGTGCTCCCTGCGAGACGCGCGTGAGCCGACCCGGGTCGTGGAGCGCAGGAGGAGCTCAGCGCCGCAGGTTACAGGTTGCTGCAGCCCCTCCGTGGACCGGGCGCCACCGGTGTCCCCAAGTGCAGAGGAAGCGTCCTTCCAGCCCGGCTGTTGCAGATGAGGCCGGGTCTGTCTCCCGTAGCCGTGGTTCACCTTCCGCAGGACTGTCCCCTCCTTTTATTAGACCCTTCAAACCTCCACTCTTGCTTCACTTTAAATTGTTTAAGCTGCTTGCCCTTGGTTTCTGCTTTTTTTTTTTTTGCCCCAATAGCCTATGTTTCTTCTTTTTTTTTCAATGTGTAGGAAAGTACTTTCCTATACACGTAGAATAAGTTCTGTTCCCACCAAAAACTAGAAAGGTTAAAGAGCAGTAAAAACTTATCCAGAGGCCCAGGTTCTTCTGCCCTAACTAGCGGAGACCAGACAACTCTCTACGAGAAGGTTATAGAAGAAAACAAGCCCTGTGCAGATTTAGATCTGTATAAAGTCAATTTTAGATGTGTGTGTGTGTGATTTCTGTGAATGACGCTGAGGTAGTTACTGGGTGTTTTCTTCCTTTCCGATCCTGACCTCAGAATCGTTTTCTCCCCTTTTGTCTCGTCCTCCCTCTGTGTCTTGCGTTTTCTTTCATCCCTTGCCCCAAGTTACTCCCCATCACCTCCATGATGTGCTTAAGGCAAACAGATGATTGCTGTCGTGTGCATACTATGTCAGAAACAGATGGGCATGCGTATGTATGTTTACAATGTTGGGATTTATTCAACTAGAACAAATTCCACAAGTACAGTGGTTTCGCTGGGACCAAAGAGTCCCACTTTACGTGGTAGCCCTGGCTAAGGCCAACCCAGGTTCTTTTATTGCAGGAGTAATTACTAATATTAACTCTCAGATCACACACCCCTCAGTTTATCATCTATGTTTATGTTTGTATATATGTCACTAGGTAGGGTTTATGACTACCCAGGGTTCAAAGAGGGCAAGGAGTTTAAAAAGCCTTGGGAAGCCAAAGCTGGGAAACTGATAGGGATGCAAGAGTCTCTGCATTGATAACATGTGAGCCACAAACCCAGTGACAGGGAAGGAGCTACTGTGGTTGGGCCACGGATTTGACAAACTGTCCAGTTTACAGATGCAGAGGTGAAGGGACAGAACTTAGTCCAGACAGAGGAACTGTTAGGCAGATGGACAGCAGATCCAGACTGGCAGACCAGCAGTTGAGTAAACCACATCAAAAGCAGGGACTGAGCCAACCTGAAGATCCCTGGAAGTTCGGGGTTCTCTGTTGGCCAGTGATATACACATGCTAGTTAGATGACCTATTGGTAGGGACATTGGCATCTCAATGTCAGATGTCAGCCTTTGTCAACAGAGACATGGGATTTCCAACACAGTTATGTGCCTGAGGCCCTCTCTTCCCAACCGTAAATTTCCACTTCTAGGAATCTCGCTAGAAATTTCATTTATAGAGAAAAGACACGTATTAAACCCTTTATGTAGCCTTGGTGGCCTTTTCCCTTGTCAGAGTATAATCCTGGCTATCTCTGTAGCCCCAGATTGATAAAGCCTACATGTCTTGATCAGGTTTGTTGTGGTACTGGGAAAATCTCAAACACCACACAGACTGAATTAGCAGTTAAAGGTGTTTATTGGGGGATGAGGACATACATGCACACAGCAGACATACAGAGGGAAAAAAAAGACACTACAAAGTAAAGCAGAGACTCAGCCAAAAAAAAAACAAAACATAAATCTCTTCTTGGAGATGGTATTTAAAGTCTCTGAAGAGTTTTCCTCTCCTAATTTAGGGCTGATCAGTTTGAAGAAATATAGGATGGTTGATTGGCCAGCCACCACAGTGTAACACATCATAAAGCCTTGAACTTGGTTGAGCTAATCCATCAGTAGGAGGCCTGCTGTTGCGGGACAAAAGCCAACAAGGCTTTTATTTTTAGCTTCCAGACTTTTGTCTTAAACTAGGAGGCCAGGAAGAAGCCAGCCATCTTGGAAATTCTCCACCTTTAATATCTAGCCATGGTCCTTCTCCTTATCTGTTTACCAGGGAGTCTGTCTAATTCCTAATCTCTCCAGCTATGTCTGTGACACTGTTTCCTCATTCCTGAGACGGTAACTGCGTGTTTGCTCCCACAAGCCTGACACCTTCTGTTATCACTGAGGAACACAGTATTTCAAAGGAAATCCAAGGACAGTTAGGTTTGGGGAGGGAAAAAAGATAGGCAAACAAGATGTTTTCTGAGTTAGAGGTCAAGGAAACAGGCATGCTTTAGCAATGGAACTGGGGTAGTGTTGCTAGAGAGGGTCTTCAGGAAGCGAGAAACCTGGAGTGTCATGTTGTAGGATATTTTACTCTTGGCTTTTCGAGGGGCCCACTGCCCAGCTCCCAAATAAATCTCATATGCAGAGGCTTATCCTTAATTTTAAATGTCCGGCCTTAGCTTGGCTTGTTTCTTGCCAACTTTTCTTATATTAAGTTATCCCGTCTACCTTTTCCCTCTGGGGTATCTTCCTTCTGTGTATTTTTCTTTCCTTCTTCCTCCGTGGCTGGCCTCTGATGTCCTCCTCTCCTTGTTCTATTCTTCATCATCCCTCCTCTATTTATGCTCTCTGCCTGCCAGCCCTGCCTATCTTTGCTCCTGCCTTGCCATTGGCCATTCATCTCCTTATTGGGACCATCGGGCATTTTAGCCAGGCATAGTAACACAGCTTCACAGAGTTAAAGAAATACAGCATAAACAAAAGTCAGACACCTGAAAATAATATTCCCCAACAGTGTCAGAGCAAGCAAGTGTAGGAGTTTGGCTGGTATCTAAAGAAGCTAGAGGAAGAGAAAATGTTGTGGTTTCAAGTGGGTAGGCTTGGCAGTGAGGGGCTGTAAAGAGTTGAGGGAAGGACTTATGAGGTGCATGTCCATGTCAGGACATGCTTTGAGATGTACCATGATTTCTTTTCCCCTTCTGGCTTCAAGCTGTCTTTCCCAGATTATAAAACAGATTTTCTGCTCATCACAGGAAGTCTTTGGCTTTGCCTGGCCAAGGGAGGCTCCTGCTGTCTGCATGAGAATGTGTCATCAATCACTGACCACTTACAAAGAGGGTTTAGTGACCTTTAAGATGCTCTTAGTGTCATTACCACACTGGTACTTACATGTCCCAAATGGAGCCAGGGAAGCAGCTGACTACCAGTGGCCCTTTGATTCCCCTTCTCACTACCTAGCATCCCCTGCCACCAACACTTGAACTTTTTTGAATAATGTTGCCATAGCAACTGTTGTGACTTTCAGAGATGTGTGATGAAACTGCCTAACTCAGTGAATAATGTCTAAATATCCCAAGCATAGTGTTTATAGACAATACTTGAGTACATGGTTTTTTTCTGAATGTCTTTCTTACATTTGTTAATTAGCAGTACCAAAATTACCTCATCTTGAAGAAGCTATGAGTTCCTAACTTTGGTACAATATAAGAGAATGTTCACATTATTTGAAAAGGCTACTAAAATGTTCTCTCTCCTTTTTTTTTTTTTCCAAATCTGCATCCATATCTGAATGGGGCCAGACTTTATTCTTTGGCTCCAACGAGCTGTTGCAAAATCCTCCACCCTCACTTCAAAGGGAATAAGAGACAATTTATTCTAGAGCCAAATAAGAGTGACCACGGCAGGGAAAACAAATTTGGGTTACTACCAAATAGCATTCTTCAACGTGGTAACCGTTTCCTGATGTTTTTATAGTACTCAAAAAGGAAAGTGGCCAGTCAAGTTATTTTTCAGATAATTTGGTGGATGCATGATGTAGTCAGATTACAGGGAAGTAGGTAAATCTGCGGCAGGCTTCAGATGTTATCTGATGGCATTCATAGCCTTTGAGTTATGGAAACTACAGGTCATGATTGTGCATTACAAAAGTATTTACCTAATCATCATGAGGATGTTAGGTCACACGGGTGGGCAATAAACGGCTATTTAGAGAGCTAAGGATAACTCAAGATAATGGGCTCTAGACCTGCAACATTCCAGTTCCCCACAATTCAAATAACTTCTAATCAGTCAGTCAGCTTGTAGAATGTTTCACATAAGTGTGTTCCCCTCCCAGTGTCAGTTCATAACCAAGGAACAACACACCCAGTATCATCTTTTACACCTGGCAGTAGGGAGATTGGCAGAAATAAAACATAAGCAGAACCATCCTTCTTACTAACTTTTTGCTGTTTTAAAAATATAGTTTATATACATATATATGTGTGTATATATATGCTATTTAAAGTATAAAAGGTTTATTATTTTTAAAAGAATTAATAAATGACATGAGGGAGGAAGCCATTTTGGAGGTCCTCTTGTTTTGGGACAGTCTCACTGTGGCTAGTCTCTCACTCCTGAGCTCAAGCAGACCTCTCACGTTCTGGGACTGTAGGCACATGCTAGTGTGTCTGCCTCAGAAGTCAGGGTTTTTATTGTTGTTTTGTTTGTTTGTTTCCTCCAAAACAGGGTTTCTTTGTGTAGCCCTAGCTGTCCTGGAACTCACTTTGTAGATCAGGCTGGCCTCAAACTCACAGCTGCGTGCCTCTACTTCCCGAGTGCTGAGATTAAAGACACACGCCACCAACACTTGGCTCAGAAGCCAGTTTTTTATTGAAGACAAAAGGCAAAAATGAAACCTTTGATGAAATTCTCAAGTCTGTAATTTTAATGGCAGGAGCCCTAACAACACAAGAAACAAGGCTACTTCAGTCAACTGTGGAACCCACCCCTCCAGTTACACACACACACACACACACACACACACACACACACACAAATGTTATTATGTTATTTGTTTATTTTGCATCAATTTGATGAAGTACATGACAGAAAAAAGTGAGTAAAGTTTTATTTTGGATTTCAGAGTAAAGTTTCAGAGGATTTCAGTCCATGGTAATAGGGAAGATGGAGGTCACATCTGAGGAAGCAGCAAGTAAGGCCAGACACAGGGCAAGGCTATAGTCTTTAAAGGCCTGTTTGTGTTGATACACTTCCTCCAAAAGATTCAGGAGCCTCCCAGAATAGTACCACCAGCTGAAGAGCAGGCGTTGCAAACATGACCCTGTGGGGACATTCAGATTTAGGCCTGAGTAATTCATAACAATTATTAATCCCTGTTTGAAGTAGGCTTTCGTATTATTACTCATCCTACCATCCACAGTAGAACCTCCAGCTTATTCCGTGCCATCCCCTGATTCCTTACCTGCCCATATTCAATCCGGCACCAGAGAGAATGGTTAGTTCTTATATGCCTGACACTGATTGGGAGTCTGGTAACAGATTTCTAAGGTCTGCTTCGTGGAATATAATGTCAATGGTAAGAAACAAAAGGTGAAACTGCGTATGAGAGCCAGTGATTTGAAACTGATGTGTACAGTAAAGTGAGTTTATACAGTGGCATCTTTAATACTAAAGGATGTTGAAAATAGAACACTGACGTTAGGAATGATATGATAGTCACACAAAGATGAAAGACTGTCTTCCCAACTGAGGAATCACAAGTGTTGAAGTCTTGAGGAAGAAAGGAGGTCAATGAGCAACATGCCCAACTTTTCACCCCACCCTCTACCCATCAGCAATCTCTACTGGTTTCACCATCACCATACACACTATCCACCCTGTATCAGTGACCATGCTTCCCAGACACTAGTTGGTCCTAGAGGTTAAGTATAACCACCTCTGAACTAGTCTCCTTGGCCCACCCATGTGCCTATTGCACTTGGTTCACTAGATCCTCTGGATAGTAGCTAGTGGGGGCTAAACTGTGCTTTCCCAAGTTCATGTAAAATTCTCCCTCCTGCAACTTGGAAAGTGGCCTTATTGTTTAGAAGGCCTTCATAGAGGTAACCAATTTAAAAGGAGGTGAAGAGGGTAACTTTAACAACAAAACTTTGGGCTACAGACTCTCAAAGCAGGTGTCTTCGAAAAGAGGACAAAGAACAAAAGCATCTTTAAGCCAAAGAGAGAAGCCAGGAACAGGCCCTCCCCTGCCAGTCCTCAGAACTCTATCCTGCCAGAGTCTCGCTTTCCGCCCACTACTCCCAGCATGGCAACAGTAGACTTCTGTTGTTTGAGCCCCAGTATGTGGTGCTTGGTTACCCACACCGAGCCAACAAATAAAGGAGGCACAGATCCTGTGCCTTCTCTGCTGGAAATGCTCCTGCCTCAGTAAAATCTCCAAGTCCTGACTCTGATCTGCAGTGCTGTGTTGTGGACCACATCTATAGCTGCATGGGCATGGGACTGTCAGATTCGGGAGCACAGCATCCAGCCATTCAGAACCGAGCCACTCTCCACTCTTTAATTTTTGTCCCAGGCGTCTGCTCCCCAGGAAGATCAAGGTGTAAACAGTGCATGCATGATAAGGGGGTATGTATGCTACAATCTGTGTGGTCAGAGGACGACTTCATGGAGTCAGGTCTCACCCATCTTCACACGGCTTTCATGAACTTTTACCTACTGAGTCATTGTTTCAGCCTAGAACTAGAATTTGTGAGGCAGAGTATCATATCTATGCCTTCAGGATAAACTCCCTTCTTCTGCTTCTGTCTTACTACATGATTTCGGTGTGACATGATGGCGAGAATGGCGGATCCTAGTGAAGCGCTTTATTTTGCTCTTGCTGTCTTTCTGTAGCCTGGACCAATGCACAGCAAGTAAGTCCATAAAACACACTGACCAAACTTGAGAGGAAATCTGCACTCTAGGAAGATGTGCTTTCCTGGGAGTTACTTAAGCCCTTGGCAAACAGCTTTATCTTCTGGGAATGAAGTTCCTGGAAGAAGCTGACTCAGTCTGACAGGTCAGTTGCTGCTCACCTAAAATGCTAATCCCAACTTGTGAGATATTAATGGAGTGTTTGTCTGTGTGCCTTCTTTTGGAAGGCATTCTACAGGCACTGCCAAGCAAGGCAGCACTATAGTCATCCTGTTCTAAAGAATCCCTCCCCTCCTTCCCGGGTAACTGGATCCAAGGTGATTAAGTCCTGGGCCAGCTGATACACTGCTGATGGCCACACACAGCTAAGCACTGGATCTCAGTAGGGACATGACTCCAAGTCATGAACAGGGCCATGCAAACCCAAACCACAAATGCCACAGAAGGCCAGAAGAGACGAGCTTGGAGAGAGAGAAACAGCCTGTGTACCTGTCAGGAAGGAAAAAGTGAGATTCTCTGAGGCATCCCATTGACCACCAGCAAGAACGTTACATAGAAGTTACTGATTCTTCATAAAACATGACCTTCTCCTGTTGTACTAGAGTGGCCTTAAGGTCTTTGCACAGAAGCGATCCCTTACTAAGACAAGCCCCTTAGGACAACACTCGGCTCTCCGCAGCCTGTCTGAGCTCTCATCCTTGCTGGCTTCCCAACACTGATGCTTCACACAGACTTTTTCGTTCTCTAGAAAAACATCAGGCTGTTTGATCTTGTAGTATCTGAATGCATACTGTCATGTTAATCCCACAGATGCAAGGAGAAAGACCACTGGCCTAAATGAGGCCAATAAAATTGGTCATTTTTTATTCCTGTATATGGACTGTCTCCCACTAAGGCTGGGGTTAGGTGGTCAGCATTGGATATGAGGAAGATAAGGTTTTAATAGCTCAGATATCCTGAGCTATAAATATTTAGATTTTAATAGTTAATATAGATAAAATATAGTATAATAATATATAGCTAATATAATATAGAAAATAGGGGGTTTCCAAATGGGAAATTTATCAGGCAAATAAGCAGGGATCGCAGAATTAGAACGTAAGGAACATAAGCATAACAAGTTGGTCATAGCAACCTTTTTTTTCCACAAACCAGATTTGGTTTAATATTTTGCAACAACAGAAAACAAACCCAAGCACTAACAACATAATACAACCCTGGAAAGAGGGGATGCAGAGGCTACAGGCATAAGCTAAATCTTTAGAGTGGACCACAGAACTGCCTATGACCCCATTGACAGTGACAGGACAAGCAGGTACTACATCTGGAGATGCCATATTCCCACCCCAGGAACCCCTGGCAGCAAAGCCTATGGTAGGACACTTTCCTGTTTTCACACAATAGTAGGAGGCATAGCCACTTAAGAGTGTGCAGTCCCCACAATGAGCAGAGGTGGACCTGTTGCATTTTGGTGGCTTCACTGGTTCTTCTTCCAAGCTGCTTGAACTACAGCAACGACAAACAAGGTCCCATAGCTTCTGGATTATCTGGGCACCTTTAAGTGCACAGATGTGAATTTCCATCAGTCTCAGTCTTTGCTACAGTTCCGTAGACCACTCACGAGAGTGGGTGATGACAGCAGCTAGCCCAAACCTGAGATCCTCCCTTACACTTGGAGGCTCTTATCCAAGCCCTTGTTCCTGTGAACACACTTGGGGCACAGTACGGTGTCCTCCAGGTGTGTGTGAAAAGGTGCAAGCTGGCAGCAGGAAGAGAACACTTTCCCTTTCTTCTCAGGTACCCAGGCTCGTCCAGCATGGAACTGCAGCTGAACCCAGCCACTTGAGTCTGCAGGAAGGCTTCCCCCGTGGACCACACACCACCATTCCCCATAGGTCTCTGGTTGTAGGGTTAAGCCAGCCCCCTTTAGGGGGCGGGTTTTGCCTCGAGCGATTGTGGACTGTTAAATCAAGCGCAGGGAGGCTGCACCCTCCCTTTTTCTTTCCTACCTCCTGGGCTACGCGGGAACCTAGGTTCTGTAAGTTTACCATTAAAGTTGTAAATATTCCTTTATATCTGCATTGCAATTATTTTACGCAGATACATCTGGTGTTGCCATGGACTGCAGGGCCTTGTTCTTCTTAGCATTGTCTGCAGTTCTGGCCCTAGACGCCAACACTGCCTCAGAGGCAGTTGTCACAACAGTGGTGCTGACTTCTTCAAAGAGGACAGAAGGTTCAGTAAGGGCAGGTACCTGCTCCTTGGCTTCAGGGACCACTTCAAGGGGAACTGTCACCTGAGGACAAGGCACTTGTCCCTCCTCTATCTCTGTCTTCATATTTTTCCTAAATGTTTTCACCCTGGCTTCTTTTGGTGTGTCAGGAACATTTTTTAAATCGGGCACTTGGTTGGGGAAAGTCCCTGCAAGGGGTCGTTTATAAGCCTCCAATTTCTGATCTTTGCTGTTCAGCTTCATCTCCTGGCACCATGCCCACAAAACATCTTGGTGAATCAGGCTCAACGGGGGCTCGGGGCGGGCAGATGAACCTGTAGAGCAGGAACTGGTACCTTCCTATGAGTGGGTCTTGGAATCTCAGCATCTCCTGCTTCCTCTTTTGGTCTACACCAGCTCTCTTTTGGTCTACACCAGCTCTCTTTTGGTCTACACCAGCTCTCTTTTGGTCTACACCAGCTCTCTTTTGGTCTACACCAGCTCTCTTTTGCTGTCTTGTTTTGTCTTTTCCCCTCTGCAGGGGTCTTCACAAAGGATGTTCTTGGCTGACTAGACATCTGGCATTCCACTTCTCTCAGCTCTCCTGTGCTGCTCAGCTCCTTGTTTCCAGCATGTTCCATCTTCAAATTAGATGAAACCGCAGAAAGAAAATTCTTCCTGCTTCCAAATGACCTCTGGCCTCAGTTGACTTTTTGGTCATAAAAACCTTTTGAAACAAAATCATGGCTACAAGGTGGTTATAACAATCTCTTGAAACAAAGGCATGACCGCTGTCTCTGGAGCAGGCAGGCAATACAGAACCATTTGTAAATTAAGGTGACAGGTGAGACATAGCCCAATCCTTATGAAACAGATTTAATTATAAATAGTAATAAACCTTTACTATAATATGGCTTTCAGACCCAAGATGGAGGCAGGTTAGTTTATCAATCTGTCCTGGCAAGCTCTGCCTCTCAGCCTTGTACTCTGCCACCAACTTCACACTGTTTTTCTTCCTGCCAAGAGCATGCCCAGGCTTGTCTGTTCTGGTTCCTCTGCTTGCACAACACTGTGTGTGTGTGTGGGGGGTCTCCACTAGAGGACTGACCATAACTCCCTGCAACTGACGCAGGAAAGGCTAAGTTCATTCTTGAAAGTCTCCAGCTGTGGCTGCTCTCCGCCACACCTGCTACTGAGGTGTTTTTGGCTGAGTCTAATTCAGTGTGGGTTCTGATGCTCCGATAATTGATGCCGACTCTCTGATGCGCAGATTAGTTCTCTCGAGTTGCTAATGTTTATAAAAGAAATCTTCCTACCAGACATCTAAACCTGGAGTGTTTAGAAAAAACGGTTAAGGTTCATAGCAGAATGTACA
>NW_004949105.1:257333-271939 GCF_000317375.1 Microtus ochrogaster
AAAATAAATAAATAAAAAATGAGGAAATTTTTAAAAGCCTTCTCTGTTCCTCATCATCAGCATCCATCCCATGCATGATTTGATGGCTGGCAGGAGTTGTCAATGCCTCTGTCAAAACTACCTATGAAAAGTACCCTTCAAAAGCAACTCAAGGGAGAAAAGGTTTGTTTTAGCTGACAGTGCAAGGTACAGTCCACCACAGTTGGGAAGTCAAGGCAGCAGGAGCTTGAAGCAGATGGTCACATTATATCCACAGAGGAAAAAGCAATGGGTGCAGGCTTGCCCGTGTTCAGCTTGCTGTCAACAGTTTACACACTAGCCATCTTAATAGGTGTGCTGGCAGAGACTCAGTAAGACTGAGCTGTAGACAAGCCGGTGGGGCTTTTTCTTGATTAGTGATTGATGGGGAGGGCTCAGCCCATTGTGGGTGGTGCCATCCCTGGCCTGGTTGTCCTGGGTTCTATATGGAAGCAGGATGAGCAAGCTGTGAGGAGGAAGCCAGTAAGCAGCACCCCTCCATGGCCTTTGCATCAGCTCCTGCCTCCAGGATCCTGCCCTGTTTGAGTTCCATCCTGACTTCTCCATTGAAGAACAGTGATACAGAAGTGGGAGCCAAATAAAGCCGTTTCTCCCCAATCTACTTTTGGTTACGGTGTTTCATCACAACAATAGTAACCCTAAGACAATGGGTATAAAAATAGATACACAAATCAAATTTTTACTGACAATAAGTGATGAAGGATTTTACTTTAAGGCTATCCTTTGGGATCTCCAGTTACTCTTCAGATTATATTAAATTCTGGCTCAATATTTGGTACTGCAGATTTAAAGGGTCATCTTCAGTGTTTTCTTAAGTTGATCCATAGTTTGATTTAAGAATCAACACTGATGTTAGCACTTCAAATAAACACATAATACAAAATGGCAGAAATATGTTTAGGGTCATTTCAGAAAAGTGCTGAAAATTCCGCCCTACCCCCAAGACAAAATTCATTTAACAATGTTTTTCGAAACTCAAGTCAGCACTTCAAACAGCAATTTTTAAAATCAAACATTCTAACATAATACAATCAAACACATACGAATTTGACCTGACTGTTGCATGTGATGAACTGCACTGCTTCCAAAACCTAAATGTGCCCACAAGGTTCTAGCTAGCTACCTCAAGCCTTCAGCAAAAGTTCTGTTCTCCCAGCATCGATTCACCTTCAGACTCACGGCATGAACTGAGTTAAATTCTGGTTTTGATCACTTTTATGTTTTGTTGTTCATTCTCCCTTTGACAGTGAAAATCCAGCATTTGTGTGTGTGTATGTGTGTGTGTGTCTGTGTGTGTGTTACCATGGAGCACGCAGTTGCCAGGGTCACCATGGAGAAGAGAGGGGTGCTCACCTTCACAGACCCAGTGCCTTCAGCTCTGTTTTTCATTCAGCAAGCATGTTACTACCCACCTGGTTCACTGGTTATAAGTAACATGGGGGGAAGCAGCCACTACCCGGAGACTTTAAGACATGAACAATAGGCAGGTAGAGAAGAGGAATAAAAGTTTCAAAAATAGGGGCCGGAGAGATGGCTCAGCAGTTAAGAGTGCTGGCTGTTCTTCCAGTGAGAGGCCCTGACTTCAATTCCCAGTACCCACATGGTGGCTCACAACCATCTATAACTGTAGTTCAATGGGATCCAATGACCTTTTCTTATGGGCAGACAAAACACCCATATACGTAAA
Organism: Microtus ochrogaster; assembly: GCF_000317375.1. Lineage (NCBI taxonomy): Eukaryota > Metazoa > Chordata > Mammalia > Rodentia > Cricetidae > Microtus > Microtus ochrogaster. The sequence goes on from NW_004949105.1 coordinate 259,060, forward strand.
ATACATAAATAGATCTTAAAAGCCTATTTTTCAAAAATAGGGCTTGGGGGTGATGGCTTATCAAGTACAGACACTTGTTGTGCAAGCCTGATGAGCTGTGTCTGATCCTTGGATCCACTTAAAAAGCTGAGTGCAGTGGCTCTCCTCTGAAATCCTAGCACTTCTAGTAAGAGATGGGAGAGAGAGGCGGGAGCATTGCCCAGCGTTTCACAGGCTCACTAGCCTAGAGTAAGCAAAGGAGAAGTAAAGAGAACAGAAGAGATGCGGCCTCACAGGCTGGGAAGAAAGGATGGACTCCTGAAAGATTGCCTCTGACCTTCCACATGAGTGGTTGGTACTTGTTCGCGTGCATATTCTCTCTCTCTCTCCTCTCTCTCTCTCTCTCTCTCTCTCTCACACACACACACACACACACACACACACACACACACATCCTAGAAGCCACACCATTTTTTTATGAATTACCAGAACCTGTGGTCAGTACTTCTGGTACAGAATCACTGTATTTCTCAGGCTAGCCTTGAATTTGGGGCCCCTTGCCTCCTGATGGCTGAGCTTACAGATGTATGCCACCAAGTACAGCTTGAGTTTTCATTCTCGCTTTTACCCACAGTTGCCCTGGCAGATTGAGGTACAGAACCATGTGATGTGCATAAAGGGCGCAAGGTCCAAGTTTCGGGAAGAACCTCTTGTTCCCGTTAAAGAGCCCAGCAAAGCCTGCCGTGAGCAGAAGATCCTGATGGGTAAATCTAGCTTTTCCTTCCCCTTCCTCCCACCTTCCTCTCCCATCTCCTTTCCTCTCAGCCTCCCCCTCTTCTCTTTCTCTGACATCTCCCCTCCTGCTCTCTCCTCTCTCCCACTTCCCTGTTCCCTCCCTTCTCCTTTCCTCCCTCTTCCTTTCCCCATTTTTTCTCCTCTCCCAGCCCCTCCAACTTACACATCTACACAATTGCAGTGGAGACGCAGACAGCTAAAATGCCAGTGGAAAATGACTGTTATGACCAAGGACCCTGGAAAAGGAGTTTTGGGGATCAGCAATGTGGGAGAGTTCAGAGAGAGGGAAATCTTCTGGAGTTTGAAAGCATAAAATAGGCCCAGAGGAGCATAGAAAAGATTTGGAGACAGGCAGTGGTGGCACATGTCTTTAATCCCCGCACTCAGGGAGGCAGAGGCAGAGGCAGGCAGGTCTCTGTGAGTTTGAGGCCAGCCTGGTCTACAGAGTGAGTTCCATGACAGCTAGAGATACACAGAGAAACCCTGTCTCAAAAATAATTTTTAAAAAAGATTTGGAAAACCAGACTTCCTTATAGAAGCAACAATTTCAATCTATGGAAACAAACCACAGACTGTTTTATGTCACAACACCAAGTGTCTCATGAGGTAATGCTCAATTTGCCCAAGATACAGTGCAGAATTATTTGGCAAAACAAAACATAAACAAGAAACAGTGGCTGTAAATGCCAACCATGATAAGGCTCAGATACTGAAGTGAGCAGACAGTCTAAAGCATCTGTTACAACCACGTCTGAAATAAAAGAAGTGATGGGTCTGGATTCCATTTCATTTTTGTGGTACTGGGCAAAAGCTGGATTTTTGAACCCAGGACAACTCAGATGCCAGGCAACAGCTCTACCCCTGAGCTACACACGCCCTCAGCCCTAGGAAAAGATTCCACCAGAGAATAGGAAGATGGAAAAGAGGAACACGCTCTAGGACTGAAAGACTCAGCATAACCGGAGAAAGAAACATTTACCTGGTGGCTCAGAAATAGATGCAAATGCCAGAGAGACCCTAGCAAAGGGTCTGCAGAATTTATCGAACATGGAGGTGCAGAAAAAAGAATTCCAAACAGTAAGCATGGTGTCGGGGCAAAGTCAGTAGACAAAGTCATACATCAGTACAGTAGAGAGATGGCTGAGCATAGAAAAGTTATTGAGAAGTAATGCCATGCTCAGAATTTAACAAATTTAGGGAAGCATAAACCTGAGTGAACCTCAATCAGAACAAACTTGAAACTAAGAAACCACATACGCGAACTGCCACAGGGAAGAGGAGGAGGGTCAGATAAAAACAACCAATTACATAGTAGAATATTGGAAAAGAAAGATCTGAAGCTTTTCCTCAGAAGAAAAGCTTAAAGACAGAAACGCAAAAGCTAGTCAAGTCCCTGAAGCACACTGCTCAAAGAACAACTTCTTGCCACTCCCAAATTCTATGTCCTTCAGGTCACGTAATTATGGGGAAAGCTTTCCTGTGCATGCCTAAGACCAGAAGACCCAACATGGGGAAGAAAGAGCCCTTCAGAAATCAAGGCAAGGTGCAGTTCTGCCAGGGGAGGCAGCATCTGAAGCAGACACCTGACCCTACGGTGCTTTGATCTTAGACATTCCACCTCCAGAGCCATGTGCCTTCTTCACAAAGTCCAGTCAGTCTAAGGCACTGTTACATCATCCTAAAATAACAAACCAATTCTGATGCCGTCTGCTACTGCTTTTAAAAAACAGGGTGTCAGTCTAGCCCAGGCAGACCTTCGCTGTGTAGCCAAAGATGTTTCCAAACTCAGGCCAATCCTCCTGTCTCAGCCTCTCAGTTTTGCTGGGATTACAAGTGTGAGCCACTATAACTAGTTTCCAATACTTTTTTTGTAAAGAAAAAGGAATCATAACATTAAAAAAGACGTGCAAATATGTATGTGCACACATGCATGTAGGTGCCTGTGCAGGTTAGAAAAGGGTACTGGATCCCCTGGAGCTGGAGTTAATAGCCAGTCGTGAGCTACCAGACATGAGTGCTGGGAATGGAATTCAGGTCTTCTGAAAAAACAGAAAATGCTCCTAACTGCTAAGTTACCTCTTTCCAGCCCACCAAATAATTGGAAATAAAAAGGCAGGAGGACCTAGCACTTGATTCCAAGACTTCTGATAAGTAAATAAAGATGAAGGTATGACCACTCCAAGGGTATGCTTGTGGGGAAGGTTGTTTTTTTTTAAAGTATTTATTTATTATGCATACAATATTCTGTCTGTGTGTATGTCCTCAGGCCAGAAGAGGGCACCAGACCTCATTACAGATGGTTGTGAGCCACCATGTGGTTGCCGGGAATTGAACTCAGGACCTTTGGAAGAGCAGGCAATGCTCTTAACCACTGAGCCATCTCTCCGGCCCCGTGGGGAAGGTTTTTATTGCAGATATGAGGGAGAGAACAGCCAGAGGTGTCGGGAAGAGTACAGACTGAGCATAGCCAGCAGAATAGACCAGACTATGAGAGGAGAGAGAGGGGAAAGAGAAGAGACCAAGAGCCAAGAATAGAGAACCAAGAGGGCAAAAAGAGAGTATGTGGCCAAAACGGCAGGTTTTTCATAGGAATCAGACGCTGGGGGAAGGAGAGCAAAGCTCAGGAGCTGGAGAGGTTTAGAGTTGGGGGTGGGGGTAATAAGAGCAGAGAGGAGCCAGGACTCTGTAACAGTGCTTGTGATGTGGAGGAAGGCTGGAGGCCAGTGTGCACCTTGATGTGTTAAATAGGCATCATTGTTAGTCATTTGTCGTGGGTTTCTTTGGAACCTGAAAATAAAGGTATGAAAGACAGTGTAGTTTCGGTGAAAGGGTTAAAAGATTATTTGGTCAGACTCTTACTGAAATAAAGTCATGTTGAAATGATCAGTTAATTGTGTGCAAAAGTGTGAAGAAGTTGGAGAGAAAATTATGATGTTGCAATAACGGAGCATCCATACTGAAAATAATGAGCTTGGTCTCTGTCTCACAGCTTATGCAACAACTAATTTAAAAAGTATTACGGGTCTAGAGATGAACCATCCTGCCTCCATCTTCAGCTTAAAAGACATTTATAGCAAGGACAAAATAGGGTCATTCCTGTTTATGATGAAACTTCTGCTTCTCAAGGGCTGGGAAATGCCCTGCCTATAACCTTAACTACAAATTGTTCTGTGCTGTCTATTTCAGGCAATGGCAACCACATCTTTGCTCCAAATAACCATCTTGCAACCTCATCTTTGTTTCCAAAGGTTGTTATGACTACTAGTTGTAATGCCTACTTTGTTATGACCATTTTGTAATCATGCCTTTGTTTCAGGTCAAGGTTGTTATGGCCAACATATTACGCTTAGGTTCTCCTCCTGTAACCTATTGTGCCTGCCAAATCTCCATTGGAAACTCCCTACCCCAGAACTGTAAGACCCTTGTCTTCTTCACATCCAGTGCTGACCACTTGAGTCTCACTTTAAGAGGAGGGAGTCCATGTACACAAATTAAAAAAAAAACTGTTTAAATAAGTGTTTGTTTTAATTAATTTGGCCATGATGATTGGGACAGTGGTATTTCTCCTCCTATCTTTGGGATTAGCATTATGGCTTATAAATGTTCATGGAAGCCTTATAAGCATCTAATTCATCAAACCATGAGCAACTGTGATAGTCATAAAACAGAATTCTGCTTTCAAAGCAAAACTCGGGTCTCATCTCAGAAGGGATACGAGAGAGCTCATTATGAATCAAATATGAGTGACCACTGGCTGGGAATGGGATGCCTCCAATAACATGTTCCAACCTGAGAGTGGTTACATGAACCTTTGTAGTTACAAAACAATAGCCATAATGAAGGCATTTCTAAATACATTATGGGAACATCAGATAAGTGGGTTTCAACAAAGTGGAGGAGTCTCTGCAATAGGGGTTATCTGATGACACCTTTCCTTCGGGCTTGTCTTAATGAGAAGTTAGTACGTTCCAAAGATGCTACCTGATAGAAGGCTATTAGGTCAGATATAGAAGTGTGCAATAAATGGCTATTAAGAGGGCTAATGATATTCCAAGATAAATCTGGTTCTACTTCTGTATATCCCTAAGTACAGGAAAGTCTCCTAGGGTTTGATGAAGTTGAGGCTGGGCACACAGGAACAATCTTTGTGGGCAGAGGCGAAAGCCTCCAGATCTTGTTAGCATTATTAATCTTCTTGATCTGGGTCTGATCTTGTTTTCTTTTCTATCCACCTTATCTGACATACTATTTACAAGTGAATATACCCAATGTTAAAATTCTCAAGAACACAGTGTCACCTAAATAAAGATAGGGGCTGGTGAGATGGCTCAGTGGTTAAGAGCACTGACTGCTCTTCCAGAGGACCCAGGTTCAGTTCTCAGCACCCACATGGCAGCTCACAGCTGTTTGTAACTCCAGTTCCAGAGACTCTGACATTGTTATACCAATGCACACAAAATAATACAGTTTAAAAAAAAAAGAAGTAAAGATAACAAATGAGGGAAACCATCATTTTTAGGAAGCAAGAGTCAAAATCAAATTCTTGAATGAAGTTGGAGGGTAGTGAAAAATAAAAATACTAGAAATAAAAAATTCAATGAACCAAATATGAAACACAGTAGGGAGTATAATAGACTCTATCAAACAGAAGAAAGAAGATTGAAGATTGGAGTTCAAGGTTGGTGAAATACTAAATTTAAATATCAGAAAAAAATAAATAAAGGTCCATGGCTACAGTGTCCAAGAATTCTGGGATACAACAAAGACACCAAACCCAAGAATCTATAAGATAGAAGAAAGAGCTAAGTAAACATTAAAGTAATAGATTCTATAGAATTATAGCAGAAATATTCCAAAACTCTGAAGAAACAAATATAATTTAGGGCATTTAGAACTCCAGATAGAAATTGCCAGAGAAAGGCATTTCCAAAATATGTCAAGATGTCAAAAAACCATAAGGGAAAATACTAACTCACCTACAAAGGTAAAAACAGCAGAATAACATAGATACCCTGTCATCAACCTTCAAAGTCAAGGAATAAAAGGTCAAAACTAAACAACTGCCAACAACATTGCAACATCCAGCAAAACCATTTTTCAAAATTGATAGAGATGCCTCATGAAATGGCTCTGTGGCTAAAGGCACTGACTGCCCAGGCTGATGACCTGAATTTGATCCACAGCAAACCCTTGGTGGAAAGATAGAACTGACTTCTACAATCTGTGCTCTGATTTTCACATGCGCACCATGGGATGTGTGGTATATTAATTAAAAATCAACAGGAGGAGGAGGAGGAGGAAGAAGAGGAGGAGAAGAAAGAGGAGAACAAGAAGAAATACAAATGGCCAATAGATATTTTTAAATGTTCAGCTTCACTAGATATCAGAGAAAAGCAAGTTAACACTACTTTGAAATTCAATCTCACCTCAGTCAGAAAATAAAACCCAATCAAGAAAACAAAGGGAAAAGCAAATGCAAGTGAGGATTTGGGGAAAGACAAACACTTACTGTTGCTGGGAATATAAACCGGTGCAGCCACTATAAAAATCAGTGTAGAAGTTTTTCAAAGAGCTAAAAAGAGGACTACCATATAGCCTAGCTATGTCACTTCTGGGTATTCACCCAAAGGACTCTATACTATATGCCACGTATCTGCTTTCTTTACAAAGCTAGGAAATGCTGTCATCCTACAAATCTATTAACTGAATCATGGGGGATGATAATGTGGTACATATACAATGGAATTCTGTTTGTCTCTAAAGAAAAATAAAGTTATGAAAATGAATAGACCTGGAAAATATACCAAGTGATGGATCTAGAAATACAGAATACTATTCTGTCTCATATAAAGACCCTTTGAAATTCTTAGATTCATGTGTTTAAGTTGGAATGAGTACTTGTAAAGACCAGGAAGCAAGAAAGTGTCCTTGAGATACTGAGGGGAGCATCTGGGGGTTGAGGAGACCAACATACATATGATGTGAAAGCAGAGGTGAAGAGAGCAGAGGGGTTTGAATGGGTATGGGGTAGAGGGATAGTTGGGTAAGGGTCAAACTAAACTAAGAATGGATGAAAAGACAATGTGGAAACCTGATTCTATATAAACTAGAACATACAATTTTTAAAAATAGTTTGAGTGGCAGTAACCTACATGACTTGATAATAATGCTCCCAGAAGACATTTTTTTTTTAAAAATGAAAATCCCAGGACCAGATGTAGAATACTTGCCCATGAGCTGTTAGCCAGAGAACCCCAGAGTCTCCCAAAACAAGACAGGCTATTATCATTGTTCTCAGTTACCTACTAGAACTAGATGGTAATACCATATTGCCGAAGACAACAGATACTTTGGATAAAGGACACAGAGAAATCAACCTAAAACCTAGCTGAAAACTTTCATCTTGCTTGCTAGGATTTATAATCCCAGGGGAGAAAAATCAATAGTGGTCTTTCCCAGCTGTTTACCATGTGCTATAATACTTGGTCTGCCAGGCAAGATATACCCTGCTGTAGGATAATGCTCTTGTATACTGTAAAGATTTGTCATTCATATTGGTTTAATAAAACACTGATTGGCCAGAATCCTGGCAGGAAGTATAGGTAGGGTGACCAGACTAGGAGAATTCCAGAAAAAGGAAAGGCAAAGACACAGTTGCAAGCTAGATGCAGAGGAAGCAAGATGAGAATTCCTTACTGAGAAAAGGTACCAAGCCACATAGATAAGAATTATGGATTAATTTAAGTTATAAAAGCTAGCTGGAATAAGCCTGAGCAATAGGCCAAACAGTTTATAATTAATATAAGCCTCTGTGTGTTTATTTAGGACTGAACAGCTGCAGGACCAGGTGTGACAGAAACTTCTGACTATAGTACCCACAGGTGAAGTAGTGAGAAGAGTGTTTTGAGGTTAACCAACTGTTATAATAAGGAATGGAATCTGGGCTGGTTGGTGGTTTAAATGAGAATGTCCCCTGTAGGCCCAAATATTTGAATGTTTGGTTCCCAGTTGGTAGAACTGTCTGGGAAGGATCGGGAACTCTGTTGTTGAAGGAGGTATATCACTTTGAGGTTTCAAAAGCTCATGCTTTTCTCTGTTAACTTTTTCTGTCTTCTACTTTTGGATCAGGATATAAGCTTTGCAACTACTGCTTCAGCACCATGCCTGCCTGCCTATCTCTCCGCCTGCCTGCTGCCATGATAGTCATAGACTCGTTCTCTAGAGCTGTGAGCCCCAATAAACTCTTTCCTTTGTGAGGTGCCATGGTTATAGTGCTATGTCACAGCAGTAGAGAAGTAATGAAGATAGCTGGAGAGATGGCTGAGCAGTTAAGAGTGCATGTTACTATTGCAGAAGACCTGGGTTCAGCTCCCAGCTTGCCTATCAAGCATCTTAAAACTGCCTAGAACTTTAGCTGCCGATGGCTCCAGTGCTCCTGTGGCTTCTGCTGGCACCTGCACTACTGAACATACTTCCAATATATGCACATAATTTAAATAATACATCTTTTAAAAATAGGTGCTACCATTAAGTGGAAACGTGCTGTTGCCTTCTTCCATAAGAGTTAATCCAGTTGGGTGGGTCCATGACCTCAACAAAGGACCACCCCCTGAGGAATGTGGGCTCACCTTAAGCCATGCTCAATAGATAGGTAGGATAACTATTCCTTTACTGATGTGAGATTAGAGTACCCAACTTTGAGAAGACCTGACCCAAGTATAGGATACCCAGCTTTGAAAAGACCTGATCCAAGAATAGGTTACACAGATTTGAAAAGACCTGACCCAAGGATAGGGTACCCAACTTTGAAAAGACCTGACACAAGCATAGGGTACCCAACTTTGAAAAGGTCCATGAAATGAGGCAGAGACAGAGAATAGGCCAGTATTAATCCAGATTACCCAGGTATAGATAGCCACAACACAGGGCGGAAGCTATAAGAAAAGGGCAAAATTTGACATAGGATATTGTGACCAGCTGCAAAGAAACCCACAAGTGTGGAAGACTGGAGGAACAATCCAGAACAGGTCCATGGTTAGACACCAACACATGGCAGATACATGGAGATACACAACACATAGCAGAGGAGCAGATTGGAGCTGACCTGTGATAGGGTAGGGTCCACGGTCATATTTCATTATTCACTTTTCCTTTGAGCTAAATATAATTCCACTGTGTATATTTATTACAGTTTCATTAGCCATTCACGATCTGAAATACATTTAGGTTGTTTCCATTTCTTAGTTATCGTGACTAGAGCAGCAATTAACATGAGGGTTAGGATGGGTATAGGGTGCTGTGCCTGGGCCATAGACTTCTAGGTATCTTTTAGTTATCTGATTTGGAGTCCCATTTGATTCCAGGAATAAGGTAAGCTTCCAGGAGATTCTATCACATCACCTACGTGAGAGCGAGGCCTCAAAGTCCAACGTTATTCTCATGAAACCAGCTTGTCCCTCAAGCAGTGAGGATTGTGTGGGATCATGTCATAGACTCAGGACTGAGTCCATGACCAAGGAGACCTCTCCTTGACCAGGACTGCATAAAATCATGATTCCTTCCCCATTTTTCTCTCATATCAATACCCTGGACAGACTTGGGGTTATTGGACCCCTCTCTCTATTCCACCTTCAACATGGCCACATTGATTGAATATCTTTTCTTTAACCCTTGTCATTATTCTGTCTTTTTAATTGGCATATTGGTCAGGTAGCTAAGTCTAGCTTGTTGGACTGCATGAGTATACTATGCAAAAATATGCTATGAACTAAGAAGAATATCTGTACTGATTTTATACTTCCAATTTATGTAAGTAGTCACTTAGCCTATTTAGTAGCTGTTACCAGTATACAAACAAGCACACACAGGGAATATGTATTGATGCACAGTTGCATATAAGACAGACCAAAAGACCCAATATTACTGCAGATGTCATTTAGCTTCATGATTTGCAAGTTTCAAAAAATTCTTTTTTAAAAAATATTTACTTATTTATTATGTATACAATATTCTGTCTGTGTGTGTGCCTGCAGGCCAGAAGAGGGCACCAGACCTTATTACAGATGGTTGTGAGCCACCATGTGGTTGCTGGGAATTGAACTCATGACCTTTGGAAGAGCAGGTAATGCTCTTAACCTCTGAGTCATCTCTATAGCCCCCAAAAATTCTTTATGTGACAAATTTACATATATGTAGCATATTGATCATATCTACCCTGGCTCCCTAATTTGCAGGTCTTAGAGTTATATTACTGATCAAAATTATACTCCCTCCCCAACACTGAGCTAACCTAATCCAGTATCTGCAGTTGCAAAAGCTCAGCTCTTCTCAGAGACAAAGTAGAAAATGTGTGTCTCAAAGACATAAAACCCGGGGCTGGAGAGATGGAATTTTTCAGAACATTATTTCCAAGTTAGCAATTTCATTATTTCCTTTCTTAGATGCTTAAAATTTCAATGAAAGTAGGCTAACCATTATCTTTTGCTTTATTGTGTAGGAGTTTTAGGATACTGTGAATAAAGCAAAAACATACATTAAAAAACTAAAGAATCCAATGTAGGAACATCAGTTGCGTCCTGTGGAAGAAAATATAAAGCCAAGTTATCTTCAGAGTCCCCCATTTTCCCTTGGAAGCTGAATTACAATTACTAATGCCACGATTTTTACCTTGGAATGTCTGTTTTCTCTTCTGTTAGAGCTATCTTTTCTTCTGAAATCCAGAGTCTTCAATGACAGCTGGTGGGATCTGGATCAGATTTTATCCTGCTTAAGGGATTAGACCCCTTGGATCTCATCCTGAGGTAGTTTCTTCTAATTGCATTAAAGGTTTATCCTATACAAATGGGATACATGTGTACAGGGGCCCGAGGGAACTTAAGGCCTTGGGTGGTTAACCTTCATGTGTGTCTCCCAATGAGCCAAGGGGGTTCTCTCCAACTCCTTTTCTAAGAGAGTTTTTTCCCAGCACTCGGGAGGCAGAGGCAGGCGGATCTCTGTGAGTTCGAGACCAGCCTGGTCTACAGAGCTAGTTCCAGGACAGGCTCTAAAGCCACAGAGAAACCCTGTCTCGAAAAACAAAAAAAACAAAAAAAAACAAAAAAAAGAGAGAGTTTTGCCTTTGAGGAAAAGGTTGTCTTGGGTTTCCACGTGAGGCTGTTGCATGTTTTAGGGGAGGGAGCCCCCCCCCTCCGTCCTTTCTGTCCTATTGAGCAGGAAAGAACAAGTGTCTCTTCCCTTCAGTTATTAAAATAAGATACTCCTAGATCTTATAACCCGAAAGAAGGAAGGTGACACGGACAGAGGAGCCACACAAATGCAGCGTTGAGTGTTGGGCGGATGGCAGTAGAAAGAGGCCAAACACTAGCAAAACAAACACTGTGAGAACCAGAACTTGGAACAACCAGGACACCCCAAACCATCCCTGAATAAACCAGTTGACGAGGGACCAAACCAAAAGGGAGTCCTTGCCTCAGAAAAAGCTCACCAAGGTGAGCTGGCAACGAGGGCGGTTGGGTACAAGGAATCCCTTACCAAGCCAAGTGACTTTTCTGGTGAAAGTGGATCATCCCTGGGGCTTCATGGATGGCTGTCAAAGCTGTTGATGCAAACCATAGCTCTTCGTTCAACTGGCATCAGAGAATTTATTCTTGAACCAAATGTGAGTTGCGGCTTGGGAACATAGACTCAGCTTGTCACAAGCAACGGGTTCCAGCATGAAAGAGCTTGCATAAACTTTTAGAGTTGCAAAAGAAAGTCACAAGTCAAAGCATTTTGGGAACACACTGGTGAATTACAGCAAAGTGAGATGTCTGTGTTACTGGTCTCAGATGCCATCTGATGACTTTCTAAGTTTTGGGGACAGTGAAGTCTGTGATCTGCTAAGTCACTACATCCTAAACGTTTTATGCCATAGCTAAAAGTCGCTAGGTCAGCCAAAGATGTGGCTAACAATTGACTACTAAGTGAACTAATCACAGCCAAGATAATTTTGCTCTGGATCTGGGACATTTCGACTTCCTACCATCCACTAAGTTCTAGTTGTCAGCCCCTAGAACCGCTAGCATGGGTAGTTCGCTTTTGAGGAACTTCAGTTCACACTGCTGTGCCACACAAATAAAGAGAGAATGCGGAGCCTCCACATCTTGCTAGAGTCACAGCTGGATTGCTCTACATGGGAGGAGCCACGTCCTGTGTGATCCCATTTCCACCACACTTCAGGGCAGGTAAGCACCGAGGGGATTGTTGACATTGGTGTGACTACCTCCATCTTGGTTGGGCAGTTTTCACATACCGGTATGCATCTGACCACCTCACGCTACTGCACTCTCAAAGAGTGAGTTTTACTGCATATACATTGAAAGTACAGTCATAAGAAAAATCAGTGTGGAAGTCGTCAAGAAGATACAAGTAGACATTCCATAGGGCCCAGCTCATCACTCTTGGTCTCACACCTAAAGGACTCCATATCCTATCATAGGGATACTTGAGCATCCATGTTCAGGGGCTCTATTAGCATTATCTAGGGGATTGGATTGAGTAGCAGTTGAGGCCTGGAAGCAAGAAAGGAGTCCGGGGGCAGGCCCTAAGCTGGGGAGTGGAGGTGATGAAGCCCTGGAGGGGTGGGACAGAAGCATTTCCTTCTGTAGAGTGTGGGAGGGAAATGCTTGGGGAGTGCTGTTTCCAGTGGGGATTCATAGTAAAGGCTTTGTGAGTCGGAGAGGTGGCCAGGCTCCTCAGCAGCGCTAACTCTTGCTGTCTGCACTCTTGCTGTGCGGTGGGACTAGCAGTCTACCCCTGAGACGCTCCTCCCCCAGGGCCCTTCCCGCAACCTAGCGGAGAGAAAGCACCCTGCAGATTCCCGAAAAGAACACTCCAAAATACCTGATTAATCCTCTGTAAAGGACATCACACACACACACACACACAAAAGACACTGTCACAGCTAAGTGGAGCGAAAGGAGACAAAACAAGGGAATGCACTGGGGAACCCAGACAGGAATCTAACCCGATATCGGGGTGCACTCTGTCCTAAAAGGAAATGCAGTATCAAGTCACAAAATAACACTGGGGAAACTTCAATGCAGGCATGCTGCTAAGGGAAACTTCA
>NW_004949105.1:272059-272557 GCF_000317375.1 Microtus ochrogaster
TGCAGGCATGCTGCTAAGGGAAACTTCAATGCAGGCATGCTGCTAAGGGAAAGAAGCTGAGTTAGAAAGGCCGCCTGTCACTGAGTCCAGCTGCATGTCATTCTGGGAAAGACAAAACCACCGAGGACCTGACTGATGAATGGTTGTCAAGTATTGGGATAAAGAAATGAGTAGTGGAGAGTTAGGAGTTTGGGGGAGAGTAATCTATTAGTTTGTATAAATTTATAACATGGCTGTGCCATTTTATACTTGGCCAAACCCGTGGAGTATGCAATACAAGCAATGATTCTTAAACTACGGGCTGGATTTTAATTAATAAATTAAAATTATAGCCAGTACAGCCCATGATATTGCAAGATTACAAACAGAGGAAATTAACAGTGCTGAGAAGGCACGTGGGAACCTTATCTGTTTATTAAATGTATTTACTTATTGCTCAAGATTTTCTATAAGCCTAAAACTGCTCAAATACTTTGTTTTAAGAATCACTAAGCCGGG
>NW_004949105.1:273313-321110 GCF_000317375.1 Microtus ochrogaster
CGCCAGGTAGCTAGTCGATCTCCTCCTTTTCTGGGTGGTGTTGTGACAGTGTTGAAGGCAATGCCCTTTTGTCACACCCCACTGTGGCCCACCTAAGGAAGGAAAGCAGAATAAACTTGTTTCACTTCAGAACTGGTAAAGGATGAGCCTGAGGCTTAATTTCGTGTTTTAGAAGAAAATTCCCAGGGACATGAGAAAGTGGATGCAAATATCAACAGCTTGCTCATGTTGAAATGTCTTTTCTAGAACTATGTTTACACTTAAATCTCTGTGTAGCTGAGCACGCTTCTGAAATATTTCATCCGCAGGTTTGTTTTCATATTTGAGGGACACTCATGCTTGCTGGTAGCTCATTAGCAGTCCTGTCAAAACTCCCTTAATAAAATTCTGAATGTGGCCTTGCTCTATCCCCAGAGGTTATCCAAGAAGGGAAGTAGAGAATGTTCTTTTAGAGAGCATGAAGTGGGAAAATGTCTGAAGCTATTTATAGCAGGCTTCAGCCATGGAAACCCCAGACTTCGTGTCTATTTATAGTTAGTCTTTGGGTTAAAAGGGTGAAGCCAGAAATCTTGAAAATGCCGCCGCTTCCACCCCGCAGTGAAGACTGATCAGCTGTCTCTGTGTGGTTGTGATAACCAGAGCCTCACTGGAGTGACTCTGGACATGACAACAAACACAGCTTGACCTAGAAAACAATGGTTCCTTAAAATCGAAAAAGCAACTTTCTCTGGTTACCGGATTCATACCTAAGTTTCTTCGGTTTGCAAGTGACCCTTGTGTTGGAGTCTGTCTGTGGCACGTGGGGTTCTAATAACCCAGACATCAGCAGTGAATTTCCAACAATGGCCTGTCATTCGGATGAAAGGAAGATTGGGGAAAAAAGTACTCCAAACATCACTGTGCGTGTTGTGTGTGTGTGTTATGTATGGATTTGTGTTGTGTATATGTGTGTTATGTGTGTGTACCCGTGCGTGCACATGTGTGTTGTGCATACATGTGTGTCATTTATATATATTATGTGGTGCCTGTGTTGCACATGTATGTTGTACATGCATGTATATTGTGCATACATGTGTTGTATATGTGTGTTATGTGTGTATGCCTGTGGGTGCACGTGTGTGTTTGTATGTTGTGTATGCATGTGTTGTGGATGTGTGTGTATATGGAGGCCAGATTGAGTTTGGGGGCTTCTTCGGTTGCTTCACATCCTGTCTTTGCAATGGGGTCTCCCAGAGCCTGGCTCTCATCGATTGAGCTAGCTGGTAGCTCATCTCCTCCTCTCTGGCTCTGGGGTTATACACACATGCCACTGTCCCTGGCTTTTCACGTGGGACATGGAAAGTCAAACTCTGGTCCTCGGGCTCGCACGGCAAATGCTTTACCAGTATAGCTATTTCTCCCAACCCCTCAAACAACAGCCTTTAAACCTTCCCCGAGGCTTAGCAGTTTTCAGACATTCTCCCAGAACACAACGGCAAGCCCTGATGAGGCCTACACCGCATGGGATTTGTACGAAGTCTGTAACCTCTGAACCTGAGGAATTTGTGTACTAGTTCCTTAATATGCTCCTGCTGGGAGCATGAAGAGCAGGTCAGAGGTCACTGCTAGAGTGCCTGAGGTTCCTGGGAAAGGACAATGCCGAGGTGAGGTGGGGATGTCTCTCTAGCCAGGGTCAGTCGACCTCCTTGAGATATTAACATACTAAGAATGAATGACGTTCCAAGCAAAGGAAAACTACCTCAAGAACAATGAGGGCTTGGACAGAACAGAAAAATCTAGAGTTGAACAAGAATGGGTAAGCACGGTCATGAAAGAGAGAATAGTCAGATATCACGTTGCTGCCAACAGCTGGGTCCTTACATGTGCCTACTCACAACTCCACTTGTGCCAACCGAGTAGGGATTTACATTCCACTCAGCTCCTGCATGGGTTAGACAGGTCAGACCCTGGGCATGCAAACGTGCCTGTCAGCTACACTTCCCTTTTCTTCTGCCTGGGTTGTGTCCCAGAAGAACACGTAGCCTTCTCCTGAACTCGCTACCTTCACACCTTTTGAAGCTGGGGTAACTTCTTCGCTGCCTGAGAGCCCCAGTGGCTTTGGTCTTTCATTTGTCTCTTAGTTACCTCAGTTACAGGTTGTCTTACGTCACCTCTGACGCCATTGCCCTTCCTTTATGAAGCACTTGTTTCCTGTGACCACCCTGCTATGTTCCAGCAGCCTTGCCTTGTCTTGTTGAAGCCACGTGGTTTCCGGGAAGTCACATGGCAGCAAGGACCAGAAGACCTGGAAGGAAAAATTTGGGCCTAAGTTTCCATCCCATTTCTGAGTCAACATCTTGAGTGTCTCTGGATGAAGTCTCCGCTTCCTTTGCTAAGAGGAAGTTGAGCTAGGCTTTCTTGGAGGACCCACCAACTCCCAGTGCCTTCTTCCTCCCTTTCCAGCCCCTCCCTGGGCTGAGCCACACTCTGAGAACCACATCATCTTACTCACGGCCAGTCTCCAAGCTGTCTACGCCTACAACTCTATCCCCCAACTCTAAAATGTAAGTGCGCATCCACGTGAGGAGGGATGTTCTCCCAGGCTGAGGACAGATCAGGGAGCCCACGTCCCTGACAGACACGGCTTGCACAGCCCTGTGGGCTACTCTGAACCTGAGCTTGAGTGGCACTTTTCATCCTTGCATCCTTACAGGGCCTCACAGAACAGGCCTCGAAGAAGGATCACGTGGCTGTAACTTCAGCTCTTGTGCTCTGTCTGTGTGCTTTGGTTGGCCAGACAGGGCCTGGTTCTTTTAGTGGAGGTGGAGCATGGGTGGGTTTTTGGTCACAGTGAGGCTGATTTCAGTGTCAGAGTTGGAGGTGCCGCTGAGCTCAGGTGGGACTGGATCCGTGATTGTTCGGAGCTGAGGACTTTGAACTTCTTGACTGTGCCCTGAATCCTGCTGTGGTCATGGTGATGGCCCTGGAGTCCCAGACCCTGATTCCTTGTTATTGCTATTAGCCCCTCCCCCAGCCTTCTACACAGATGCCTTTGCCATCAGCTCACCCAATGGTTGAGCAGGGTCATTGACTGGACTTGGCGTATTCTTTAGGCAGAGAGAGGGAAGAAGTAGAAGAACTAAGGCACACTTAGCATGCAGCCTGGGAGGTCTGACTGATCCCAAGAAGCATCCAGGGAGACCCTGAGAGATCTAGGTGACCACTTGGGGCCAGTAGCTTCCCTAGGCATTCTCGGTGTTGACTGGACCCATTCACCCCACCTGCTTGGTTTTCTGTGTAATACACACAGCAGCCAACTGCATGAGGATTTAGGAGGATTTAGGTAGCATATTGAGGACCCAGGAATAGGAGCCTAGGCAAAGTCATTTTGTGCAGAGCTAGGGAAAGGAGCAGATGCTCTGATGAGCCCAGCCTGGTGCCCTGGTTGACACCTTCAGAGCTGCAGTAGAGAAAGGAAGGGTTTCAGCTCACCATCTTTGATCCCTGGCTTCACTGGATCAACCTTGCAGCCAGGCTGGCTTCACACAGGGTGGGTTTCTAATGAATTCGACCCTGGCATCTGCCTTGGCACAGTCCTCAAAGGAGTCACCGGGCTCACAGTAGAGCCCCAGATCAAAGTGATCTCCGAGAAAACCAAAGCAACGATGACGCTATTCTCCCAATCTTACATGGGAAACATTATTATACATGGTGCTTAAGTTTTTGCACTTAAAGTCTTTTGTGTGCTCAGATAAGAAAACGGTAATTTATTAAAAATTTAGGCCAAGAGCAACTACGTGCATGTACAAGATCATTGGCCCCGAGAGCCGTCCTGGTGTGGAGCTGAAGCTCAACTCCTTAACTCCCACAGAAAGATAAGTTGCAGCACAAGCAGGACTAGCGAGCCCGGGGCCAGCACACACAGAAGGAGCTGGAATGGAATTGAGCATTTGGAGACCCACAGGAACTGACCACTGACTGTACACAGAGACAGAACAAGAGAACAGTAGCATCTGTGGTGCTCAGGGCACAACCTCCATGATGTACTCAGCATAGAAACATGAAGTTCTTCGCTAGGAGATCAACTGAGGTATCACTGCACCTGGAGGTGAGGAGGGGGCCAGGAGCCAGCAAGGGCAGCCATTTCATGGTTTCCCTAGGGGCCCAATGAACCTTGAAATACTGGGGCAACTGAGCCTGCCTTGCAGGCAGCACAGAAACACCTTCAGGCTTCTAATCAGGGAGCCGCAAGTGGGGCTTGTGTCACACTTTTGTCACAAAGCTTGTCTGTGTCATTGACCTGGCAGGAAGATGCCCTTTCCCAGCGTTCTATCCCATTGCCTCCTCGATATCTTTATTAGGACTCCTGTAGGATCAGAAGATAGAACTAGCGCAAATTCTAACCACATTTTCCTCCTTTCCCTTCCCTTCTTTTTCCCTCCCTTCCAGTGCTACAGAGCAAAGCCAGGGCCTTGCGTATGTAAGACGAGCGTGTGAGAAAAGATGCAGCATCTCCACAGAATGTCTTAGGGTTTCTGTTGCTGTGAAGAGACACCATGACCACGGTAACTCTTATAAAGGAAAACATTTAACTTGGTGGCTTTTAGTTTAAGAGGTTTAGTCCGTTATCGTCATGATGGGACATGGGAAACAGGAAGTGGGTGGAACAAGGCATAGTTTGAGCATAGGAGTCCTCAGAGCCCACCCCCACAGTGACACACTTCCTCCACCAAGGCCATGCCTACTCCAGAAAGTCACACCTCCTAATAGTGCCACACCCGATGAGTATTATGGGGATCAATTACATTCAAAGTGCCACATGGTTCCCCATGTAACCCAGGATGTCCTTGAACTCTCCATGGAGCCCGGGTTTTCCCTGAAGTCATAATCCTCCTGCCTCCACCCTAGTGCTGCTATTATGGGCACGCACCACCATGTCCACTTTAATTCATGATCTTTCTCCTTGGACTCCTTATCTCCCCTTACTATGTACGAGAGCAAAGCTAATATCGCTACCCAGTTCCCCTGTGGTCCAGGTCAGAGAGTCAGGCAGTCCTAATGGCTCCTTTATTGGCTCATGCGTTAGTCACCTGTCTGGTGCTGTGATAAAATACCATTACCAAAAAGCAATTTAAGGAGGAGTTTATTTTGGCTTATCATTCTAGAGGTCTAGATGTTCATGACAGTGGGGAAGCATGGTAGCAGGTGGCTGGGACAGGAAGCTGAGAACTGTTTCACTGTGGACACCCACTGATGTCTAGCCTCCTCTTGTAGAGCACAGACAACCAACCAAAGTGCTACTCCCCCAGAGTACAACTCAGGGAACTAATGAGTTTATTGGGTTTATGTACAGATCATGAGGGAGGGTCTACTCACAGGATCGTGACCCCAAAGCAGGCATGGCACCAGGAAGTTCCAGTGTGGCTAACACTGCACCTGCCCGTGGCTACAGAGGTGGAGGCTCCCTGTCAGTCCCCCTTCCACAGGCTGTATTGTCCCGCACCTGAGACCATGATGCACAATTTGGGTAAAACTACATACAGTATGTCTGGAAAGTACAGAGGGAGCAGATGATTCTCAGATGAGGATCCCAAAACTCCCTTCTCCCTTCAAGAATAGCTGACAAGGCCCATCTCGGGGGAATCATGAAAGTGGGGTCACAGCTGTTTGGATGAAGCTCGGAGGGTCCTCTGCCTGCTACATTGTATTTACCAGAGCACTTCTAGTTACCCACATTAACCACGAAATTCTGAGCACTCTGACGGCCCTGTTTTTGACTCTGACGGCAATCTGAAGCTTCATCGAGCGGGAATGTTTGAACGTGGAGGCTTGCTCCTTGCAGGTTGAGGACCTCCTACTGTGGATCTGTACAGTTCCCTGCCTCGTCCCTGCAGCGCCAACTGTGTTAGCACAATCCAGTTTAGGTTGGGCTGTGGAGTCCTGGACATGACTTTAACTTTCCCCAAGTCTATTCTCTGGTCTCATCCTTTGTTTGCCCCTACTCGGGGCTTGGGAAAATTTGTCTATTTCATTTAAAGTATGCAGCCATCACGTTTGATTTATTTATTAAGTTTGTCCCCAAGGGGCAGCTTATCTTGTTAGGCAGAGTAAGCATTTGTTGCTTGTTAATTCTATATAACCTCTAAGTTAGCATTTCATTGTAAACGTACTGAGTTGGGCTAAATCGGCTTGGCTCCCCTTCTCCCTCGGAGTCTGTATTAGTTACTGAGGTTTAATTGATGCCTGCTGGCAGGCTGCTTCATGACTTATTGTGAAAAGGAAATTGCATTCTAGAAGCCGTGACCACTTGGGGCTGGAATATTTTGGATTTGTAAGGGTGCTTTCTTTGTGCCAAGACAGGTTCCCTCCTGTACATGTTGGCCTTCATAGAGAGGTCCCTAAGGGGATGAGAAAGGGGTGTGGCTGGAATATTATTAGTTCTAGGCATTGGTTTTACTGAGATGGGGCATTGGGGCAGGAGGCAAAACACTATAGACTGGCAGGAACTGACCCACAAAGAGCATTTTGGAAGCATGTCTGGGAAGAATATGGACTTTGGAATCACACAAATGAAGTCAGAATCTCTTCTCCGTCACTTAGAAGGGGATAAACTTGGGCAAGTTATTAAACCCCAATAGCAGACTTCTGTTCTAGACCTCAAGCTCCATGGGCTCAATGAGGTGATTAAGAAACTCCTCCGTCGTGGGACTCCAAAGTCCTTTTGTCTATGCTATTAATCTGAAAAGACTATCTACCCTTCGGTGAATTATTGCCTCAGAACTTTGATGAAGACGGCCAAGGAACACAGCTCCTAACTTTTGTGTAATATGATTTTAAGATATGTTACATTTGTTTATGCTGTGGAACATATTTTTTAATGATGCAAAGATATGCTGCATTCTTTTATGTTGCATTTGTTTAACTCTGTGTTACTTTGCCTATTGGAAACACCTGATTGGACTAATAAAGAAGTGAACAGCCAATAGCAAAGCAGAAGAAAGGATAGGAGGGACAGGCAGAGAGAATAAATAGAAGGAGAAAAGAGAAGGGATCACAGAGCAAGAGATGGGGAGGAGGACACCAGGGTATAGCGGCATTTCATTCGTATTTTAATAAATAAAGCTTGCCAGAGGATCAGAAAAGTAAAACAGCCACATTGGCCAGCCTTACAGACCAGGCAGCAATGACACACTCCTTCAATCCCAGTAGCTACACTAGTTAGCCATAAAAACCAGGCGGTAGAACTAGAGAGGATTATAAAATGGAAGGAGACAGCTCTCAGTCTCATTCTGAGATCCGGGAGGCAGGATCGCCATTTTGGACTGAGGTAAAGGTAAGAGTCAGTGGCTAGCTGCTTTGCTGTTCTGACCTTCAGATGGGTTTTATTTACTAAAATACAAATGAAATGCCAGTCCATCGGGGGCCAGACATCCAGTCACGCAGCCAGCCACAGAGTAAGAGTAGAAGACATAACAGAATCAAGGAAAAGAAAAGCCCTGAGGCAAAAGGTAGCTGGGATAAGTCAATTTAAGAAAGAAGACAAGCTAAGGCCACGCATTTACAAGAAAAAATAAGACTCCGCATGTGATTTATTTGGGAACAGGCTGGAGCCCCCCTCCCCAAGAAAAAGCCAAGAGAATAAAAAGTATAAATCAACCAACAATGCTTTGGGGTTCCAATGTGGGGCTAGAGCAGCAGACAGTCCAGCAACACCTAACTGGAAACAGGTCTATAGGCTCCAGACTGCTCTGGGCAGGGAAGAGACCGAGGGCTGTAGCAGGGGAGGTGGGAAGAGGAAGCTGGCAGAGGACATGGAGGGTACCTGAGACACAAAGCTGGCTTTGCCATTTCTCACAGTGGCTCTTTGAAGGGCAACGTTGGTATGGGACCTAACACAACTTAAAACTTGTAAGTTGTTCATTTCTAAAAGGTCACCCAAATGCTTTTAGACCATGGCTGGTAGTGGATAACTGAATCCAGGGAAAGCCAACTGTTGATCCCTGTCTCTTCTTGGAATGACGGATACAGGGGGCATGCCCGTGCTACGGACAGATGATGCCGCCAAGCGAGGGTGGTGGTGAAACTGCACGGGAGACACAGATTCTTCTGCTCAGCTCTCTTTTGCTCATTTAAATCTTGAAATGAAAAAAGGAGCCGACCTCTGAGTGGCCGTTGCCACTGCCTTGGACTCTACAGAAATTGGCAAGTTGGGCGAAATAGCTTACATAGGCCTCAGTGCTTGGGCTGTACACGTCCAGCATTTAGAGAAGAGGCCAGATGAAGGCATGTAGACTTGTTTCTCTGCAGCTCTGCTGCAGTAGGACAGTTACTCCCTGCCTGTCCTCATCCGCAGCAGGAGGACCATCCTGTCTTTCTACCCGCCAGGGCAATGATAGCTCAGGGGCTGGGTGAGCTGAGAAGGCCTGGTTGGTTGATCCACCACATACAATGGCCACCCTGGGGTGGGATGCTTGGGTCCACTGTCACAAACGTCCCACAGATCGCCTGCTTTGCCTCTGTGGCTCACCTTCTGGCATCTTCTATTGAGGACGCTGTCCTCTCGGGGAAACACCCCGTCCGCTAACCCCCTCTAGACACAGATGCAGAGCTCCCTAAAGGCAATGACTCTGCACAGTTCAGAGGGCAGCCCACTCTGTACCTCTGTGGAGGGGACGGTGGAACAGTTGCAGCGTGTCAAATACCACAGGAACTTCCTGGATGCTGTAGAGAAGGGCTGGGCCCTTTAGCTGACAGTTTTCTCATCCACATCATGCCTCCTGTCCTTCAGGCATCTGATCCTGAGCCACTTTCCCACTTTGAGAGCCCGATTCCTTCCCAGATCCATTTCTTCTGCTTTTTCTCTCTCCGCAGCAACTCTGGTTTGATTCCATTCTTATCTCTTCCCCACCCCCAATTCTAGTGGCCTCCAATAGGAACAGCCCTGACACTAAGAGCATTAGCTAAAAATAAATCGAAACCCTGGGTAGATGGTGAGTGACGGAGCAGGTGAAATTTTTGGCGCCTCCTCAGTCTTTAGGTCTCAGTACCAGTGGGTCATCCTGTGTGTGTCCTCCTCCAGGACATGAGCATCTGACCCGCTGGGGCTGCCTCATTGCCCTCTGGATGGCTGCTCAGCAGGCCAGCCAGCTACCTCATTCTCTGGCCTCTTCCTTTTCCTGAACCCTCCAAAGGTTAGAATAGTGCTGCCTAGATAAGGCCTGTTTCCTGGGTGGAGGCTGTGGAGCCTCCTCCCCTCCACACAGTATCCACACTGTGAAGCATGTCTTTCCATTCCCACACCCTCACTTAAGTCAGGGGTCAGTTCGGGACAAAGTCACAGAGGTTTGGCAAGTAGAGGGCACAGACCTTAAAGTCTAGGTGAGTTGCCCAGAGCTCTGTGTCTAGGTCTGCTCTGAAAATGTTTAAAAAGATGGATAACCTACAGCATTCTTTCCTGTACCTCAATTGTGCTATGGATAACAGTTATATAACGGCCAGATCAGGAAGCAAACACCGGCTCTGACAGCGTTCTTGTAGACTTCCAAATGCTCATCTCATAAACCCATATAGCACACTATAATTTGGGGACCATTGGTATTTTTGACTAGTGAGATGTGAGTAGTTTTTTCCCCCAGATTGCTTTACTCAGAGAGTCTAGAGCTGGTCTGTCAGCAACTATAATATCCATCCAGCCAGAAGATTCCAACAGTCATGGTGCTTGACGCCTTGTGGCTGCTCCCTGGAGCCAGAGAAATAGGAACCTCTTGTGAAGCCCACTGTCCAGGAGGTAAAAACAAATTGTTTGCCAAAATTAGAGCAAAGAAAGAGCTGGAGGGAACTGTAGATAATCAGGTTGAAACCACAAGCACACACACGCACACACACACACCCCTATCTGAAAAAGGGCCTCAAATAACTATATCTTTTTCAACTGAGCCTATCAAAACACCAGTCACTTGCTCTTCCTTGTGGTCCAATATCATCCTGTGCCTGCAGGGAAAACCTCAAAGAATCTTACATCTTTCTTTGCTTCAGGACAATGGTGAGTCCCTTGGATCTGCTTTTTGGTTCCCACCATTTATCTTTACAGATTTTGGTGACATATGCCACATTTCCTTAGATTCCTTTATAGCTAGCTACTTGGCAGTCTAAAGTTATGCATGGGTCTGGGGAGATGACTCAAAACCGGGAAGGCAGAGAGAGGTGGATCCCAGGGGCTTTCTGGACAGTCACACTGGGCAACCTAATGGCCTCTGGGTTCAGTGAGAGGCTTTGTTTCAAAAACTAAGGTAAAGAGCAATTGAGGAAGACACCGATGCCAACCCTTGGCTTCTACACCCAAGGGCAGCTCATGTGGATGCTCTTAGCCAATGTAAAATTAGCCATGTCTTAGAGAAGTCTTGCTGTAGTTTTCTTCACAGATGGCACTTAAAGACTATTACTTGGGCACCAAAAGATATTCAGTGTGTGGATAAAGCTAGATGTACGTGTACTTCTTGTTATAGCTGTACTATTTTATACATATATGTTATAAATGTATCATGACCTTGGTTCAAATTAAGAGTTTATAAAACTTGTCTTCTTGATTCTATTGGAACCTCTTTTCCCCCATAGTTGAGATTCTCATTCTCAGCTATGGGAGATGACAAAGAACTTCTTCGGCTGGTGTTTGCATACGATGGCATATGCACATTCTGGTGCCATTATGTGCCTACAACAGCCAAGGAACTCACACCAATATTGTCACCATTATGCACACTGAGAATGTGTGTGTGTGGGGGCGTATGTGCGTGTGTGCATATTCCCCTAGTCTCTTTCCTTCCTGCTGTTTTGAAACAGTCTGTTTGTCAAAGCTTCGGGCTCCTGCCTACTCCACTTCCCCTCTCGACACTCACAGGTCTGTCTGTCTGTCTCTCTCCACCTGTCTGTCTATATGTCTAACCAGCAGTGTTCCCAGTTGACGCCTAGTCATCTTGCTTGTCTAGACCTTGCTTCTTAGTGGACTCTTCCTCCAAGGCTCATGGCATTAATGGTCCTTGTGTCCTGCCATGGCCTATTTGCTGAAAAGTTAGTTTTTAAGTATAAAATTTTAGATCATGCATTCTTTTGAAAATCTTAAATATAGTGTTTCACTTTCTTCTTGTGTTAAACATTACTATAAAATAGTTTATTTTTTTCCTTGTATGTTATCTGCTTCTTTCTGTATATGTATATGATACATGTCTATTCACTGTGTGTGTTTCTGTGTGTACCAAAATCAGTACTGAAGCCTAGACTTTGAACTCAACTGGTTCCAGAGATAGGGTCTTAAAGACAGTGATTAGGAATATAAGCAGTCAGGAGGGTGGAGCCCTAGTCCACTATGACTGGTGTCCTGATAGGAAGAGGTGGACGCCAGGCTTGGCGTCAGGGAGAATACAGCACCTGAAAGCCTGGGACAGAGGCTCCCTAGCAACCCAACCTGCTGACACCTCGTTTTGGACTTCCAGCCTCTACAACTCCAAGAGAGAAAATTCCCATTGTTATTTAATCCATCAGGTGTATGCATTGCTATTGAAGCCCTAGCTAGCTCACAAAATAGCCCAAGGATTTTTTTTCTTCTCTTTAAATCTTAGTAATCTCATTGTTTGGGGTTGATATTCCTAGATGTGTGATATACTTTAAAATGTGGAGGCTCAAATCTTCAGTAATTAAATATTCTTTTCCTCTTTCTTTCATTTTCCCTTCCTTCCTTCCTTCCTTCCTTCCTTCCTTCCTTCCTTCCTTCCTTCCTTCCTTCCTTCCTTCCTAGTCAGGGTTTCTCTGTGTAACAGCTCTGGCTGTCCTAGGACTAGCTCTGTAGACCAAACTGACCTCAAACTCACAGAGATCTGCCTGCCTCTGCCATCCCACCCAAGGGCAGGGATTAAAGGTGTGTGCCACCACTACCTGGCCAGTAAAATACCCTTGTGTAGGAGGTCCTTCTGTATTTGTGTTGCTTTCATTGGTTATTAAAGAAACTGCCTTGGCCTAGTTGATAGGGCAGAACTCAGGTAGGTGGGGAAGACAGAACAGAATTCTGGGAAGAAGGGCAGAGTCAGGCAGATGCCACGGTTTTCCTGACTGAGAGGGATGCTGGTTAGACTCACGTCGGTAAGCCACAGTCAAGTGGCGATACATGTTAATGGAGATGGGTTAAACTAATATGTGAGAGTTAGCCAATAAGAGGCTAGAGATAAAAGACCAAGCAGTTTCTATGCGGTTATTTCTGGTGGAAGCTAGCTGGGTGGCCGGGACCAAAAGCAGGCCAGCTCCTCCTACTACAACCTTGGGTTATAGTTTTCAGCATTGTTTTTCTTCATTCCCTCAGCACTCAAGAAGTCCTATGCTCCATCTCCTCTGCCTATCTCGTAGTTACTGCTTTCTCTAACATCTTTGCAGTTTCTTTCTATTACGAATTAATTTGGGCCTTTGGAGGCAGTCTCTCACTCTGTATCACAGACCATACGGAGACTGTATCTGCCAGGCTGGCCTCAGACTGATGTTAATCGTCTGCTTCCGCCTCCCAAGCACTGAGATTACAGACAGGTGGCACCATGCCTGAATTAATCATTTATGATTGTGTTTTCTTTTAAAAGCCCTCTTTCTTTTGCATAACTTTAAGGGAAACTTGACCTTGATAAGTATCTGTAGGCCCTTTTCTTGAGCATCTAGCTTCTGACAGTTCTCACCTCCCAGAGCTCCCCCTCCTGCTGTGTGGGTTGTGCTGAGTCAAGGAGACTTCTGTTCTGAGCCCTCCTCCCCACTCCTATCCTGACACACCTGATTCAGCACCCGGAGAGTACTGTCCAGACACTATTTTCCACGCCTGATTTATGAGTGAAGAAAAGTTTTCCAGTTTCAAGCAATTCAAACTATATTACAAAAGAATGTTATGTGTGTCCCATGAAAATAACATGAAGAATCAGATGTCAGTAGCCACCAGCGAAGCTTATGGGGCCGCAATCACTAGCCTTCCCTGACATGCTGCTTAAGGCTGCATCGGCACCATTGATGCAGAGCTGAGATAATAACGGTCTTCACAGTCCAAAATACTGAACCCTCTGCAGAAGGTATCAGCTGACCTTGGGCTTAATCCTTTGTTTTCCACGTCAGATGTGCTGTCTTAGCTACAGTTCAATCAGTGAAGAAACACCATGGCCCAGGCGACTTATAAAAGAAAGCATTTAATTGGAAGACTTGCTTACAGTTCCAGAGAGTAAGTCCAGGATTATCATAGTGGGGAGCATGGCAGCAGGCAGGCCAGCATGGAGCAGTAGCTGAGAGCCTGCACCCTGATCTGAAGGTTCAAGGCAGAGATGGGGGACAGGTAGGGTGGGATAGGCCTGGCATGGGGTTTTGAAACCTCAGAGCCCATCCCCAGTGATACACATCATCCAACAAGGCCCCACCTCCTGATGCTTACCACAGTTCCACCAAGTGGGAACCAGGCGTTCAGATATCCGAGCCTATGGAGGGCACGGTCGTTCTAAACACCACCCATGGCCCAGGGTCAGTTTTTGATCCTCTTGGTAAGGATTTCTCCCTAGGGTGTGGCCTGGCTGAGACAGGTACTTCCATGGGCCAGTTTGAGAACTCAGGGTAGCGGGCCCCAGGACCTCTGTCTCATCTTCCACGGCCAATTCCTTGCATTCATATTCACATCTAACAGCCAGTCAGAACCAGTGCTAGACCTTGCTGCCTCTGTTGTGTTTTCTAGGGGGCAGCTGCTCGCTGTTTGGGGTTCCTCTGTTTTCAGGCTCATTGGTACTGCCCAGGGACCCTTTCCTCCTCCTCCATGTCGATGCTGCAATGGCACGAGGCTTACGGCTGATGGTACGCTGTCCCCACCTGCCTGTATTTGGAGTTCTGCTCAATGTTTCACACTGCAACGTGGGGCCATCAGCTACAAGTGTTTCTGGTTGCATTTTTAGCTACCCTGGGATGTCTAAGGCCATGGTTAGACACTCAAGAAGCACTCATATTATAGAGTGCTATTTTTAGTTTCTATAAATTATATTTTGTTTTTTTTTACTTGAATATATCAGGTTATTTTGGTTTTATTGCCTTTTTCTCATAGATTTTGTCCTTGCTTTCATTTAATTTGTGAGACTTAAAAGAAACTGGTTTCCAGGGTGCTCTTCAATTCGTCATGTAGCTGAGGCTGGACTTGAATTCCTGATCCCCTTGCCTCCACTGCCCAAATGCTGCTCTTGTTTGCTTGCTGGACATACCTGTTTTATTATCTACACCTGATGAGACCTCTAGCTGGAGTCTGGTCCTTTTGCTTTTCCCAAGGTGCACGGTCCATTTGAACTGCCTGCCATTCAATTTCGTGGCCATCCGTGTGAACAATCAGAAGCCCATCTGAGGGATACTCTTCATAGTAGCCTTGTGTTTGCCTTTTCAGGGCCAATGCCCAACTGTGCACAGTGCTGTGCCCTGTAGCTTTAGTAAACTGGGAGGCGGCCACGAGAGAGATCATCTGGGTCTAGGAGTCTAAGAACAAGCCTGGGGAAAAAAGCTGGTGTGGTGACGGCCACAATCCTAGCTGCCCTTCAGTCTATGTCTTTACATTGCAATAAAAACATGTCCTCTGTGGCTAGCGATGACTAATGCATTGGTGGATAACATAAACCGCTGCATTTTGCAGACTGCAGCTGCCGGGTTTGGTGGTGCATACCTTTAATCCCAACGCTTGTAAGGCAGACGTAGGTAGATTTCTGTTGAGCTCAGAAAGGTCAGCCTGGCCTAACCCTGAGCCTACATAATCAGAACTATGTAAAGAGACCCTGCTTCAAAATAAATAAAAAGAAGACTGTATCTACGCTGTGTAGCATCTAACTTAGATTCACAGAGCAGTTTGCGCAAGAATTCTCATTTCTTCCCATCCATTGACGGCTGCTCCTGCAACTACCACCCATCAAGAGTTCCAGTTCTTCCTACTTTCACGGTGTGACTCATCCTTGTTCAGCTCTGCCCCTACTTCAGCAAATACCACCACGCATTCCTATTAGTACACTCTCCCGAGCCCCTTTAAAACTCATTCTGTTCCTTACAATCTACCAGTCCAAATTCTCCACATTTCTCCATTGGAAGTAGTGGTCCTTTTTCCACTGGCTGAGGCTCATGTATGACAGCGGCCCCTCCAGAATCGCCTCTCCTCCCTCCTGGATGCAGAGCGCTGCCTCCCGACTCCTCTGTGACAATCTGACCTCTTTTTGCTCCCTTTCTGAACCTGATACACACGAGTCCAGTTGTCTTCAGTCCCTTCAAGGCCACCTCCCTGTGGGCAGTGCTGTTGCAAGGAGCTCTCAGAGGGCAGTGTTATCCTAGCTGCTTCTGACCATTGGGGCCTGGCATAGTAAGTGACCCAGAATAAATGTCCTACTATGTCCTTTTTCTGTTTGGTGTGAACCAACCTTCGACTTTTGTAAGAAGGTGAATGTTAAGAACAGCTGGGGCACGAGAATGTTTAGGTCTAATACGGGCTCATGGTGATCCCCATGTGCAATAAACCCTTCACATGGGCCGTGGTGGAATTTCTCATTTAAAAAAAATGCTAGAATTCAAAATATTCAATTTCCTCTGTAAGATCTGATCATGTTGGAAGGCTGCTGCACAGCCCCTTCTCAGCTCTGTGGCCACAAGCCTTTCATCACCCCGAGAAAGGAGATCTGCCTTGGGCCTTCTACCTCCTTCTGTGCTACTACTGGCCCTGTCCCATACAGCATCCTCATTGTTTTTCAAATGAGGCTTGTGGTCTCCTGAACCCAAACCCTTGCCCTGTCTCTGCCACCCCCAACTTCACACTGTCGGGACACAGAGTCCTTCTCTTGCCTCCCCTAACTGGTTCCCAATAATTTAATGACTGGGTTTCACACCGCTGGCTGAGTGCCCCATTTGGTTGATAGGGTGCTCTTGGTTTTTTAGCCCCGAGGTCTGGCAGCCTCCTCTTTTCTAGCTTTCTCTGGCCCAGTCAGCTGACTGATAGAGCCCTTGCTTCTCCCCTGTGGATGCTGGCCCAGCCCAGGAGGGAGTTCCTCCCTGCCATTCCTCTCTCCTTAGCTTTGGCTGGATCACACTGGCTGGACCGCAGAAGGGGATATGAAGTTAACTTTCTCAGTAAATCTTCCCTCTGGGCTCTTCAAGATAGAACAATCATTTGTTCCCATAGATAAGCTGTGAATCCAAATGCTTAAAAAATTGAAACCAGATTAATAAAGCCATAGCAGCTGCCAGTATCTTAGAATTCTAGGTGGAGTTTCGCCCCTGGAAGGTCTTAAGGCTTTGGGAAAATAGGAACGCCTAGGCTGGGAACTCGTACCAAATAAAATATTAGTTTAGCCTGTAGAATATGTGTGCACTCTTGTTTAGTTTCAGGTCAATAATTTTAATTACTGCCTTTCAGTTAACAATTCAAAGAGTAAAGGGAGAAAACCAGATACTGTCTTTTTGACACATGCGAAACCTTCACGGCTTTAAATCAGCAGAAAAAGCAACACCGAGAGCAGAGAACCTAATACTTTGTAACCACACACAACTCTAAAGTAGACTTCACAGCCTAATATTAATTAAATCAAATAATCGCTGAGCACACAATAAGTGAACAGATCACCTACTGTCTTTGTGCTCTTGGTTTGTTTGGACCCAGGGCTATTTAGCAGCCATTTTCTAATCTGTGCTGGGAACGACCATGTTTGAGGCGGACACAACACAGAATATAGACCTCAGTGCCCTGGCTCCCTTTTCCATGAGGGTGTGTCTCCTGGC
The DNA here is from genome assembly GCF_000317375.1 of Microtus ochrogaster. Lineage (NCBI taxonomy): Eukaryota > Metazoa > Chordata > Mammalia > Rodentia > Cricetidae > Microtus > Microtus ochrogaster. The sequence continues at coordinate 290,084 of NW_004949105.1, forward strand.
CCTGCACCGTGGGCTGTCAGACAGCAGGGCAGGTGGGCTGGTGATCTCACCAGTTGAATGGCTTGCCAGAAGTCTCAGGCTGTGCCCCAGAAAATAGCTGTTTAGCAAGCCTCCGGTTTCATGTGGGGAGACGATGGGCAGCAGAGGAGGCAGAATCAAGGCCTGGTCAGGACACCTATGTCCTGACCCTAGAACCTGTAACTGCGGTACCTCACGTGCAGAGGTTTAGGGGGAAGTGGTACTCAGCTGACTTGAAGAAAGGTAATATCCCAGATTACCTGGGTAGGCTGTGTAATGACAAGGCCCCTCAGCTAAGGATGATGGGGGTCTGGGAATGAGAATCTGAGTGGGGTGAATGGACAAAGACCCAACTTTACTGTGACTAAGGTGGAACAGAGGCCAAGGGATAAGAGTGGGAACCCATCACCCAGAAAAAATGCGGGGCAATGGTTTCTCCGCAGGGCTCCAAAAAGGAGACAGTTCCGCTGACACCTTATCTTGGGAAATTCTTCCCCACTTCCTGGAAATCTAAGAACTTTGGCTTTGACTGCAGGTGGTTGAATTTTGCATTTCAAAATCATCAGAAGTATTCCTGGACAAATATTACAGCATTAACAGATCAACCATGATCTACACTACTGATATCATTTTTTTCATGCTACTGTCCCGGAACTTCACTGTATAGTGCAGATAAAATTTGTGTGGTGGACTATAGTAAAGTTGAGTGATTTTCTAGTTTTATTTTGTATTATAAATATTTCTTCCACTGTCTTGTTTTTCATAATTATCAGTGCTGCTCGACATTTTACCAGGTTGATTTCTAATAATGAAAATTTTTTTTTTTCTGGGCATCCATTTCTTTTCAGTATAATGAATGTTTGCTGGTGAGCATTGCTAGAGTGAACATCATTGGTGGGATGCTAAGTGTTGTCAACTTGACAGAATTTAGGATTTCCCAGGAGCTGGACCTCTGGGCATGCCTGCGTGGATGATCTTGATTAGGTTAAATCAAGGAGGGAGGGAGTACCCACCAAAGCAGATGGCGTTGTTCCCTAGGTATGGTCCCAGACTGCACAAGTGGTGAAGGGGGCTGAGCAGCAGCAGCAAGCGCTCAGTGCTCTGTGTCCCTGACTATGGATGGCATGTCATGTGGCCAGCTGCTTCAGGCTCCTGCTGTCTTGTCTTCCCTGTGATGCTGGACTATACTTGTACTGTGGCAGAACAAACCATTTCTCCCTAAAATTAATGTTGTAGGGGTATTTTACCAAAGCAACAGGGAATTAAAGAAGTACATGCAACTTGTCTTCTCTTGGAAGATTTTTATTACAATCAAAGCACATGGATCTAGGACATAAATACCTTTGTTTCCATGGTGATCAAGAAATTGCTTCCTCAAGTCATCATGTCAGAGACTGGGGATGTAGCTTAGTGTCACAGTGTTTGCTTGTTCAGCATGCAGGAGGTGCTAGGCTTGATTTCCACGTGTGAAAGTCAAGAACTTGTCCACTTCTCAAGCCACCAGCAGTGTAGTACGCACACCCAGCCTTGTTAAGTACAGGCAGTTAACTTTCAAAATTGTCGTCTCAATGTCTTCAAGTGAGCAACTAATGGCTTGTGATGAGCAAAGAGATAGGAGATGCTCACTTTGGGGCTTTTATATTTATTCTGATGCATGAAAGTAACTTGAATTGCAGAATCTCAAAGGATTGTTAAGAAAAAGTAAAAAATCTCCTCAATTCAACCATAACATTAGGAATAATGTTACAAAGGGGCTGGTGGTGATTTAACCCATTTAATACATTCCTGAAGTCGTGCTAGAGAACCTCCTTGTGACGGCACTAGATAACTTCTGGTTGGGCCTGGTTGCCAGAAAGATCAACCACATGTTTGGAGGGCGAGATTTCAATAGCCATGAGCTGCAGGGAGGGGGAGTTGAGTGAAGGACTGGAGACAGAAGGCAACCAATCAAGGATTTAATCAGTCAAGTCTGCATTAGGTCACATAAGGGGTTACCATTTGCATACAAACAGATGAATGGTTTTACACATGCAAACAGGGAGGGGACAGCAACTTGCTCTTGATGCTGACCTTTAGCTGGTAGCCTACAAGGGAATACCACCATATAGAGGTACACCTGTGAAACCTGGCTACTGACAGAATTATTAGATTTATTCATGCTTTCCTTTTGTCTTGCTTTGACTTTCACCCTAACTCTTTGCAGTGACCATCCTTGTCTTCTTTTGCTTCTCAGGATGATGTTATGTCCCCCTCAGGGCCTGGATGTAGTACAGACTGGGTGCTGGCACTTTCCCAATGACCAACAGAACTGGGAGACTCCAAAGTTCATGGTGCACGAATAACTTAGGGAATGGTTTGAACAAGTCATTTTTGGGAATCCTAATGCCTTCTTGGTGTATCCTCATGTGGCAGGGGAAGCAAAGAGCTTGCCCTGAGTGTCTCTTTTTAGGGTTCCATGACCTGGTCACTTCTCTAAAACCTCCTAACACTATTTGGGAGTGATGACTTTAAGCTATGGATTTGTGATGGAAAACAGAATTATTCAGATTACAGAGAGAGAGACAATGACAAATGGGGTATTTCTTGTTCTCATTTGATCTACTCCTTCCAAGGCGCTTGAACTGCTGGATCACCCAGTACACATGACAGCACAAATGGCGTTAGATTTCAGAGGGCCGTTCCCACTGGGCTTCATTTCTTGACTTTATTCAGGGGATGGATAACAAAGCGGCTAACAGCCATGCCACAGAATACTGTTTGGCAACAAGAGGAATTGTCTGCTGACACACATGACATGAATGAATCATCAGAGCATTAATTACATGGTGAAAAGAAAGGCCAATGCCACAAAATCACATATTGTATGATTCAATTGCTTATCACTGAAATGACAAAAGTTTGGAAGTGGAGTTGAGACTTACTGAGTTGGAAACAGCAGCTGACATGAGCAACCAATCCCAATACAGAAAACCACAATGGGCCGAGTGACACCTTCAAGCTCACCAAGATGCAGTATCTCTGGTAGGTGCCTGAGCAGCACGAGAATGTGGTGTCACATGAGCATAAGCCAAAATATGGGACATGGGGAGGAGGTCTGCAAGTTCCAAGCCAGTCTGGGCTGTATAGCAAGACCCTGCGCAGCACAAGGAAGAGGGAACAACTGGATAATGTATGCAAGCTTCAAATTGCAATGCAGTGTGGTCATCTACGAAGTTCACTGAGAAGAACTGTGCAATTGAATTACCCCTCAACACACACACACACACACACACGCACGCACGCACAATCTTATAATACTTTTAAGTGAGTTTATAATTATGTATTAGTCACATTCATAGTTATCCTTGGACAAACATGGCACCCGGGCCATGGGCTGGACACCCCTGACATAATTCAGTTCCAGCAGCTGACTTTCCTTAGAAAAACTTGAGGTAACCATTCCAAAGGTAGACACAGTCGTGGCACAAAACTTTCAGGCCCGTCGTTCTCAGCTGCTCTGAGAAGCATCTCAGAAGCTTAAGTATAATCTTACTGATTCCTGGTCGCCCTTGCTATCTAGACACAGCACACAAATAAAGACCTCGGAGTCCAAGACAAGAAAGTTACGGGGTTATTTGATCATTTAGGACTAAAGAATTTAAATCAATTTCCATTCTATTATTGGGAGTAAAGTATCTTGAAGACAAAGGTTCTGTGACCTCTTCATCATGGTCATTATTAGTATTGTGTAAAGAACCCAACTGGTGCCTGCAAAGGCTTCTCTGAAATACAATATGAGTCATGAATGAGTTACATAAAAGAGTATTGAAGATCAAAGCTGGAGTGGTAGCTTAATAGAGTGCTTCTATAGCAAGCCCTGGATTTAATCTCCAGCAACACCCGCCCCCCCATACTGAAGATAAAAACCGCAGCACACAAGGTAATGTGTGACATTAGGCCTTAAGCTGTATGCTGGTTCCTTCTCTCCACGGTTGTTTTTCTTGAGTGTTGAGAACTGCTGCCATAGATGTCTCTCATTGTAGCAACTGGTAGTCGTTAAAGTCACAGACTTTGTGTTGGGTGATGGAATCTAAACAGAGGGGGAAAAAGACAGCTTGACAGTTAAGATAGCTGGTTGCAACACAGGTAATCCTCTTTATGTCTTATAAAACAACAGCTGAAATGTCTTAAATGTTTCAGGACTGGGCAGAGTCCCATTTGTCCTCAGAGTACTCCGGACTTTAAAAGTAAAATAAAATAAAACAAAGTAATTACTTCATGATTATAAGATTATAAGATGTACCGGTCATAGGGAGAGCTAGGTCAGCACAGAGTGGTGGCCACAATCCCTCTGCGATGGCTGGGATGTGTAATGCTCCACAGGTCTGTGTTGAAAGCTCAGTTTCCACCTAGTGGTTGCCGGAGGGAGCCTAGCAGAGGAAGTAAGTGTCTGAGGTGGGTCCCTGGCTGGATCTTGCCCTGGTACCCTCCTCTCTCCGTGCTTCCCAGTTCCCACAAGCTGCTTTGCTCTTCAATGTACACCCTAATCATGATGCTTTGTCCACCCATGGCCCCCAAATAGTAGAACCAGCCAACAGTGCACTAAGATTGCTGACCTGGGGGCTACGATACAGTCTCTCATTTTTCTCAGGATTCTGGTCACAGGAATAAAAGTTATGACAAATATACTATCATGTGTCAATACTAAGAAGCTTACTACCCACAACTGTCTTCTAACTATAAAGAGAAAAAAGGAACACAGCAGACTGCAGGTACTTGCTGGCTGACAAGCTTAATTAGAATGGTTACATTGTCTCCCATCGCAATCACATAATCAGAGAGTGGCCTCAAAGGGCCTTAAAGAGTGATGTTAATGAAAGATGGACGGTCATGATGGTTGCATGGAACAGGGAGGAAAGGGGCTTCATTCTAGAAATTAAAAAATGAAGGGAAAGTAGAAGAAATAAAAAAAGCTCATCTTAGTTTTGGTTTAAGAAAGTGTCCTAGAATTTACCTGTTATCTTCCTGTACAGACAAGCCTCCACAGAAGAGTGTGAACTGGTGAGGGATTCCCTGGTGGGCTTGGCTTCAGAGGGGAGGAACACACTGAGTAGCATTTGTGCATATATGTGCACTTGTGAACACACGCGTGCGCACACACACATTATTATGTATAGTAAAGACAACTGTCAGTATGGCACACCCTTCAGTCTACTGTGCAACGGTGAAGGAGGCCTTACGGTTTATACCTTTGTCTGAGCTTGCCATGCCGCATTATGTTTTTGTTGCTGCCTTTTGTTTTTGCCTTTTCTTGTATCCACCTGTGCCAGGTAAAAGCCACAGTCTTCTTTATGTGTTTACATTATATTGACATTTTGTTTAATTGTACCTGGGTTTTGAGCCACAGGTGAAGATATACTCTCTGTATCCGGTCTATAAAGTAATTCAGCCATATTTCCATTCAGGCTGTAGGAGCTCTTTGGAGCTCTTTCAGTTTTACACAATGAATCTTACAGGGTCACTTTATAAGGCCCGGGGGGTGGGGGGGAACAACCTGTCAAAAGGATGCCTCTTTCTACCTAACTTGAAAGTTCAATATAATCAAAACTTCCAAGTTTTATAAAAAGGAAATTAATATATTGACTCTAACATAGGGATACAGATTTGAAAAGGAGAACCAGTGATAAAAATGACTGACTTGTAATTATAGCAGTAAAGTTCAATGCAACTGGTTTGCACAGAACAAATAGAACACTGCAGGAACACATGCAATGAACCGTGTAGAGGGAGTGAGTGAAAGGGGGCACTGCATATCAGGGCAAAGGGGCAGGTAGACACTGACAAGCCCTGTCCCCCAATCCCTCACAGTGAGTAAGCTACAGGCACAGCAGCTCCAGACAGTAAGAAAACTACCGTAGCCATCATTAGCATTATTCAGCTTTTATGAGATCCAGGTTATACATGAACCCAATACTCCTGCCTCCTCCTCTCAACTGCGTCACCAGTACACAGCTAAGAATTTAATGTAGGAAAGATGTAGGAGATGCCCTTGAAACTGAGGCAACAGCTCTCTCTCACTCCTGTTCTCCTTAGCTTTTTCATTCTTAAAACCAAAATCTCTAACCTCCACACCCGCCATGCTCTTTAGTAGGTCCTGGCACGCATCTAGGGCAAGCACAGTTTTTTAACTACACTCCTGTGTGGTCTTACGGTTGAAGCATGGGGCCACCATGCTGCCGACACTAGTGTTTTGTGGCCTGGAGGACAAATCTATTTAACTGAACATTGGTGGCTAGTGATGACATTGTGCCAGCTCAAGAGCACCGGGACTAGGCTTCTCTTTGCCTGACAAAGGTCCAAAAGGAAGCTCAGAGGCTGTGCACACAAGCTCACTCAGTTGGGCATCTCCTCTTCTTTACTGTGGGAAGAGTATTACCTAAGTCTCTGGGGGACAGTCATGGCAAGAACTTCACCTTTCAGTAGCAGGGACCCAGGTTGTGGATGTCCCTGTCTCAGTGTGTTTTAGTTATGGTGATGAAACACCATGATGAAAATCAACATGGTGAGGAAAGGGTCTCTTCTGCTTATGCATCCACATCACTATTCATCGTTGAAGGAAGTCAGGACAAGAAACTCGAGCATGACAAGAACCTGGAGGCAGGACTGATGCAGAGGTCATGGAGGCATCTGCTTACTGGCTTGCTCTCTATGACTCTCTATGGCTTGCTCAACCTTTCTTCTAGTACCCAGGAGCACCAGTCCAGGGATGGCACAAGCCACAATGGGCTGAGTCCTACCTGTCAATCACTAACGAAGAAAATGCCCTTGTTTGTCTTTAGCCAAATCTTACGGAGGTACTTTATGAACTGGGGTTTCCTCCTCTTAGATGACTCTAGCTTGAGTCAGACTGACATAAACTAGCCAGACAACCCTCAAGGCACGTTCCCCTGCATAGCTTTTGCATGGTGACCTCAGTTCTGTCTGGAACCAGTGCCCCAGATCTCTCCTGCTGTCTGGTCATTCCATAGGCTTCTCTTCCATGGGCTGAAACAAACTTTTCTCTTTCAGCACTGCTCCCCAAAACTTGCTTGTTAGGACTCCAGTTGTGGCTGTTTTGGACACTCAGAATTCAAGTCTTGGGGTGACTACCATTCTTCACTTCTCATATATCCTGTCAGTGACAGCCACAGAGATGTCAATTAGATGTGATCTGACAAAAGCATGGCTAACCATACTTGCTGATGAGCTGAGCACCCAGGGGTCAGCATCCTTATCACTCCCATCACAACCTCCCTCTCCACAGAGCTTTCCCACTTGCATTCCACAACACCCACACCTCTAGGCCTTGAGTGGGCAGCTGGTTTCCAGGTCTCGTTCCCTCCCTTGGTCTTCTCTTCTTCCATTCAGTCACTCCAGATTGACTGCTTCTCCTGACTGAAGTACCTAGCACCTCCAGGCAAGGACACAGGTCTCTCTAGCCCCCCTTCCTTATTCACTCCCTGGCTCCAGAGCAGCTCTCAGCAAGGATCTCGCCCACTTAGCTTCATTCCTGCACCCCATCATCTTCTTCAGAGTATCTGCCAATACCTTTGTTTGAATCTGTTTTCTGTCTTTCTCTAAGCCTATGACTGTGTCTTTCTTGTCAAGTATTACATATGTAGTGCCTAAGAACATGCTCACTCACATGCAGAACAAAGTAAGTATCTTCACGGTACAATGAATGAAACCTGATGCCGTGTGTGTGTGTGTGTGTGTGTGTGTGTGTGTGTGTGTGTGTGTGTGCGCGCGCGCGCGCACGCCATGTACACTCAAGGCAGCCAACACTGACTGGCAACTCAACAGATCATAGTCACCTAGTAGACAAGTCTTTGGGCATATCTGTGAGTTTCTAGGTTGGATTAACTGAAGTGGGAAAATGTGAAAGGTACCATTCCACGGGCTCAGGTCCTGGACTGAGGAGAAAAGAGAAAGTGAGGTGAGCAGCGGTTCTCATCTCCTGCTGCCTGGCTAAGGACAAAATGTGCCTGCTGCCTCGTGCCCTGCCTCTGCAAAACATGCCCACTGCCTCATGCCCTGCATCTGTGACTATGGATGAAATGTGCCCGCTGCCTCGTGCCCTGCCTCCGTGACTGTGGACAAAATGTGCCCACTGCCTCGTGCCCTGCCTCCGTGACTGTGGACAAAACGTGCCCACTGCCTTGTGCCCAACTCTGTGACCTCACACTGTGATGGTCTTCATTCTAAACTGTGAGGCAGAATAAACCCTTTTTTTCCTTTCTAAAGTTGCTATTATCAGACATTCTGTCACAGCAAAGAGACAAGTAACTCATTCTTATTCTTCATGGTAAGTGTTTGGTCTAAGGAACTTCCACTCGGCTCTGATACTGCCCAGAGCTACCCAGAACCTGGCACCTCTCTGAGGATGCCCTGAGGACTTAACCATGTCCTGGACATGGGAATAAAGTAATTTATCACAAGGCCATCCCAGTGCAACCAACCATTTTCTCTATCCTATAATTATCACTGGGTCTGCTATTGATCTCAGTGGTGGATTTTGGGATCTTCAACTTTGTTGACTTAGTTGTGGCAGGTTCTTGTTTCTACTGGATGTACCTATACAGACAATTGCACCATATAAAGATGGTTTCTCATCCTTTAAGCTCCCACCCCCTTTTCCGCTTACTTGACTGGCCACTCTAGAATACTGTTGAAGGGTAACAGCCTTGCTGTGCTTCTTACACCTGACATGAATCTTACACAAAGGTTCTCACTATTAAATAACTTCCCATAGTTATTTCTTAACAGATAACATGGGTAGGTTAAAAGTTCCTAACTGCTCCTGATTCTTGAGACATTTTTGTCATGGGAGATGCTCAATTATCTTTCCTGCTTTTAAACACGACTGGGGAAAACAACAGATGAAGAAAAGCCACGCTACTTATTTACTCCTATTTGTAGCTGACACTTGGTTATGTGCATTTTATGTTTAGCACACCATGAAATTCGATTTACTAAGATTTTATTTTAGGTTTTTGATATCCATGTTGCCAAAATGATTATATTTAGATCAGTAGCCTTGAAAAATAGGGTGTATAACTTCCTTTTTTAGTTCTGCAATAATTTGTTATTTTTGGTAAAACCTACTACTAACATTATATAGGAGATATCATATAAGCTATACAAACTATAAATTTATCACTTAGCTATTTTGACTGGACACTTCAACGCTATTAAAAGTACGTTCACAATACTGTGCAACCACTAGCACTTACGAACTTTGAGAACTTTCTCATGATCCCAAACCAAATCTCTGTATCCACTACACAGCAACTTGCCACTCCCATGCTCCCTGCCATCGTTCCTGGCATCCGGGTCACACGTTCTGTCTCTGTCCCAGGGATATCATGAGCATGGGTTTGTCTTTCTGTGCCTGGCTTATTCCACTGGGCATAATGGCCACGTGGGGCAGGTATCAGGATCTCCTTTTGCAGGCAGGAGACACTACACCCTGCTTACACGCTGTGTTTGCCTTGCTGTCGGCTGTCAATTGATACTTAGGGTTGCTTCCGCCTTTTTGCCACTGTGAATAATGCTGCTATAATTACAGACATACACATCCTGTGAGACTCATCACTCATATTTGGGGTGGGATATGTATGCTAAGCAGTGGCGCTAGCTGTTGGGTGACATGGTAACAACACAGTGTTTTCCTCAGTGGTCACAATACTTACATTTCCCTTAGCGGCATACAACGGTTCCAATTACCCACATTTTCTTGGCTAGTTTTTATTTTTTAACTTTTGGTCTGTGTGGGGGTAGTACCCATCATAATGGGTGTGGGGTTCTGGTTCACATTTCCCCAGTGGTTAGTTTTGTTGACTACTTTTTGTCATGGGCTGCAGATTTGGATTTTGTCTACATTCATTGTCCCATCTCTTAACACTGATCTTACTATTATTTCTGTCATTCTGATATACTCTCATTTATCTGCTTCTACTTCTGCTGCCTCCCTTCAGGGCCGATGAAGAACGCCTACCCCTTTTCCCGCCCACTCTCCAGTCCGTGGGGTGGTGAGGTTCCATCTTGCAAAGCTCCAGGAGCAGCAGCAGCAGCAGCGGCACAGACCCGCCCTCCTCCCGGATTGTGGAGGGGGACCGAGATCTGGCCATCTACTACATGGACATTCTGCAGATGGCTTTCCTCGACTGGGCACAGTCTAGTGGCTGTCAGCCTTTAGAGGCTGTGCCGGTTTCCCACGAGGCTGGTTTGTATAGCTGCTGCTCATTTTCTCACTTTCTGATGAGCCAGCTGAGCATCGGTCTGTGTTGTGATGGCGTCCCCTGTCCTCTGCAGCACTTTGGCGGATGGTGGGCACCCCGATTCTTTTTTCACTCTCTGTGATGCCCAGTTGGCTTATGTTTTCCACTCCCTGGTTCAGTTTAGGCATCTCATTTTCAATCTTATCAACATGAATTTGGTCATCAAACAAACATCCCTACTCTATGTGCAGTTGTCTCTAATTTGCAGTACTGTTCCCTGGCCGCTGTGCCTTCCTTTCTCAGTATTGATTGCATTTTACTATTTAGAAGATGGGGCTTCACTACTGCCCAGCTGCATGGTCTTCTCTGTGTTGGCCTGTTAACATCTGGGAGGGTCACACTTCTCCCCCTGGGTTTCAAGGTGATCTTATTATCACTCATCTTCTAGCACTGATGTTTAAGAAAGAACTGACAGGAAATTGAAACAGCATAATTTCATGCAACTACTCCTTTCCCTGCTGGAAAGCTGGGAGGCTCATGTTCTTTCGCTCTGGGATGGGACACCTCAGCCCCAGGCCTGTTTGCCAGGCAATGCTCTGCAATATTCCAGTGGTAGATAATGGCAAGTCTACCAATCAGCAGCCTTACAATCAAAGGAAACTTCCACTACCAGTATAAACCCCACTCCTTATGAGGAAGTGGCTGGGCTGGTTTCTGGAGTTCTTTGTAATCCACCCAAAACTTCCACAGGGTACCTCAGGACACAGTGAATTAAGGTAACCCAGGCCGTGATGAGAGAACCCCAGGCAGGGTGAGGCAAACAGCATTCATCTATTTTCTCAGAGTTCTGCAGTGATGCCTGAAGTCAAGGTGTTTCTCTTGAGGTCTCTTGATAGCTGATGCTCTGGCTCCTGGCATTCCCCCCCCCCCCCATAGCGTTTTTGTTATACGTGGCTCCCCTTTCTTAGAAGAGAAACTATCCAATTGGATCAACATCCTCCTTTAGGAGCACTTAACCCTTTGCCATCTTTCAAGGTCCTATCTCCAAATGCAGTCACACCCTAAGTTCCCTGCGGGCTTTCTGTCAACCACTTGAACCCCAGCACTTGGGGTTCTAGGTTGTTTACCATTTACTGCCTGGCAGACAACTGCAACAAAAAGGAACCCAAGCCCAAGGTATCCCAGAGTCACAAGAAAGCCAGCTTTCGGCCAAAACCCAGGGCATCAGTTAACCACGCCAGCGAGCAAAGGCAGGCCAAGTGATCAGTAGCATGGCATTAGAGGGCCTTTTAGATGCTGTTACTCGCTGGGGGTCTTGCTGAGGAGAGGGGCTGCTGCTGAGCTTTGTGAACCTCTGAGCTCTGCAACAGGTCTTAGAGAGGTGCCTGTCACCTCACAAGTGCTGAGCACAACCATGCTAATGGCCACAGTGACTTCCCCGAGTGCACGTTCCTTCTGGAGGCTATAAAATGCTGCTGCGTGATACTGTTTCTGCTCAGAGCTGAAGACACAGATGCCTTTGTGGTCCAGAGGAGGCGGAAGGAACAACTGGCTTGAGATGAACAAGGGTGGCCAGGAAAGTTCAAGGACAATCACCTGGAGTACTGGGAGAGCTTAGGGACCTTTTCTGAGTCTAGTCTTTCCATATATTTCCCAAACCAAAGCTAAGATCCCGTGCCAGCAGCCAACGTACAGACTCTTATCTCCCTCAGTATGACTGGTGGGCTGCTGGGTCTGGATTCTTGGGCAAGGATAAATTAAACACATGGGAAGGGGGAGGGGCAGACTGGCCTCCCGTTCTTCTGGTTTCTTTTCTGGACCCTCAGCTTTCTGTGACTGGTTCTTATCTATGCAACTGGGATATGGGACAAGGTGAGCTTGACCAACCCTCCCGTGTCCATTTAATTATGAATCCCCAGGGAACTTGTCATCCAGATTAGCCTTGATTCACAGAAAGCCACAGTTAACGCATTTAGCTGATCAGCCAGTGGGGACATAATGAATAACCCAGGACAGCATGGGAAGGCCCCCAAGCTATCAGGGACCTTTTTCCTGAAAGCTCTGACACGGGCAACAGTCAAATGTTCTTTGTAAGCTGTGCGGAAGTCATGTCAAGGCTAAACTTTCTTTTTCTGGCAGCTCTGTGGAGAATAGTGCACTATCTCCCCACAATAGCATAAATGTATGCCTTATCTCTTGAATGTAGCCCAGACAATTAAAGGGAGGCAGAGACTGGAATCAGTCTCATGAGAAAGGCCAAACCCATATTATTTAATAACATCGAAGGGAGGGGATGGCGTGACCAGGAATGACCACAGCACCAAGTCACACATCTTGACAGCTCTTGGTGCAGAGTTCTGTGTGCCTCTTTCTCACCAGTTAGGGGCCTTAGACCCTGGGATCTTTGAGATATAAAATGGGAACTAGACCTTGTGGGAGTGCTGAGGAGAAGTCAACAATTAGGAAACAGTTTTAAATAACACCCATATTACTGACATTAGGACAGGTAGTGCCTGGTTCCTGCTACCAGGAAGTTGATGTTTGTTCTCTTGTTGATTTTCATGTATATTCAAGTGCCCACAGGGGTGTTCTTGCTCAAAAATCCCCCATTTCTCCTCCTGGTTGAATGATTCATGGAGAATGTTGGCCCAAGTACAGTGCTGTTTCAGGGAAAATGGGCTCTAGGGAGTGGACGGGGAACACAGACTCCTTGTAAGGCAGCGTGGCATCTGCCACCCTCTGTGGAGAGCGTGAGTAAGGCAAGGAATAAATGCCTCCTGTTGAATTCCACAGGCTGACATTCTGCACTCGTTCATGTCCTATGTCAGCAACACACAATGGCCGGGAAGGCAGGATGCTCAGCGCTAACGGTTCATCAGACAAGGCTAGAAGAAATTCTTACAAGAATCTCTCACTTTCTCTGAGGCACTTCTCAGCAGGGTCACACAAAGCTCAATTATAAGAATAAATATAAAGCTATCAACCAAGCAAATGTAGGACACTCAGGCCTTGGATTTTCATTTTGGATGAGAACTAACAAATTCGAAAGGGGATAGAAAAAGCTTTTAATACTTTTGGTCTGTTTGTTTCAAGACAGGGTTTCTTTGTGTAGTCCTGGCTGTTTTGGAACTCACTATGTAGACCAGGCTGGCCTCAAGCTCACAGATCCAACTGCCTTTGCCTTCCAAGTGCTGGGATTAAAGGCGTGCACCACCATTGCCTGGGCTTTTAACACTTTTAAATAAACATTTTATCCAACCTACCCTGAAGATTCATCTTGGCCCAAACTCATACTGTCTATTCCAGTTGGAATAAACTTAATTGATGAATACTGAATATTGCTTTCATAACATATCATGAAATAATTTTCCTTTCAAGTCAATGCTTTAAAAGTTCCTGTTAATCTCTGTATATATTTTTTTCTATTTACTCATTTATTTTAGAGCATTCATACTTAGTAGGTAAGTGCACTACCATCAAGCTATATCTTCAGCCCCTCTGGGTATGTTTTGAGAACCAGTATCTCTTCTCTTTCTCTCTCTCCCTCTGCAGGATGACCCCACCCAGGGCCTTGTACAGAGTAGGAAAGCACTCAATCCCTGAATCTAATCCACCAGCCTGAGAATAAAATGTTCTCTAGAGAAATGTTTATAATAGTGTAAGTTTTGGGGAGTAAGAGCCTTCAAAGGACACACGTCACTTTGTTATGGCACTGGGGTGATAGCTCTATGCTGGCAGGGACGCTGTCACTCAGAGGTCCTGGGAAGGCCAACCACAACACACACCATGTCACATGCTCTTGTGTTGTCTCCTTTGGTCACCACACAAGGTGAGCAGAAAAAGATCAAGACAGTGCAGTGTCTGGAGTGGACACAGGCATAGGACTCGGCTATGTTTGCCTATCTGTGCTTGGTGGACAGATGTGGAGGCAACACCTCTGTTATGTGTACATCACGGCATCTGTTGGGTTATCATTCAATTCACAAAGAAAAACCGAGCTAACTAGTATTTGAAAGATACATGGCTCAGGCTGTAAGACTTGTGTGTTTGGGGTACTCATCTTACACAGGCAGGCCTGAAGCACGCACAATACCCGGATGCTGCCAAGGGCAGAGAAGCTGGTGCAATCAATGACAGGTCAGCAACAGGACGTCAATTAGGGGGAGGAAAGGAGCAGAAACTAGGGTCCCAGAGCCAGCCCTGGCATGCAGAGAATGTTGCGGAGCCTTGGGGGGATGCAGCAGGTAGGCAGTCATCCTCTAAAACCCTAGCCAGAGCCAACAGACAAAACAACCGGAAGAACTTAGCCTGGCTGAGACAGTGACTGCACAGGACGCGGGAGCAACAGGAAGGGCTGCCAGTCACCCAGCCTGGAAATAACAAGACTACAGGCTCGGTCTGGGGCCCTGAGCAGCACACAGTTCCCGAACTCTAGAACCATTAGCTGTCGTTTCAGACTGGACACCAGGCATGCCCAGGCGTGTTTTCAGGGCCCAGTTCTGGTCTGTAGTGACTGTTAATTTGATGCACTTTTCCAAGAAACCAAACGAGAAGCCGGCTTCAGAGCATGTGATGACTGAAGGTTCTATTCTTGGTACTCAGAAGAGTAAACAGTGGCTTGGCTTTGGGACTGGAGCTAAATGGTAGTGCTTTTTTTTTTTTAATAGTTTCTAAGGAAAAGACAAATTGCTCTATAGCAGATAGTAAAAAGTACTTTTGTACAAATGTACAGGAACACTCATCAATCATTTAAAAGATATTCATAAAATGTATGTGTTTTTGTGTGAATGGAACTTTGGAAAACAAGGTTATCTATTTATCTATTCAAGGACAACATCAAGAACAGAGTGAGAGAAGCCAGAACCTTGGGATTTAGAGATGAGGGTGAGATGGGGAGGAGGGGAAGCAGGAAGGAGGAGAGGGAGAAGGAGAGAGATAAATAAATACAGTGGGAGACAGTTTTGGAGGACCCAGCAAAGACTTCAGCCTCAGGAGAGAAAGGGGAAGACAGAAAGAGGAGATGACTAGGGAGGGGTGGAGGGGAGGAGCAGGTGGAGGTGGGGAGCAGGAGGACAGAGTAGAGGAGAGAGGAGGGAATGAGAAGGGGAGGAGATGGTTGGACTTCAGCCACAAGAGACAAAGGAAAGGTGAAAGAAAGGGACACACACACACACACACACACACACACACACACACGAGATAGCTCTGAAGGAACCAGGTAAGGATCTGTAAATGGCGTAATCCATTGTTAGGGTGGAGCTGAGTCTTCTTATGTTCAAGTCCTACCCCCAGCACCTTAGAATGTAGATGTACTTGGAGACAGAATCTAGGGAAGGCATTACATTAAAACTAGGTCCCAGGTGGGATTGAACCAGTCTCACCAGTGTCTTTAAGGACGACGTGTGGACTCAAAGAAGCAAGTCACGAAGGGAAGGGATGTCACTTGCGAGCTTAGGGGAAAGTCATAGGGAATCTCTCTGACCCTACCTTGGCCTTGTCCTTCCAGGTGCCATGATGGTGAGAAAAGACTGTTTCAGGTCTGCAGGACTTAGTCTTGGCAAACCAATACATTTGCCAAACTTTCAGTGATTCTCAAAGCTGAGTCTGGAGTTCATCCTGTCTGGGATGAGTCCATTGCAGGATGGTGAGCCCAGCATAAAAGGAGGGAAAGAGAAGGACAGAAAGGGAGAAGAAGGAGGCAGGACGACACCCCTGGGAAAGCGCACTCCTGGCTGCACGGCCTTTCTCCTCTAGAGAGTTCTGCAATCCTAAGTGGAATAACTGGTGAAGTCTGTCTGTCGCTATCATACGTGTAGCTAGCCTCCTATGGCTAGAGGTCTAGGTTAGTATCTTTTCCTCCCTGGGAAACTCAGGTAGCACCTAGTACAGGTATCTAACTCAAGACAGCCAGTGTACCGTGGTTACCCCGTGTTCACAGGTTGAGGATGAGTGGGCTCTGAGTGAGCAGGTTTCCTACATGTGCTGAGAGGGCGAGGCCCAGTGCAATCTCTTCTCCTTGTGGACTGTCATTCAGCTGGCAGTAAGGGGCAGGTGTGTCCATGACTATTAGGGAAGACGCCTGGAGGCTGAGCTGCTAATCTCAGGCCCAAACCACATGGGCACCGTCTATGTCTCCCAATGCCTGTTCTTACTACCTGAACCACAAAGCAGTAGTCTCTTTAAGCTCCTGATGGCCTTGTGACCAGCAGCACCCTCCCCTGTCCCACCACCTGGGTTCCTACCTAAGACCCATTTCTCCGACAGGTACTGGATCCTCGGTTCCTTCTTGCCACGGTAGGGACCAATGATGAGGCTGGCCAGCTGAGGGGTTGGGCTGACGTGACCACCACACAGGAGCACCAGTTCACACAGCTTGGCTCTTGGGGGGCTGCTGGCTGGTGCAATGAACATCTTTGGCTGATTGGCGAAGAGGGCTCCTTGGTATCGCTGGGTAGACAACTGGCGCTCAAGTCTGCAGACCTGTGGAGGGAAGGAAGTCAGTGGGGGCAGAACTCACTCAGTGTGGAGAGCACATTAACAGTGAAGCTGACTTCTCTTTTCGAAAATAAACTCAAGGTAAGGTTACTGTATTAGTCAGTTTCTGTCAGTTTGGTAATGTATCTGAGACAAACACCATCGGGGAAGAAGGCTTCGTTTCAGCTCATGGTCTCAGGGTGTCAGTTCATGGTTTCTGTGCTAAGCAAGGGAGTTGGGAAACCGAGTGCAGAATAGAGTGCAGTTAGGGGAAAAAGTACACCCCAGTGACCAACTTCTTCCAACTAGTTCCTGCCCCCTAAAAGCCCTTCAGTCATGAACTCATGCATAGGTTAATTCTGCGATGAAGTTCACATCTTCCCAATCTACTAACTTCTCAAACACCACAGCCAGCAAGAGATCCAGACTTCAACACACTGGACTGTGGGGTCCCACTTTAGACCAACTCACAAAAGCTATTCTATTCCATTCTTGGGCAAATTTTACATTCACAAGACTCAAGAAGATGACAATGTGAAAGACGTTTTCCAGAGTGGACAGGGCTAAAACTCTAGGAATACAAATGTACAAAAGAAAATGGGTTGGCTTCTGAATTATCACAATTTTAAAAACCAAGTATTAAAGAGTAACCAAGTATATCTCTGAGCACTGTTGGAGTAGCTTGGAGGCCTGTGTGGGTGGGGGAATCTACTGTTGTCATTGCCTTTGCCATCACTCAACTGTAGGGGCTCCAGGGCTCTGTGACAAGGGACTAGCAGACTCTAAGACTCTTTCAGATAGATCACCAGGTGAGAGGGTAAAGGGATAGAAAGAGAGTGTGAAGTGTAGTCTTCAGAGAGAGCAGTGTGCACGTGGGGGAGGGGACCCTGGGAGATGTTTCAATGAGTCATTAGGAAAACAGTTTGGAGGGTGTTTTAGACAGCATTTGAGAAAGTGTCACAGACAGTGGGAGGCATTTGGGAAGCAGACAAGTGAATCTGTGCTCCCGTGTAGTGTGATATGGTTGTAGTGATCATCTGGTCGACTCAAGGAACCCAGTGGGCCAATAGAAAGCCCGTTATTTTAAATACATTTTACTAATAACAGATTGATAAGGACTTTCTTCTTAAGTGCAAATAGCCTTGGAGCTATTGAGAGCTATGTATTTTAAGTATTTTAGACTGTTCCCCCAATAGCTGGGATCACGGCTCAGGGAAATTGAGCTCTTGAAAAGGGTGAAGCCTTGGTGGAGCTCTGTTTGAAGGGCGAGAGACCCTGCAAGCAGCAAAGAGTAAGTTCCTCTGTTTACACCGCCCATGTTTCCCCACCCCGTTTGCACACTACACTGGTGTTTTGTTTTGTTTCAGAGGCAGGGTTTTGCTGTGTCAGTCAGAGAGGCCTGGAACTCTTCATACCCTGGGCTGGCCTCAAATTCTCTGTCTCCTGTGTCTATCTCCTAAGTGCGGGGATTACGTGAGTGAGAAGGACCACACCTAGACCTAGTGTAAAGAGGGCCCCACTGTGAAAACATAGCTGCACTATCAGGGTAGTAGGGCCCACTCGGTATACTTTAACTTAGTTATAAAATTTCTTTTCTCTTCTTTTCCTTGGGATTTTCTAATACTGGGTGTTGAAAATGTGCCCCTGACTGGCATAGTGAGGAGCACACTGATATTCCTGTGAGAAGGGCAGTGGGGGGATTGTTAGCTGAAGAGATGAGGCTGAAGCAGGCTCAGAGAGAGCTACTCTACCTCCATGGTGAGGCAGATGCAAAGAAGAAACCACGGTCGCCACTATCCACCAAGTTCTTGAGCTGCTGGACTAGGCTGTGGTGAAACAGCAGCCCAAGAAACAATGTCCAGGGCATAGCCATGTATTTGAAACAGTAATTAGAAATTTGACCCATGACTGAAGCAAGAAGGATACAAAGTAGAAAGTCAATGTTTGTACATTAGATACCGTCTATTAGGTCACTAAATCTTCTCTTCCATAAAGGCAGGCAGGAGACATGGATGTTCTGGGGGTACACTAACTTCTATGTTCTACACAGGGCTGCTTTCCAGTGCAAAGACAGACTAGACTGATCCACGCCTTTCCTCTGCAGATGGCATACTCGCAGTCAATGGGATCGAAGACTAAGTGGGACGTTTCTCTCACCGTTACAACACCAACGCCCTCTGGGCTAAACGGTCGTGTATGTGAGACACATGCAGTTATTGAGCCCTTGGGACATGATGGGAATGGATGAATGGGAAGATGAAGAACCTACCTGAACCAACCAAACCGACACATCCTTCTTTTTTCCTTATATTAGAAAACCAATTCTAAGTGTGTGAACTACCTGTTTTTTTTTTTAACTTTTTCTTTCCAGAAATTAAAGTATCTGAATGATCTCACTCAATTAACTACTCTTAAGGATTTTCTGTGCATCTATTAATCCACTCTAAAATCCTCACACAATGAACACATACACACTTACAATGCAGTACTTTAAAACAACATGGAAACATGTGAAGAAGACAACCGACATCAACTTCTGGCTTCCACATGCACCCCAACCACGTGAACCCTTATACATATGAACACACCCACACATGAACAAACAAAAGGGCAAAGCTAAAAATAACAGTTTGTGTCACCAAATCGGAGTGAGTCCATCAAGCTGAAATCTGTTGAAGGAGAACCAGAGGAGCGTGTTGTATAGATCAGAGACACTGGCTTTCCTGTTGGGGAGGGAAAGTGTCTTCTTGCACACAATTGCACCACATGTCCCCAGACAAAATTTGCGTGGCCATCTACGGAGTCCCAAAGTGGCTCAAAGGCCTTCAGAGCCAGAATCAGGTGAGTAAGAGGGGCATGCTCAGGTTAGAGAGTTCAGTTTTCCAGCGAAGCAGGTTCTTCTCTGCAGAGTCTACATCCTCTTTAGAAGTCAGGACGGACGACAGGCACGGCGATGCACATTCATCATGCCAGCCTCAGTTACACAGCGATCGATACTGTAGGCAAAAAATCTTAGCAGGAATGGAGGTCACTGACACCCTAGGCTCAAGCAGCCTTTAAAGTGATGTAATGATATTTCACACATAAGTATTTATGGACAGGAAAGCAGACAGAAAATGGCTGCTTCTTGCTCTGAGCTCTTATTCCACACTGGTGGTGGAGGTTAGCAGCGATACAGGGCCAGCTGAGGTCAAAAATGGACTCTGATTTGTCCTGAGCAGAGAGGCTACTGATTCACCAGGGTTTAGCTCAGACCCTTCAATCTGTTTACCTAGAAGTCAGCCATGGCAGACTGTGTACTGTTGAAGCAGAACAGAATCTCGCAGGCTTCTCGCTCCAAGGAATCCTAGCTATTTGTTCACGATCAAGAACTAAACCTTGGCAGGGGCTGACAGTTCACTCAGTGTGGCCAGGGCAGTGGATTTCGATCAGTGGGGAGCTCACCTGCTGAGTCTCTGGCTCACTGATGGGACATGCAGGACCCTGGTGGGCCACCTCTGGGAGAGGCTGCAGGAGGAGGCCTGCCTGAGGCCATCTGCTAGCCACAGGACAGTCAGGCTTTGAATCAAAGGCTTTGGGCCCCACAGTGCTGGCCTTTCCCAACTTTGCTTCTCACCACTACCAAGGAGACAAATCCACACCCAGGTCAAGTGAGATAATGCCACACCTGGTTCCCCAAACAAGCTTTCCATAGCCTGACAATAACACACACACACACACACACACACACACACACACACACACACACACACAGCCTCAGCCTGATGACTCTTCTGAGAAGCATGGGAAACACAAGCAGGTGGCACTGTCGGTGCATCTTAGATCTGGAATACGGGGCACTTGCCACCTCCCTAACTGTGAGGAGCTGGCCATGTCAGCTCTGAGTACTGGGGCAGGCCTCTAGGACACTCACATGGGTGCCCACGTCCTGGGTCAGGACTTCTGAATCCACAATGGGGTCCACTTCATTAGTAACCTGCTTTACTCCTGTAGCATGGGACTGGGGGGCTGCTAATGTGGGTCTGCTTTCCCTCTGAAATGTGCTCTGCCCATTAAGCCAATTCCTCAAGTGTACCGCCAATGAGCCTGGACTTTTCAGATGGCTGGTGCCACACTCACAGAACTGGATATGAAAAATGTCAGTTTCTTGCATGTTAATTTAAGGGGTATGACCTTGCCTGTTCAGCCTTCTATTTTATTTCCAGTTGTTTTTTTCTTCTTCAAGGACAGTGTGCCTCTTCCTCTGTGAATCCTTATCTAATGGGCTCTACCCACAAATCCTTCCCACTTGACTTATGTTAAGGGCATTTGGTGCCGCTGGTCATGCGTGGCCATGCACACCAGCACTTAGTGTCCAGGGTACAGAGAGAAAATGATAACAACCCCTACTGTGACCGAGACTGGAGAGAGAGGACTCGGAGTCAGGTGGACATGGAGGATACACAGAGGACATAGTATCTCTCAGTCTGCTCGAGAAGGAGACAGGTGCTGTAATTCTTAACTTTGCAAGAAAAGTAACTTTAGGGGCTGGTGAGATGGCTCAGTGGTTATGAACACTGTTCTTCCAGAGGACCTGGGTTCAATTCCTAGCACCCACATGGTAGCTCACTACTGTCTGTAACTCTAGTTCCAGGGAACCTGACACCCTCATACAGACATGCATGCAGGCAAAACACCAAAGCATATAAAATAAATAAATTATTAAAATAACCGAAGACAGGGTGCACAGATGGCTTAGTCAGTGAAGTACTTACTCTGTGAACACAAAGACCTGAGTTCAAGCCCTAGAACTCACATGAAAAAGCCAGATGTGGTGGTATGTGCTTGCAGTCCTAATGCTGGAGAGATGGGAACAGGCTGATCCCTGGGGCTTACTGCCCAGCTACCTACCTTACCTGATGAATTCCAGGTCAGGCAGAAACCCTGCCTCAAATAAATCAAGGCAGGGGCTGGAGAGATGGCTCAGCAGTTAAGTGCACTGACTGCTCTTCCAGAGCACCTGGATTCGATTCTCAGCACCCACATCCTGGCTCACAATCATCTGTAACTTCAGTTCTACGGGTTCTGATCCCCTTTTCTGTCCTCCTCAGGCATCAGGCACACACATGGTATACAGACACAAATGTAGGCAAAACATCCATACACATAAAGTGAATACAAATCAAGGTGGCCAGGCATGTAAGCACAGATCTTTAATCCCAAGACTGAGGAGGCTGCTGAGGCAGGAGGATCTCTGTGAGTTCTAGGTAATCCAGGGCAATATAGTGAGTTCCAGAACAACCAAGGCTATAGAGTAAGGCCCTTTCTCAAAAAACAAATAAGCAATAAACTATAAATAAATAAATAAAACCCCAGACAAAATTATCCAGGTGGAAAATATCAAGGTGGATACTGTCAGAGGAATGACATCACATGTGTGCACATGTATGTACATGGACACTCCCCCCTCTGAATATTTCTCCCACTGGCGGAAGTGACTCCCTTCTCACTGTTCTCGGAGGGCTCAGCTGTCTAGGTGTTTTGAGGGGAGCTGCAGAGGCAGGAGAACCTCACTGCACAGTGTGCACAGATCCTGGAGGCACCAGAAAGGGGGTTGGGGAATCCAGAGAGTTAGAGAGAATCCCTAGTGCTGTCCTACCCAGAGCAGTCACCCCTGGCCGAGGCAGCTGCTTCATCGGAGTGCGAATACCGAGAATTTGTATTGAAGAATACGGAGTACCCAGAGCAGGGTGGGGTCCTTAGAGGGCATCTTCATGATAGCTTTCACCGTATGGGGGGAAACAGGACACAGAGCTCCTCTGAGCATTACAGAGAACCTGACAGCACTGCCTGACAAATCCTGCCTCCACCGACTCTTCACACTGCTCAGGATGCGGTCACTGAACTCATTCGGGCTCTCCTCGCCTGCTCTCCATTCTCATGTTGGGTCACTGTTAAGTCCAATGACCCAACTCATTCCACCATCTGTTCAGGAGAATAACAGGCTCCACTCTGAGAGCACAGAAATGGGAAGACGGTGTGCACTTTGTTTCTCAATTGAGAGTACAATACGACATCTCATTCAGAGAGGGGACTGGGACCTGGTGGTGGTGGAAAAGGAGAAGAAAGCACATGGCAGGGCACTTCAGGTGACAGGTGCCTAGAGCTTGGCACCCTCCAGCACATAGCCCAGGATCGCTGGAGTGTGAATGTGCAGGAGGTGGGGGAGGGAGGTAATAAGAAAAGACCGCGTTTTTTTTTCCCCCGAGTGTTTAAGAAGTGACCATGGGATGAGGCTGAATAAGCAGGCATCAGACCAACATGATCACACAGTGGGAGGAGGTTAGTTAGCAGGGCCACCAAAAAACTCACTACGTAGTTGAGTTCCAGGCCAGCTTGAGGAACAGGATGAAAGCCTATCTGAAAACAAACAAACAAAATCAATCAACCAATCAACAAACTCCCCCCCCCCCCATAAGCACCAGGTTATATCATAGACTTTTAAGTGAGAAGGATTGCCCTGTGGAAAAAATACACAGCGCAGGATGGAAAGGCCAAAGGGAAAGACTGCCATGATTTTAGTAGGAAATGAAGACGTGAAGGCTGTGAGCTGGAGAAGGAAGAGAACTCAGGACAGGACGAGAAAGCGACTCTACTTAGAACCTAGCCACGTTATTAGCTTGTTATGTACAAAGGGGGAGGTCAGCATGAACGACAGTGCAAGAGCCTGTGTGACACCTGCAGGAAGATTCAGCCAGGTTCGGAGGTTTCCAGTACTGTATCTTTTCCCTAAGTTCAACATCAACATGAAGAACTACAGGAGACCAAATTGCTTTCTATTACCCATGCAGCTGCATGTGGACATGGCCTTACACCCACAGTCATGTGACTTTAAGTTGCCAGCCACTCAAGAACTCTTGATGAAAGAAAGAACTCATCTCTAGCCCCTCTTTCTTCTCGTTCCCTGCCCACCACACCTGTCTGGTATCCAACCTCCAACACGGCATGCCGTTTCTCACACGCAGTCACAACACTGCCTCTGATTGATGACAGTGGAACAATAACAGGACATTCTGCAGCCTCCCTGGGGACTCAGTGACTGGGGGTGGACTGTTCCCAGGGAAAGCTAACAGTCCCCACTGAGCAAGTGCGTCCTGCTTGCCCACCTGAGGACTGCCTGTCACTCTCTGCATCCTCCTGATTACCTCACATCCACAACTGAAAACGCATTTCCCCATTTACCCCGCTCCACTCTCCTGGACAGATGCTTTCTCTGTGTCTCTTTCTTCTCACTCATCCTCCTTACTGTGTGCTTCCACTGCATCCATGATGTCATCTGCCATTCAGGTCCCTTCAGTGTGGTAGACAAGCATCATAGTCTTCACAGCACACGGCATGGATCGACCCCACCTTCCTCTGGAGTAATTTCCCCATCCTACCCATAGTGCCCCTCTGTTGCTAGTCACTTCACTGTCTCTTTCCTGTCCTGACTTCTGAATGCTGAAGACCCTGGTATCAGTTCTGGATGTTCTTTTGTTCTGCTCTTCCCATAGCCCCAAACGACCATCCTCAAAGAGCCTTTCTTAGCTGCTGCTGCCCAGATTCTGCCTCCAGTACAGACTCTTCCCATCCACTGCCCCCATTCCCCTTGTGTATGGGTGCAGAGAGGTGTCTGATCCACCTCTCTGCTCAAATCACAACTTGCCGTCTTGCTTCTCAGCATTGTCTGGGTCCGCAGCCTTTCATCTCAATCTTGGGTGCTGAAGTCCAAACCCTAGGGTCAGACTCATGGCCTCACTTCCTTTCTTACGTCCTACATCACTGGACCAGGGACTGACTGGCTTCACCATCAAAACACTGCCGAGGCCTTTGCCACTGCTGTTCAAGTGAGGACAAGCGCAACTTCACCGCTCCAGCGGAAGCCACCGTGCCTATCTCTTTCCTGCTAGCCTCCTTAGCAACTCTTCTTGTCAGTGGGAATTTCAGAATCAGAAGTTTGGGATCATAAATCTGGAATGCTGGTGTGTCATTTCACAAGGGTGAAAGCTGAAGCCCCCTCAGTGGACAGCAAGGCCCTCACCACTATGGACCTGCACTGCCCATGCCTCTCAGGCAGCCACACCCACTCCTGGCTCCTGACTGGTCTGTCTCACGCCCTTGCACTTGCCTTCCCACCTAGGTGACCTTGCAGCTTACTCAGCAAGGCCTGTCCTCTAGACACTAAGGGTGCCCCTCGGCCGTGCCCTCTAAGCACCATGGGTGCTCCTCTGCTCTCAAAACTCTCCCCCTCCTGTGAGCTTGGTCTGCTTTTCCTTCTGTCAAAATTTCCAGCACCTTCCAATGTAACAGATCATTTATTTTGTGTTATTTCTCATTTCTCCTGCTGGAACAAAAGGCAAGAAATGGCTGCTTTGTTCAGTGGTAGTAGACTCCAGCATGCTCGGCAACACCTGACATCAGTGGACGCTTAGTTACGTTTGCACAGTTAATGGATTTCTTGGGTAACTGTGGGGTATGGCATGCAGGAGAACCAGGGTTCTGTGGAATCTAATTTCAAGAAAGCTCCAACTTGAGCTCGGGAAGCAAAACATACTTTAGGGGCCAAGTCAGGCAGGAATGAAGAGAGGGAAGACAGCTTAAGGCTCAAGACTGTGGCAGAGGAGACAATGCATGGAAGGGTGAGTTGTAGTGATGGGTGAGCCCTGGGTGCATGAGGATTCACTGAGGGAGTGGGGAAAGGAGGGAACACTCTTGGGGAACATTACAGCAAAGCACTACAGGCAGTAAGCGAGGAGCCAAGAGAGTTGGGAGAGGCCGCTGGCCATAAGCAGGCTGCTGGGGGACAGCAGGCCCGGCAGGGGGAGGACTCGGGTTGTATTCATCCCTTTTTTCGGGGTTCTGATGCAATACTCGACAAGGCGACCTGAGAATGACAGCATACATTCGGGGGTGCCACTCTCAGAGGGAAAGGCATGGCTGCAGGGGCAGGGGAAGACTGGTCACACGGCACGTATAGTCATGAAGCAGAGACGAGAAAGCTGGTGCTCACACCATGTCCTTAGCATTCAGCTCTGGCCCCTAGTCCATGGGATGGAGCTTGCCCACCATCAGGGTGGGTTTTCTCACCTCACTTAGTCTAGAAATTCCCTTACAGACATGCTCAGAGGTGTGTTTCCATGGTGATTCTAATGAAGCTGCCCAGTGCAGATGTGACCATCGGGATGTTGCAGCTCTATAGACTTCCTAGCCTGTGGGTTTATAGAGTTCCAAGCTGGGAACACGTACAGGGCCAGGGAGGACAGAGAAGGGCTACATGTGCCCTGTGCTCCTGACCCACGTCTTGCCTCAGGCATTTCCTCTTTAGGCTCTTCACTTTTACTCCTCCGTAACATCTTTTGTAATAAACTCACAGATGTAATTGGGTGTTTTTCTGATTCCTCAGCTGTTCAAACAGGTTATCAAATTCCGGAGGGAACTTAGCATTCACAGTTGCTGAGTCAGATGTCACAGGGGGACCCAGCTTGCCTGATGCTCACTCCAGGTGATAGAACTCAGAGTCTCAGGACACCCAGCTGGCGTCCAGAGCAAAGGGCTGCTTGGAGTGAAGGCCCCACACGGCCAATGCTGATGTGCTGTGGGCAAGGGCAGCAGAAGGCAGCCGCAGTCCGTGAGTTCAGAGGACTGACCGCTCCGGGAGCAGCTCACAGCGGCAGCGGGCCTGTGGCCCAGCTGTGCACATCCAGCAACAGTCACCAGAGGACTTCAACTCTAACTTGCCACTTAGAACTTGCAAGTTTTAAGCGTCTAATTTGAAACTGCTCATAGGCATTTTTGAAAGAACTATAAAAGTTAAAAAAAAAAAACCCAAATGTGTCTTATAGTCTTAGTTGGGGTAAACACGCCAACACCACACACTTTCTCAAGGTCACACACAAAATCATGCTCCTGATTGTCACCAAGGGTGCTCTGGCTTTGCATCATCACCCTGTGTGTGTGCCCTGAGCTTTCTGCACAGATCTCTGTAAAGGCTTCTGTTCTCCCACTAGACTCTGGGCGGTAAAATGCTTATTTAACTACTGCCATAAATTACTCAGCACGGAAACACACCATACGAGTTTAAAAGTAGAGTGACATGGAAAAGCATTTTTAAAAGCTTGCCGCACTTGGAACAAAACGCTCTGCTCCGAGGGATTACTGTAGTCTGCTGATAAGCACTCCAGTGCCTAGAGACGTGGAGGGCACGAGGCCACAGAGCGAGGAAGGCCCAGCCTCTTCCCGCACAGGGATCAGGAACCTCTGCTGAGTAGATCTCCCCCTCCCTAGAGGCTACATCCAGCATGTGGCACAGAGGAGGACCACCGGACTAAAACACTGGTACTTCCCAGTCCCACCACACCTCTTTCTGAGTGTGTACATGTGTGTTTAAGCAGTTTCCTTGGAGCCTGATCTGTGAAGCTAGCTCATACATTGTTGCTCATTTAGTCATATGCTACAAACTGTTGGCTTCTTTTGGACACATCCAAAGATGTCTAAAGTGTGTGTCTCCAATATATGCCATGTTCTATTTGAATTGATTTTGTTTCTTATTTGAGCTCCTTCCCGTGGCCACCATGAAGCTCCCTTTGACAAATCCTCCGAGAACGTCCACTATTATCTCTTTAGAATCTCTCCTGTCCCCAGAAGCTGAGCAACAAGAGGGCAGGACTGGGCTCAAGGAAGAGGACAGGCTTCAGTCTCAACCCTGCTGTGTGGACTTCAGTAAGCCCTTACCTCTCCGGACTACCAACTTCAGAACATGCTCTCACACCATCTGCTCAGTGGAAATGCTGGAAGGAAAACTGCAAACGCAGACCCTCCAGACATGCCAGTGCGCATTACCACAGCCTTCCCCTCATTCACATTCATGCAATATCTGCGCTCTGCATACCTGTTAAACCATTCCAGGTACATTCCACAAAATACCCAATAGTTATCAACTTCCTGAGGCAGAGACTCTCACTGGATAACATTTTACAGTCAATGAGACTGACATCTTGACCAAGGTGACAAGCGGGTAATGTGGTAGGAAATATTCAAACTAGATCTGTCCTACCGGGTAGAGCCCATGCCTTTGGTTACAGTGCACAGTGCTTTAAAGACGCGGTTGCTCAACCCAGAGTGGTCTGAAAGAATGGTGGCTTTTCTAACTATCAGTTCTCTGTCAGTGTCTGAAGATATCTGAGTCCTTTATTCTATATCCACAACCCAAATAGGTCTAGGTTTATTATACCTTCCTGTCAAACTTTAAGCTTGACCTTGCTAGTTTGGGACTTAAAACATGGATATTTCATATGGTGTCTTGGCTTTTCCACATTCCAGGAACCTCAAGCTATACAGCTGGTTATATCAAGATGCAGGTGATGACCTCCGAGAGTTGTGGTGGAGACCACCTTTAATCCTCTTAGCCTTGTCATCAAATGTCTGCTTAATGCACGTGAATCCCTTGACAATATGAGATACATCATTGATCAAATGGATTCAGCGTGCTGAATGAGGAAAGATTGATATGTTGGTTGATTTCAACATTTCTCTCAAGAAAGATTATGGTACCTCTGAGGAGTCAGAAGTGTATGTGTGTGTATATAAGTAACATTCAGATATTCATCCATAAAGAATTCTTTTTTTTAAAATATTTATTTATTATGTATACCATATTCTGTCTGTGTGTATGCCTGCAGGCCAGAAGAGGGCACCAGATATCATTACAGATGGTTATGAGCCACCATGTGGTTGCTGGGAATTGAACTCAGGACCTTTGGAAGAGCAGGAGTACTCTTAACCTCTGAGCCATCTCTCCAGCCCCATAAAGAATTCTTATAACAAAGCCCAAGGTGATAAGCCAATAACCACGAAGACTCCAAATGCTAGACAATGCAGCCCTCCCTGCTGCTTAGGTTATGCTCTGAAATGTGAGCTCCAAGGATGGATGGGAGGGGAGTTTGCCTCTCATGCAGTAGCAACTCAGCCTTAAACATCTGTATCTGGTTAAGTGGACTGGACTTGGGAACATTTAACAGGCTGATGACTGGGAGATGAGAGCATGTCAGAGAGGGGTGATGTGAAGGCCAGTGACAATAGTGCAAGTGATTTAGAGAACGCTTATGTCCTTGGCAGTGGTGGTCTCAGGCAGAGCATGTGTTGTTGAGTCTGAGAGTATGGTTTATATAATCTCCCTTGGTTTTAACTTGAAATAAAATGAGATACATTCCAAAGAACATACTAAGAAAAAATATGGGGTGAGGACAGAGGACAGAAGTGTTGGGAGGAAAAAAGCGCTGGATGTCTGCATCAGTCTGGGGTGGTATGTGGGTGGCATTACTTTGATAACGAAACTCCCAGTAAATACAGAGTCTCTGTATTGTGAGGGAGACAAAAGGGCTGTCACTCACCCATAGCACTGGCCGAAACTTTCACTTTATGAGAAAAGGCATAAGGAAGGGCCGAAGGAGGGTCACTGTTGGCCCAGTGTTTCTAAGAGTCATGTACAAATGACACTTGCGGTTGTCCGGGATGATGATTGGGTTGGCCAAGGCAGAAGCGGTTTCCTGACTTTTGCTGAATGCTACTCAGACAACCAATGTCAGAGTCTGGTGTGTGCCAAACTTGGATTTTTAAAGCAGCATTTGAGTTTAAAGGCTGCATAAGTGATGGGAACATAGCTGCCTGGGGAATCCACAAATAACTTCCAAAAAGTCATAAATCTGCGTTTCATGCCTCATAGTGTTCAGCAACTTCAAGAAGTATGTCAGAATTTGAACTCATTAGGTACTTTTTTCTTTCTTTCTTCTTCTTTTCTAAAAAGTCTCACACTACAGCCTGGCCTGGAACTTTCCCTTATCCTCCTGCCTCAGTCTCCAAAGTGTTGCGATTCCCAGTATGTGTCAGCTCCCATTCCACCCCACCCCCACCAACCTATCTGGCCCTCCCTTTTGGAGGTCCGAGGCTAGTTTCTGCATACATTTCAGTACTAACCGTGCGAGCTACTCTGTGGTGTGTGGCCCTGAACCGCCTTGTTTTCAATTCTCATTTTTAGAAATCTCAATACCTGTGGAAATCAGCCCTTGGTTTACAGAATCTTTATTTGAGCCTTTGAAACCATCAGGTAGGGTCATCAAGATGGCTCAGTAGGTAAAGGCATTTACTGCTAAGTCTAATGACCTGAGTTTGATCCTTTGGACCCACATGTTGGAAAGAGAGAACTTACTCCTCCACGATGCCCTTTGACTGCAGCACACATGCATAGAAAGTAAATGAATGCAACAATTTTTAAAAAGATTGTCAGGTAGGCAGTAAGAGCTTTGCAAGTCATATAAAAGTCCGGAGGAGCACATCTGTAGGGTTTTAGGAAGTCAAGAGTTCTGGGTGTTGGGGAGATGGTTCAGTTAATAAAGTGCTTGTCTCTCAAGCACAAGGATTTAGTTTTGATCCCCATGCACTTGAAATCCCAGGGCTGGAAAGAGGATGCAGGAAGACCCTTGAGGCTCAGTGATCAGTCAGTCTAGTCAATTCACGAGCTCAAGGTCTCAGTGAGAGAACTTGTCTCAAAGATGACCCCTGAGGAATGACACTGACCTTTAGTCTTCACGTGAATGAATACACACGCTTGTACACACATGTGTGGACCTGGGCTTACACATAAAGTTAGTTCTGAGCAAAAATGTAGACAAGGCTGTACTCCGACATCTCTATAAAGTTTTATAGAGTGGCTCTCATTCTAAGTGGCTGTTAGAGCTGCCTCAGAAGCTGCAGGCCTGTACTACTCCAGGGAGGTCAGACAACTGGGTGGGTGGGACCTGACACTGCTCCCCAACTGAGTTGAGTAGGATGTTCAGGCAGAGAAAGTTTGCTGACCAAGGTTTTCAAATACTCCACTCCTGTAGTTACAAAAATACTGTAGCCTGGCTCTCCTGATTTAACTAAAGGGGCCATGATCACAGCCCCTGACCTTACCAAATCTCCCATGTGATTCTAAGGTCACAGAAGACCCATGTTAGAACTAGAGTAAAGGGGCTTTGGAAGAGTCAGGCTGGTAGACTGTGGACAGTTCTACTTATAATTCGACAGACAGCGAGCTCAAAGACCAGCCCAGAGCACCTTATTACAAAGGAATGGTGGCACTGGATCACCCACCAAGGTAGAGTCACGGTCCTTTCTCAGTAGTGAGGAAATATCCTTCATGAAGACGGAGCTCACACCAGTCCCAGGCACTTGGCCACCCTGATGTGGCTCTGCTCCCCTCTCTGGTTGTGCTTTCTGGGTTGTCTTTAGGTTCTTTCTTT
>NW_004949105.1:321305-371177 GCF_000317375.1 Microtus ochrogaster
ATTAAAGGTGTGCACCACCACTGCCCAGCTGTCTTTAGGTTCTAATTTGGCTCCGCGCATCTCTGATACCGAGACAGCCCTGCTGCCATGAGCAGTGAGGCCTGGCCGATGGAAAAGACTGCCTGGCACCCCCAGGCTTACACACATGCTGGGCGGCTCTCCTTCCTGGCCTGATTGTTTCTGTCTGCTTATCCTTCCAGAACTTGCCAGCCAGTTCTGCTGATCCTGGAGTCCTGCCTCAGTAACTGGCTAACTCACCTTGTGAGGGTGAGTACTCTGTCCCCTGGAAGAGTCATGGCCACTGCTTGCTTCCTTGGGACCAAAGAAGACCTGGTTTGAAGTGGTTAGTCTGGTCTTCAGACATGTCTCAGGGTAAAATGGGGGGGGGGGGGACAGTGGGATTCTTCCTGCTTCCTCAGCTCTCTGGGGTGCCTGTGTTTAAGAATTGTAAGATGAAAAAGTGACCTGCTATGATTTTTTTTTTTCCAAACTTGAGCTGGGATGCAGGCCAGCGGCCACAACTGTCACCTGGGCCGCAATCTAAATTGGAGGGCAGAGCACTGTGGCATCTGTCCAGCCATTCTCAGCAGGGCCTTTTGATGTCGCATGGCTTAGGGCTGCCCTGCAGCTCATTTCCATGATTTACTTGCTGCTGAGTCTTTGGTCAAAAATGCAAGGCCTGAGCCCCTAACCCTTCTAGATCTGCCTCCTGAGGCTTCTGAGGAATGATCAGACGCAGGATGATCAGACACAGGGCCCCCTGTGCTTTTCGCAAGCTCCCTCAGGGGGAAAGCTCCTCCGCTGCAGCTGCTGAAGCTAGGACCAGGGAGCCCTGGGGAGGAGCGGTCCTAACCGCACATCGACGTCTGGAAGGAGGAATGAAAACCGCTCAGACACCTGAGACCTGCCCAGAGCTGAGCTATGAGGGAGTCCCGTCCTCTCTGCATCTCCACTGCTAGTGCCTGTGGGAGCAGGGACACAGACAGACTGACATCTGGGTGACAAGGAGCAGGTGTGCACACAGCACTGCCAGTGTGACTGCATTCCTCTGGTCCTTAGCTCTCCACTATGAAATGAAGACCACTGGATCACTATCTTTCTTTCTGATTAAATATTTTTGATTTGGTGTTTCCCCCATGTCTACTTCTCTCATTCCTTTCTACCCAACTACCTGTTTGCTCCCAGCTAATTCCACAAGTATCTGCTGCTCTTCTCTTGACAATCCTAAAAACCTTCTAGAATAACAAGTGCACAGCAGAGGATTCAGAAAGCCACCTCAAATTCTGTTATATTTTAACCTAAACAAAGAGGGCTCTGGACTTCTATCTCCGGACTGGCCAGCAACAGTCTCGATGGCAGTGAAACACACCTGAGCCAAGGCCAGGGCTCTATGGTGGCAACAAGGTAGAGGATCAAGACCACCCTGGGCAGACACTTCACTGCAGCAAGTGGCACAGAAGGGAGTGGCAGCCATCTCGGGTGAGGGTCCAGTGACCCTCTCTACCTTCCCTGAGTGAGCAGTAAAATCAAGAAGCTGATCTCAGGGTATCTGGCAAAGGTCATGGCTGTGATGAAGATGATGGCTGCCATGCCTGGAGGGCGGCACAACAGGAACACAGTGGCTATGTGCACACAGGTGACGAACAGTCACACACCCATCCTGAAAACATGTCTGTGTCTGTATGCCTAACTGTCACGATCAACTGGACTGAGGGGACAGACGAGCATTTAAACACACTAACTAAAGGTATCAGCATGATGACCATGACAAAAGAAAACAATGACTCTCAACTAAAACGTAGCCTGTCCCATCAGAGACTGCACTCACTCCCTCTGCATCCGTCACCACTCCAGCCTCTGAAGCTGCTGGCAATGGGAGAACACAAGACAAAACGGAGCCGGCCTGTTTGAAACCTGTATATTAGTGAGCCACTTCTACAGGCGCCACAGCCACACAGAAGGGGACAGAAAAATTCTATATGGCGCCATGGCATCCATGGCATGTGTTGCTTGTCATCCAATTTAGTACGGATCCATTTCTGGGAAGATTGGAGAACTGAGGCTGCAGGAGAATGCTTAGGAGGAAAAAAGGGGAGTAAGGCTCAGGGGAATGATATCCTGTATTCACAGAAGACTGGCTGGGCATCTCTCTCTCTCTCTCTCTCTCTCTCTCTCTCTCTCTCTCTCTCTCTCTCTCTCTCTCATACATAGATACAACACACATGACCACAGGTGTGTACACAGATATAAAAATGCAGATATCATACAAACACACTTCCATTTTCTTTCTAAGTTCATTCTTATCTAGGCCAGCCCTTATTTAGTTTATTGCACCTCTTAAAATAGCCCCAATAGAACAACACAAAACAAACACGCTTCAGAGAGTGTAGAAAGGTCATGCCAGGAGCAGAGTTTAAAAGAATAAAACACACAGAGCTGGGCCAAGAGGTGACTAAGAGGGAAGGAGATAAGATCTGTCTACAAATACCTGGAGGTTGTAAACAACAAGGGAAGCACAAACCAAGCCAGCCAACAACAAAGGCCGACCAGGAATCCACTGCATTAGGGGGAGGAAATGACCTGCAAGGCAGGAGCCTTCCCACTTCGGGGCTTGAGTGGGAGGGCACAGCTGGCGCCATCCCCCAGGTCCCCGGACTTCTAGTCTCAGACCTAGACTCCCTTCTGTTTCCATGGCCACTACTGTGGTTCAGCATCTCAGGACACCTCTGCTTGGGTACCATCTCCACCAGGTCTACCTTTATCTTCCATCGCTTGGTTGCTATGGGAGTCTTCACTACACATGGCTGTTCTCAGTTTCGATAGATAAGGCATAAGGCTTATTGTGTCTGGCCTCCAAGTCCCCCTGCATCCTGAGTGACCTTTCTTGGTTACTCTGTGCAAGAGCTCAGATTATCCTAAATTACATATGCAGAATTCTGTCACATTTAAATTTAACTCAAAGGTTTACAGAATGTCCCCAATGTGTAATGTAGGGAAGTTAAAAGGCAAGGGGAAAATATATGAACTCTGCTTCTAGGAATTCACAACCTAGCAGGACACATATAGACATACCTAACGGAATCAGGGCATCTCAGTTACCCTCATGTATAATGGTAACATGCAATTTCCTGGGAAATCTTCAACTCTTTCTAGAGGATTTGGGAATGCTTCTCAGAGAAACCTGTCTTGTGGATAATTAGGAAAAGGGTGTGTGTGTGCGTGCATATGAGAAAGAGACAGACAGAGATATATATTATAAGTGTACTGTAACATACACAAAAATAGACCCATATGTGATGTGTGTTCTGAGTGTATGCATGGATATATGTATGTAAATGACCAGCATAAGGGGAACTAATTAATTAATGGTGGTTCTGGGAGGGCAGACTGGCCCTAGTGCGAATACCTGCATTTGGGTAGAAAGGAAGAAGGGAAGAAGAGATGTAACTGGCAGGAGGTGAGAACAGGTTTTAAAAGCTCTGGAATGACACACACTGGGGTTTGAACTTTACCCTGCCAACAAGAGGAAATCCCGAGAAATTCCGCAGCAGAGTGGAACTCAATGGTATCTGTTTTCCAAAGACAGACACATTTACAAAGACCAGTGAGAGCAGAGAGTCAGGCATTGAAGAAAGCAGCAGCAGCAGGAAGAGGAGGAGGAAGAGGAGGAGGAAGAGGAGGAGGAAGAGGTGCCCTCATGCCAGGAAATAAAGTCCTACCCTGCTGGCCCTGGCTTGTGGCTACAGGCAGGAGCCTGTATCTGTAGGGTCTACCATTGCTCCTTCCTGAGGGCACCTGTCTTTATTCTCTACCTTGTCACCTGTCCCTAAACAGGCTTGTTTACCAGGAACCGCTCACCAGCCACATACCCTGCAAGACACAAGAGCAGGTGAGAGAGGACCTGGGTCTTGCCCCGGCCGCCCCGCACTCTCCAGTGGCTCACTGGCGTGCTACCAGGAGACTGACGGGTGTTTAACACTCTATGTGGTGCCGGGGTAGCTGCAGAGTTTTACAGACTTTAAAGTAGCATCTAGACAAGGTTTCCAGAAGAAAACGAAAAACAAAACAAAACAAAAACCCAACTTAACTGTTTCTTGCATCCCGAACACAAAAATGTCAGCCCCAGATAGCTTTGCAGCTTTCTAATCCCGTGGTTCTGTCTAAAAGCTAATAGAACACAGACAGACAAACCACAGCACTTCTCTTTCGGTTAATCGCGCAATTCCCTAGACTGACAGTATTTTGACAGGAACTCACTCGGGCAAATTCTCATTTTATTTCATTTCCCCTTATTTTGTACATCGGTAACTACTAAAACGCACAGATACGGCTAAGGAGAGGCTGTCCCCCTTGCTGCATTTGTTTAATTGGCACGGCTTATCTTTTTTTCATGTACACAATCTCTGACTGGAGTTTTGTGTGATTTCCTACCCCACCTGACCCCCTTGACTCTGAAAAAAAAGAAAAAAAAATGAAGATAAAAAGTAAATTCAGGGAAAGCTACCAGAGCCTGCTGCCAACAACAGTGACTCAACCAGCACCTGAGAATTTGTTGTGCTTGTGTGTTCTGTGGCTCTGAACTTCCTGCTTCAATAAAATACCAAACAAGTTGTGTTTCCTTCACAAATAAGCTATTACATCAAGCCCTGTTCCTATAATTTCACGGTTTTGTCTCCATTCCAACATTTTCTTTGGCAAATGTAGAAACATTCTAATTAAAGTGTGGGGGAAAACAAAGCGTCATCCATCGTGGTAAGAATAACGCACAAGAGCACATCCCGCCTTTCACTCTCTCGCTGTGCCCTGCTCTGCTTTAGCACAGTTGGGGACTGGCGACATGAGGTCCCTGACTAATTCCGAGACAGGGGTTTGAAGAACCCTGAGTCACTTGGGAAAAAATTCCAAAGGTATCAATAATTCCTGTCACAAGCTTAGCATTCCTTAAGAATATCCTTCCGTCCGCCCTAGGAGGAAGGCATTCCTTTTAGGCCATCACGTAACATCAAGGTTTCTTTTTAAGATACTGAAACGAGGAAGAGGCCTTCCTATTTATATGCCTGCGGAAGCGAGCTGGAAGTCGAGGAGTTGAAAGCAGGGCCTCACTTCCCAGAGCTCTTTACATTTTCGCTTTTACGGAGCTCCTTAAAAGCCTCTCTGGTATTTACTTTGAGAAGTACCATCTAAACAGAGAGTGCTTTTTAAAACACACAGCTGCAGTGCCCAGAAGCCACCAGCACCGTACCTCTTTCTCTGTCCCCAGCCAAGCAGCTGCAAGTACACATTCTGCTTTAACTTACAAACGACCAGGTTGGGGAACGCTGTCCAACTAGCAGCCATTTTTATCGGAGCAAATGTGACACTCGCAAGAAAACCTCAACCTGTAGTGCTGACATTACCATAAAGAAGGAAGCGGTGGCAAGGGCCAGGGGACCTACATCTGCGAGTCCAGCTTGTCCTTTGGTGCCTGTCTGCCAGCCTGTCTAATTCTGCCCCAAATGCATTTGATCTCCTGGTCTTCAGAGGAGGTAGTGTATACAGAGGGCTAAGTAAGCCATGGGACCTCCATCCATGCAGCCACGGACAAGCTGTTATCTACGCTAGAGTGAGACCTTTTGGGGACGTGGCTGTCTTAGGCTTACTTACATTCTTTTAAGCAAATTTTTACGCATTGGGCAAGCAAGCCCAATAATTCTATGGGTTTTCTAAGCTGGAGTTGGCCTGTCTGGGGCATGAGTAGATTTCTGCCCACACCTCCCCAGGAGAAGTCTGTGTAACACACTGCATTTGGGAAGAGTCACAATCTAGATCACATCTGCTGGAGAAGCCACCGCTGGAGCTACCTCTAAGGTACCTGACCACACCTGTTCTCCAACCTCCACGTAGTTTCTAGTACGGCAGGAAGGAAGAGCACCTGTAAGACTACCATTCTCACGTGCTTCTCAGATGATGCGCTACAGTGGCTGATCCCAGAGCATGTGGTTCCCACTGCAGCACAGAGGCTGCTGGAGGACCACATTCACCTACATACACATTGTCTTGGCTGAATAGAGCAAGAGGGGCGGGGTTTCACTGTGAGGAAAGCAGCAGTGATCTTCCTGGGGCTCCCTCACACAAGGGGGATAGCTGTTTTTACACAGCCAGAGGAGCACTCCAGAGACATTCACCTTTCAGCTGTCAGCCATTCTCCTGGCAAGGATCAGGGGTGAAGGCAGGCAGAGCAGGAGTTGGTCAACACTTCTCCTGGGTTACCAAAACTCCTGTGCTGGGCCTTCGAAGCTGTCACTTCCAAGAGTTACACTATAGACACCACTTGTCTTATGAAGGTTACCACTGACTGTCTTGACTGGGACTTTTGCTGGTTCCCCTTATGTCTGTTCCTCTTGGCTGCATTTATGGTGTACATGGGGGATCCACACTTTGTTGCAGGAGCTCCAAAATACTGAGATAATGTTGACTGCAAAAGGATAAAATCACCCTGGAAAGAAGCTACCTATTCAGGGCATACTGGGGAGGGCTTCACAGAGTCCAAGAGTCAGGGTCTGCTTGTGCCTCCCAGGGGCTCACGTTTCTAGAGAGCAGGTGCAAGAAGGGTACGCTTGCCAAGGAGAGGCTTCTAAGAGAGGGATTCAGGCGGGCTCCTTAGCGGTGATGTGCACATTAAGGAAAGGACTGCATTCAGAAGTAGCAAGACACAGGCAGAGGCTGAGATCTCAGGACTGCCCGGAGCAAATGCCACCAGAGAGGCACACTTTGGGAAAGTGAAAGGAACTCTTTTTCTCCCTCTTCTTTCCCAGCACCAGCTCTCGGCTTGCTGGCTCCGACTGCAGCAGTCTCGGCCCCCGGAGAAACTCAGGAATGCTCAGGGGGGAGTAGACGTTTGGGTCTTGTGGGGAAACTCCAGCACTCCAGGCTGCTGGCCACTTTCCATCCTTGCAACGCTTCCAGGGTTTCTAGGCAGAGCAGCATCTGGCAGAAGGCCCTTCCCAGACACATTTGTTACCTGAGACCACAGTGATTGGAACTGGCTTTAAGAATAGCCACGTGTCTGATGAAAAGATGGATGTGGGAACCCTGTGTCCTGTCTGTTTTCTTTCAGTATTTCCTTTGCCCTGA
Source organism: Microtus ochrogaster (assembly GCF_000317375.1). Taxonomy (NCBI): domain Eukaryota; kingdom Metazoa; phylum Chordata; class Mammalia; order Rodentia; family Cricetidae; genus Microtus; species Microtus ochrogaster. Next base: position 328,419 of record NW_004949105.1, read on the forward strand.
CAGGAATGATATAAAGATGACACTGAGGGACACACTGAGGACCCAGGTGCTCTGTGCAGGAGCAGTGTTGGCACATTTTCTCTTGCAGCAGCTGGGATCAGGCTCACAATGAGTCTCAAGGGACACTTGCAAGCCAGGAACTATGGGGCATGCAGGGCTCCGGTGTTGCCTCCCAGTGCATGCTATAGCCTTGCCTTGGTTCTCTGTAAACCAACTGATTGCTAACTCTTGCACAGCAGAGATATATGAATTTTCTTTTTTACTGTGTGTCCCTCTGTATCTTCGTAGCTAAGTCTTAGTCATCTTATAATTGACAGATACTAGTTTTGTCTACACTGCAAATATATTATCTTTGGAATAGGCCAGAATCTCCAGCACCAGAGGAATTGCCTTGTATTGATCTTGTTGGATCCATCTTGTGCCACAGTCTGCTGGCAGCTCTCTTCTTCTGAGCAGTGTGATGGTTGCTAGGAATATAGTAAAGTGCTGCAAAGCTTTTTCCTGGGGACCAGGAGTATCTGGTGTGTCCCCCATCCATAGCCATGCCACTCTCCACACTGGTTCTAGGCTTCTGGCTTCCTTCTCTGTCTTAGATGGTCGATTCCCATTGTTTTAGTTGCTAGACTCCCTTGGCTAGCCTGTGCGTGGAGGCAGAAGTATCATGCTTTGTGAGTGAGGTCGGGCCATCCTGTGGTGTGTATCTCAACAACCACCTTTCCAGTTACTTGCCTGTCTACAGCTTTAACTGGGAAGGAGGGCAGAGGCTGTGGACATCTAGCAGCTGGCTGAGCTCCAGGGGAAGCTCAGAGTGAACTGAGACCTCCAGCCCAGAGGCACGGAATGCGTAGTTAAAGGCACAGCTAGTCTGAGGCCAAGCTGAGCTTGGAGCCTGAAGAAACAAATCCAAACTTCTTCCAGGATCCTTTCCAGGTGGATGTAAGCTTTGACTCTTAGAACTCACTACTGTCAGTGTGATCAGACGAACATCCACAGATGTGTATGACATGCATGGGAGGATGCAAAATAATATACAGATGAACACAACTATGAGCTAAATATTCTCATGCAAGCATTCTTACTGTCCTTAGATCCTTCACCTGATTTCATGAGTTCTTCTATGAGGCTCGGATCTTCTCTGTTGGGTAAGTAAATGACCCTCTTGACCACGTCTCTTACTGTCCAAGTTTCCTCTTGTCCTTGGCAGCTCCCACCCCCCCGACTACTGACAGTATCTCTGTCACCACAGAAACTGAAATAATTCTCTGAAGACCTAGGTCCCACAGTGCTTCTATCTCAGACTTCTGGGGTCCCCATCTCTTGGCCACGGCAGAGCCCAGCTATCCCTTGGTACCCGGTCTTACCCCTCCCCATGTCCAATGAGCAGACCTGGTAGGATCCTACACTCAAAACATCCTGAGCTCTAGAGCTGAGGGAGCACCTGTGCTTACTAATTGGGTCAACACTTGGGTAGGATCGACAGCTTGTATCTTAGCTATGCCCTGGGATCTTCCATGCAGGCAAGAAGTGGGTCTTGTGGAAAATTAGCATGGTCCCAGAGAGTGGAAGCCCTTTGCGTCCTCTCCCAGGACCTGAGGGCAATGAGCACTAGGGTAAAATTCCATAGTGTCTCCCACAGTGATGAGGGGAATCTTTTTGTTTTTTTTTTTAAATCTGAGACAGGGATTTACAGAGCACAGGCTGGCTTTATACCCCCAGCTAAAGCTGGAGGCTGGCCTTGAACTGGTCCTGTCTCCACGAGTAATTTTTTTTTTAAAAGAGGATCTTTTACTATGATTGGTACAGGAGCCTGTGCAGATGATGAGCATGCAGCCCCTGTGTGCAATGGAGTCAACCTCAGCTAGACAGCTAGTTATGGAGGCACTGACCAAAGGGAGTGTGGTGTGTGTGTGCGCGCACACGCGTGTGAGTGTGTGTGTGTATGTGTGTGTGTGTGTGAACGCGAGTGTATGTCTGTGAAATCTCGGAGTCACAAACACAGAGCCATCCGAGAAGCTTTGTTTGCTTGTAGGCTGAGTGCAGAGCTCTTTTTATTAATAAATATCCAAGCCATGAACAAAGAGTGAAATAAATGGGATTGTTTTTAGAATGATGGCTCAAATATTAAACTTTATTTCAAAAAAGAACGAAAAACGAACTCTGACTCAATCACCACTTGTACGCGTTACTAAATGAGCCTTATATAACAAGTGTGTCCCTCGGAGCCCATGGGGTTTCCTGTCAGGTGTCTCCGCGGGTGCTGGGCTGGCACTGGGGTACGTCTATGGAGCTCCCCTGAGCTGTTTAGAGCTAAGGACTGCCACAAAGGTGGTTCCCTTTGGGATTTACAAGGGGCCAAGAGTCACAGTGTCAAGTTGGAGAGATGGCTCAGCAGTTAAGAGCACTGACCGTTCTTCCAGAAGATCAGGATTCGATTCCCAGCTCCCACATGGTGGCTAAAAATTGCAATTCCAGTTCCAAGGATCCTACACCCTGTTCTGGCCTTTGTAGGCACTGCACACACTTGATACACAGATATACATGTAGGCTACCCCCCATACATATAAATAGTAAGATAAATCTTAAAGATAAGAGCCCCATACCTCATGCTTCTTTATAAAGGGCTAAGTACCTACCTGTATCTTTACCCTGCTGCCGTCACTGTGTGTTTTACACTTGCTAGGAGCTGAGAAAATGGCTTTTAAATGTCATTTAACCTTCCAGCAATGTTCCTGGATATAAGCATTATTCCTACTTAACATATGAAGAAAACCGAGGCAGGGCAGAACCTAGCTTGTTTCCTAGCAGGTGCTGAAGCCTGTGCCCTGCACAGCCAGAGACTAGAAGCAAGGCCTTTCACCAGCGAGAGCAGCCACCCTGTTCACGAGTCACAGACAAATCTTGGTGATCTTGAGATGTGTATGCATGACCACAGGCAAGAGACCAGTTGGGGCCATGGAAACTTCCATGGAGGGAGAAAGAAAAAAGAGGCTTAATTTTATAACCAGGCAAGACTGTCTAACATTAAATACACTTGGCAAGAACAAACAAAAAATGGAAATAAATACATTAAATTATTGGGATTTGACAAACTGTGTGCAAATGTGGCCATCAGACATTCTGTTGCTCTCCACACACTTGGATGATGTCATGAAGATCGGCATAAAGGACGGCGCTCTAGCACAGCCTCACCATTCCATCCTGTTTGCTCCACAAAGCTTTCCCTGATCCCTCCCCCAGGGTCACCCAGCATCCACTCTGAGGAATTCCAAAAGCACTTCCAAGCTGAGATTTGCTGTGACAAGTACTACCCAGCTATACAGACAGGATCAATCTCTATTTCTCCTTGCTTCAGTAAACAGCATTGCTACATATCACGAGGAGACTACGGGCCACAGCGGCTCCAAGGAGAGGCTGAACGCCCCTCTCTCCCTCTCTCCCAATACCACAGTGTCTCCACCTCTTTTGACTTTTCTACAAAACTCAGCCTTCAAACTTCACCAATATCACTGAAGCATGAGATGATAGAATACTTGCTTCTCTAAGGGTCGACTGTAGCAGGGCAGAGTAGATATCCATAGCTCATCACACCACAAAGCATGCGAGAAAGGAGCCTGCTGGGACGTCTCTGCGGCTACATCACTGCACGCCTCCAAGACAGAGGAGGCAAGGAAAGAGTATATTTCTCTCACCATTCATTCCACACTAGGGAAATTTACAGGGAGAAACATGATTTATGCAGACTGACTTCATGGGCATCACGTTACCACGGTCTGCCTATCACTCAACATGCGACTATCTGCAAACACCACGTGAGAGCAAGACCTTCACAAAGAGAAGCCCCAGAGTTCCGCTATGATGTAGCCAAAACCCACTGAGCTCAGTTGCTATATAAAGTAGGCACGTGGCCAACGGACGTGATTTTAACTCTTATGGCCCCAGAGAGGCATCTCACTGCAGTACCGAGAACAGAGCAACCCATGAGATGGCACAGTGCTAAGGGTGCTGTCTGCCAATCTTGCCAGCCTGAGTTCCATCCCTGGAACCCACAGGGTAGACAGAGAGGACAGACTCAAATGTTGTCCTCTGGCCTCTACATAAAATAAATAAAGAAAAAATGAATAAATAAAATGTTTTTAAGGAGCATCTAAAGACTTCATGTTTGGCTTATTTGATGTAATTAAGCCTGGGGTTACATCCCCACTGACCTGAGATGCTTGTCTTTTAACTTTACTATTTATAGCAATTTTTGTTTATATTTTGGCAAGCCATTGCTTGTAACTGTTTCCATACACACTGTAGCTAACATGTCAGGCAAGAAAACAATGGTAACAGGGTCAGATTCCAGATTAGGGTGCGGGTAGATCTGAGCCAGAGACAGACACATCACTCAGAGGGGCGAGTGGTCTTGAGCTTCAGAGACACTGAAACACTCAGCCTCCTAATCCAGGCTTGGCTCATTTTCTGATCATGGCTGGGTTTTTCATGACAGCAGCTTGCATCACGGTTCTGAAAGTCCAAACCAAGTGGCTTTTACTGTCTTCACATACAACACAGACAACATGCAACAGCCAGCCTTCCTTCCTTCTACCCTGCCTCCGCTGCCACCCAAGCTTTCGGTACACCCCTCCCTCGAGGTCTGACCAAGGCACAGTTGGCACCTCATTGCTCTTCTTCTGCATGATCTACTTCCTGGTACTGAACATCTGATTTTTTATGATTTATGGTTTTCTTAGACATCTTTCTTGTCTGAAATGTCCCTGCCCCTCTTTTTGTTGTCATAAAGAACATTCCGTCTTTACCGGCCTATAGTCTTGGCACTTAGAAGACAGAGACAGGAGGACTAGCAATCCAAAGCCAGCCTCAGCTGCATGAGACAGTGTCAGCAGCAACATTTGCATGCAAGAGGGATGTACTCTGGAGATTTTGTTTTTAAGACGTGTTTTTTGTGTGGTTAGGGAAAAGCAATCGCTTGTGACTTAAGATACCTCATTTTAACATTCTCATCACAATAAACACAGACGAGTCTAGAAGACACTGCCACATCCTCTTAGACTGCAAACTTTCTGATAGGTATGAAGGCATCCACATGGTATCCAGGGGTGTAAAAAAGACACATGCCTGAGAATTTGTTAGCTCCAGCACTTGGTCACACCGAGGACAGAAATGGGCAGGGCTTGCCTGGCAGGGTGCAGTCTACACGCCTCACTCCAGACCGTATGATGGCGGATGCCAAGCGCATAGTAGGGTCTCAGGGAAGTTCAGCTTCCTTCCCCTAGCTTGTTTTCCTGCAAACAACTTTGTTGTTCGAGGTTCCATCACTTCCAGACACCCGCTCTTGAAGCGACATCTAGAGCCACACACACGGATGTCACAAAGCCCGGAATTTCTGGTGGGAACCAGTGGGAGATGAACTCATTGGCCACAAAGATCCTGTTTTTATGTCAATATCCTCAGTAACAAGTGAGGAAAGAGGAAGTAGAAGGTATAAATATTCTCTTCTCCCAATTTGTATTGAGAGAATGTCTAGGTAATCAGGACTGACAGTTCAGAAGGAAAACAAAAGCACCTTCGATATGTGAAAAGGCTATCATTAAGACCTGAATTCCATAAAGCAATCTCTACAATCCTGTGTTTCTGTGTTTTGTACCACTGCCCAGTCAAGCTGTATTCCAGCAAAATAAAGAAGACCCTGTTGCCAATTTATCATCTAGGTGTGTTGACAGTCTTACATTCTAGCTCAGTCCAGAAAAACCCACTTGTAAAGAATATTTTTACTGGTCATCCACCCAACCCTCCCAACATTGTGACTTCTGTCCTTGTACCTGCTGACCATGTCTCCCTGGTACCCTTTAAGTGACATCTAGATTATAAATGACGCTTCCCCATAATAGTGTTTCTCACTGTGCTTGGGACCTGAGCCTGTCCTCAGTGAAGCTGGTGGTTCCACAGAATACCATGGATTCGGGCATCTTGGGGACACAGGCGCATACTGGGAAGAAGAGGACACAGCTTGATGAGGTTCAGCAGTGTCATGGGGACTGATAATGTAGTAGCTACGTCTGACCAGAGCACTACTCAGCCTCTACCCGGAGACAGGCAAAAGCTAGAGGGGGAGGACAGAGGAGGCCTGGAGAACAAACTCCAGGGTCTATACTGTTCTGTGTGGTGGCTACTCTAATCTAAAGACCCACATAGGGTCCAGCTTCCCTGGAGATCCTAGACCCTCTTCTTCCCCTCAAAGAGCTGTTCTAATGCTTCCCCACAGGTCACAAATCTGACCTCCAAAAGTCTTAAGTCAAAGTTTTCTTTTGGTTGCTGTGAATAATTTTTTTTTTTCCTGGGAATGCATGGGTATTGCTTCAGGGACGGTGACCACCTCTGAGGACTGAGCTACCTGCTGGGCTGGCTGGCTCGTCACAGAGTTGCGGCTGCAGCCCCTTCACCTGCATAGTGGTCACAGCAGGGTCCAGGCGAGGGCTGGTGTCTCCTACAGCTAGTGTCTGCCAGCATCAAGACCTATAGGGACCATGCGCACCCGTCCCTCAGCACCGTGATTCATCTCTGGCCCTAGGCCTGAGCATACCCTAACTGGGCAGAGCGAAAGCTATCCACTACTAGCTTTCCACTACAAAGCAGTTCTAGTAGTGATGATGGTTTAGACTGAAGCAAGGGAGCACTTTCTGGACTTTTCCAAGTGAGGGTTTGATCCACAACAAATCTTCTAGAGGACACTCAGTCTTGGGGAACTCAGATGTAATCACCTCATCAGCAGAGCAGAGGCTGTGGACTCTGACAAGCTCCTGGGTGTTAACTGTCCTCTTTCTTGCCTTTGGCAGCAGTCCCCCAAGCGCACACTTTCTTTCTCACCTACCCCAGTTTGCCTCCAAGTAGGAAGACATTCATATAAAGATGCCTTGGGCTGTGCCCTTGTCATCGGGAACATTCTGAAACCACACTCAACTATCCAGGCCCCAAGGCAGCTATTTTCCTGAAAAATTACCGAGTGATTTATGTATATACACAAATCTCTGCCAGAAACCATAATCAAATTCACAGCAGTTGAAAGCTGGAAACCACTCTGCTGTCCAGCAGTCAGCAGTAGGGGAATGGCTCCACCATGCATCTGGTGTGCCCTGTGATCACACATCTGCAAACAGTTGCCCAGAGCATTAAACCACACAGGGCAGGTGGGGGAAATCTTCTGTGTAGGAAAGACAGTGAACAAATAAAGCCACGGGAAACATTCCAGAAGAAATTAAACAGAATCTAAGCCCAGCGGCATCTAGGTGAACCTCAGTATGGCTGGGTAAGAAGGCAGGTTAGGGTCTCTACGATGGCCAGACTCTGGGGCTATGTAATCCATGAACCAGAGATGGTCCAGGGGCACTCACATCAGGCAGGTACACACCTGCTGGCTCTGGCTTGAAAGAACTGCTCTGGTACAGAGCAAAGCCACTGCTGACTTTACGACCACCCACTAAAGTGGTCTTCCACCGACAGTCTGTGGCAAAAGGATCTTCTTGACAGGAATTATCACAGTGAGTTTAGTGAGTTTTTGACTCAGGATCACTGTGTAGAGAGGGCTGGGCGCTGTTAGATTGGAGCCAGTCTAAGATAGGGACGGGAGATGCTCTCATGGCTTTTATCCCTCCTCTTCATCTTGAGCAGCAAGTCTCACCAAAAATTGCTCCCAGGCTCCAAAGTACCACTGTGTATAGTGCCAGCACTCTCGCGGCCAGTTCTGCCTCTACCTGACTCACCCCGATGAACCCATTTCCTTTCCATCCTATACACCCGTCCCACGAGCCTTCAGTTGGGCTATCCATTGCTAGAATTCACCTCAAATGTCCACCTCTAAGCCCTGACTGGCAGACAACAATGACTGATAACGAGTGGTCCCAGGCTACGCCCTGCCATGGAGCGAGCACGCAGGGAAGAGCATGGGGGCTGCAGAGCAGCCTGGGCCTCTGAGATTGATCTCTGAAAGTGGGGCAGTTGGCAAGGAGTTTGTTTTGTCTAGGAAACCTCAGAGCAGTTGGAGAACTTCAGCATCCCAGTTGCATCACTGCAGCCCTGCCTGTGCTAACAGCAGGACAGCTTCTTAGGTTTGAGAAACCCTGCCTTGCTGTCTAGAGCATGACTGGTCCTGAGGAAAGAAGTTTAGGCCACATGTTTTTAGACATTAACTTCATTTTCAAAAGAGGAGAAAGAGGCTGGGTGTGGTAAGGCACACCATTACTCCCAGTACTTAGGAGGCAGAGAAAGGAGGATGCATTTTAATAAGAGAAAAAAATATACAGTATTCTTACTTTGTAATATCTCAAAAGGCAGACCTAGATAGGGGTGTTGATCTATCCCTAGAATCCTAGCTTCAGGTTTTAGGAGGTGAGGAAAAACAGAGGCAGCCAAGAGGAGTGGCATCCAGGCTCCAGCTGCACTGCAGCCCCGGAGAGAAGCTCTGTCCAGGGAAGAGGTCTCAGACAGCTGTGACATATGTATGTACCACGTACCACCACATTCCCAGCTGTGCTTACAACATAGCCTGCTTCCCTGGAGTGTTCACCTAAAGGAACACTCAACGGGAAGCTTGTAGGACAGTTGTGGTCGGTAGACTCAGCACCCCAGGGAATGTTATTCCTTTTCATCTTAGCTGTGTGTGCACTGTCAGCCAGAACCATACCTCCTTTCTCTCCAATAGGAAAAAACTGTGTTTTCGCTCGTACCAAGTCCTTTGATTGGCACTCCCAACCACCCTCCACCCAAAATATCAGGAAACAGATTCTGTAGCCATTTTGAAAGATTAAAAAAAATAGTTTTTTTTTCTCTCAATTCAAGCTAATTCAGAAGACCAGTTAATGCTTACAAACTCTTACACCTGTTATACTGCCAAAACTGTCGGCACCCTTGATGGGTCGGGCTGCCTGTTGGTTCACTGGAACCTACTAATATAATGCATTTTAGATTTAAGATGCTGCTTCTTACATTATATTTGGACTTTTAGGCTCTTGAGCATTTCTGCAATTTCTGGTTTATATGTGAAGTCATTGTGGGACCAGATAACACAGTGAACCCCCACATAGTTAGCAGAAGAACTGTGTTGGTAAGCAAGAATCTCCTGCAATAGCTAAGTCTTGGCAGAATCTGACTGTGGCAAATGCAATCAGGAAAGAATCACTTTGTTGTAAAGCGGTGTGTGAGTGTAGAGGTCAGGTGCCCGTGTTAACTTGTTGGGGGCTGTGAACCCCCAGACCCTGAATTTCTTATAAATAGCTTGTTATACTTGCTTGTTTTCCTGCGTTTGCAGCTGCTCTGAGCACAAGACCCTCAGGAGTTCCTGATGGCAGGGGAGTGGTTTCTGGTGGGTTTGGCTGGGGCGTGGCTATCAGTTAAGGATCCCTATATAAGCTGCCCGGGAACACAAAAAAGGGGGCATTCTTGGTTCAAGGATGACCCGTGTCCCCGTATCCCCATCTATGTGCTTACATCTCCAGCCCCTTTCCTGGCTCGTGAACCGTCTCGTAGTGTAGGCACTAGATTAATTATTTTGTGAGCGGAGTCTCTCACTGAACCTTACTGGCTGGCCACCTTCTGGGCTCTTCCTACTCCTCCCCCTAGTGCTGGGGTTACAGACTCTTGCTGTCAAGCCTGGCTTTTCACAAGGGTGGTGAGAATTCCAACGCAAGTCCCAGAGCAAGCACGTGTCCCACTGAGCCATCTTCCCCGTCCCTGGGAAGTCACTTGAACAAGTCATAACTAATTGTTGTGTATACTGTCAGAATATCAAGTGAAGCTGTAGCTAAAACAAAGTGCTTCGGGAGATAGCTCTTCTTTATGCCCCTTCTCTTCCAGCTCTAACGATCTGAGGAGTCAGGGCTGCCCTGAATCGTGTTCTGGTAATGTCACTGTGCCCTTGGAATGCACGGACGTCTGCAGCTAGGAGGCCGAGGAAGCAGAGATTACCCGAGAGCAGGCTCAGTGCAGTAAAAGTACTTTTCACAGTAATTACATCTGCTTTGTCTCTTTTTAAATCAGTTGAAATATGCTTCAGGGTCAATTCTTGTTTCCATTAACCTCTAACTTCCATGGTTCACTAAACCCTAGATTTGATATGAATGTAAACATTTTGTGCAGAGAACGGATCAATGTCTCTGACGGGGCAGGGAAGAGGAGCTTGTAAGTCCCTTTTTCCCCAGCTCCTCCATGTGCAGTGCTGCTTTAAAAGTGTGTCTGGACTATGAAATCAATTTGGGATTTTTTTAAAATTGCAAATTCAACATAAAATCTGAGGGTTTCGATTACAGATGACTCTGGGGATAAGCAGGAGTTTCCAAGAAATCACAGACCACTAGCAAGGTGTGGAGATTTTTTTTGGTGGGGGAGCAATCCATTGAGTAATAAATCTCTCACCTATTAAAATACTAATATAGCTATGGATTCTTTCAACACTAAATATGCAAATGAAACACGTGTAGTTACCTGTAGGAACAGGAGGCAGGAAGCCCATGCTCCAGTGATACACTGTCTAGCCATGAGGACTGGGGAAGGCATTTTGCCTTACTGGGTTATGAACAACAAAAGGACCCAGAGGATCCCAGTTTAAGGCAGCCAGCAGCCACAAGGGCATCATGGAGGTGCTAACACCTAACAAACAATCTGCAGGCCAGACTGCACTTGCAGGTGTGTGTGGGTTTACTCCCCTGGCTGGTATTTGCATGCCTGCTTACATTGGGCAGTTCCCTATCGTGTGATGGCAGAGCTGCCTGGCTCCATTTCCCAGTGTGTGCGGTGGACTGGGAGTGCACACCCATCTACACAGAGACAGACTCAGGATTCTAAAGGACGTGGCACCCGCCTCCAATGTGTGCAGTGGACTGCGAGTGCACACCCATCTGCACAGAGACAGACTCACGAGTGAGATTCTGAAGGAGGTGGCACCCGCCTCCTAGTCAAGGGCACAAGGAACCCTTAGCATCTCCCCAGAGTTGGAGGTGCTGGGAGCAGATCCGTCTGTTTTGGGTTCACACTTTACCTCAGCTACTACCCAAACAGCACACAGCCTCTTCATCACTAGTATTATTTAAAATGCCCAATTTCTTTACAATCAGTTCCACTTATATCTAAATTAGAAAGCATCTGGTAGTATCTTTCCTTACAACTAAGAAACTCGGCGAGTTCCGGTGACGAGCTGTAAGGTTGTAAAGAACTGCTGTTACCCATTTGTTTTTTCTAAAGTCTTTTCTCTGTATAAGATGCAAGGCACTCACCGCATACCATCCACAATGATTCAAGGTTAATGTCATGTATGCAGCAACAATAGACGCATGGACAGAAGTACAGGCCGTATATCAGGTATGCGCAGATTATCTGTGTTCCAAGTCAATTGCTCAAGAGCCTCTAATAAAAGTTCCAGTAAAATGCTTTCCTCAGGAATGCATGAGCTAATCAGAAGATCTCGGACAGTTCGACTCTGAATACAGACATGGTTTCCAGTATCTACAGAGGACAGAGTGCACTTGGTCATCTTTCCCAAGGGAACAGATCAGACCCTTTCAATTGTAGATGGAATTGTTCTTTGGTGATTTGGCAGATGCTGGAGAATGAAGTACTATGTGGTGTTGATCAGCTCTACCATCCCGAGGTGGGCATGGCTGCTGCCCAAATCCTTAATGAGTCTGTCATTGTCCCGAGGCAACCGGAGATCCTGGGCAGCCTTCATTCTTCTACCTGCATGTGACAGCACATCTATCTGGAAGTGTCAAACAAGCTGAGTATGGTGGCTCCGGCCTGCAATCCTAGCTCTCAAGAGGCTGAGGCAGAATGATTGCTAGGAGCCTGAAGCCAGTCACTTCTACAAAGCTTGAAAGCTTGACTCTAACACAAACAAGCACAGTTTCATAGGTGTGCCTTACATTTGATTGTGTGTGTGTGTTTTGTTTTTTGGAGACAGGGTCTCTCTTTGTAGTCCTGGAACTCATCATGTAGACCAGTCTGGCCTCAAATTCACGAGACCATCCTGCCTCTAGGCCCATGCCTTATATTTGAATCTAGTTGATTTTCTCAGTACTAACACTTTGGTAGCCAGAAAGCAAAATATTGTCAAAAATATTCTGTACAGTAAAATTTACGGTTATATTTAGAAAATAGTCCAAAAATTTCCCCGTTTAGTCATTAAGGCATTCAAAATACATTCTAGAACACAGGTGTGAAGTCGGGCCCTGGTTCTGGCATCCTGAAAACGCATAATTTTAGGTCCTAAATAAACTCATCATGGGAAGGGGTTTCCCAATGTTTTAGGTGGCAAGCTTTATTGTTTTCCCCCTTTCCCATTGCCAGCTGAACTGTTGATTAGGATTGATAACGGACAGTGAACAGGTGCAGGCTTGAGTGTTTTCCTAGAAACACCAGCTTTGGAAAGAACTGTCATGGCTTCCTTCTCCCACAAGCCACCTTAACAGTCCAAATTTGATTCTGCACTAAGGCCACGGTCCACACACTTACCAGGACAGTTGAGGGTGTGGGAAACAAAGTTGGCATGCTACTTTTAGAAAGGAGAGCCTACTCTGGAACTGCCCTTGGGTGTGTGTGTGTGTGTGACACTTTCCCCAAAGAGGGCCAGAGAACCCAAGGTCCAGCATGAGACCTGGGAAAGATGCAGTGTGGCACAGGTGGTCGGAGGAGACCTTGTTCCTATCGGTCACGTCAGAATGCTTTTATTTTATTGAGGGGCTTTGCAGGCAGGTGGAAGGTTCTAGAACACTTGTCTGTGGGGAAAAACAGGAGGACCTATTTTCAAGAGGTCTTTCTATGCTTGCCTTATCTCTCTCATATAGAAGCTAAAATATCTTTCACATCTATAGAAGCGAATACAGGAAGCTAGTACTGAAACCCCAAAGGACTAACATGGTAACACTGTAGACCACTGAGCTACACACTACGCTAATGTTGTAGTTGTGGGTATACTCAGACTCCTCTGCCCTTAACTACTGAAGATTTGCTACCCATCTTGGTGTCTTTAAATGCAAGGTGTATGTATGGCTTTCAGCTGAGGTCCAGCAGGTCTAAAAGCAGCGGAAAAGGGAAGTGTCATACATAATGTGGCAAATAATGTTGAAAGATAACTCTCTCTCTCTAGTTTTAGAGACAGGGTTTCTCTGTGTAACAGTTTTGGCTGTCCTGGAATTCGCTCTGTAGACCAGGCTGGCCTTGAACTCAGAGATCCACCTGCTCTGCCTCCCGAGATTAACTGTGTGCACCACCACCCCCTGGCTCTGATAACGCTCTTTTAAAGGCAAGATCTAGAATATTTACTAGGAGATCATTTGCACACATGGAATCCCTGAATGTGTTTACCTAGGAACAATTTATTCTATGTCAGGTGCTGTGCATCTGATAGTTGAATTTGGCTCAGAGCTGCTGACCTCTGTATGCTTATTGGTTTCATTAGAATAAAACGAACTCCAGACCAGGGGAGGAAGAGGAGATGGAGGCTTCCATTCCAGACCCCCACAGCACCACAACTTAAAGGGCCTTGGCGGGGAGCCAAGATGCCAGGAACAGCAGATGTTGAGGAAAGAGCTCCTGGATGTTTAGGTCAGGACTTCCCAGTGTGACACCACCCAGCATCTTGTCGTCTGCAGCAGGAGCCTGAGGTGGCTGGGACTGAGGGCATCATCTTGGGTTTCCGTAGAACAGCACTGCAGTGGTGACGGCTGCAGACTGAATGGAAAAGGGGCTCTTGCCACACAGGCAGCCGAGACAAACATGGACACGTGGGGAGCAGCCCTACACACGCACATCTTCCTTTCATGGTAGAGAGATCCCCGTGCAGGAGCAGGTCAATGTGCATGAGTCACTTCACAGCAGCAGAAGGCTGCATCAGGCCTTGCGAGGCCTCAGGTCAGGACTCCATCACAGAGTGGAGATGCTGAGCTTGTCTCACCTCCAGTGCAGTGATCCTGAGTTGACACGGGAAGGACGGGGAGAGCTTCCAAGGACACATGGCATTTGGCCTGGTCCTTTAGAGGCTGGCTGCAATTGCAGGTCAGCAGTCCTTCCAGGAAAGTCTTGAAAGAGCTGGGCATGACTACTGTTCTCACTAGATGCCAAGAACTGCCTGGGTCGCCTGTGTCCCCTGGCCCCAGGTGAAATAAGAAGCATGAGAATCAGGTGTTAGTTTGTGGAGGCATGTGGTAACGTCCTTCCTCATGGGAACTCTTTTGGGGGTTGTACTAGCTCATCAGGGCAATCACAATTGCCACAAGCCAAGTGGGTTAGAGAATAGAAATTCATGCTCTCGTGGCTTTGGAGGCCAGAATGTCCCAGGTCAATGTCCTTCCTCCTGAGATCATATCTGCTCTGGCCTCTCCTGGGTTTCTGGAGGCCGATGGCTGTTTGGGGGTACTATCACCTGTTCTCTGCCTCTGATGTCACATGGCATCTTCAGAGGATGCCTGTGTCTCCACATGACCACCTTCTTGTAAAGATACTGGCCATGTTGCATGAGGGGCCCATACTATTTCAGTATGACTCTAGCTTAATTCAGTATACCTGAATGGCCATAACTGCAAATAAGGTAGCATTCTGAGGTCCTTTATATCCTTAATGAAGTGACAAATTAATGCAAAGGGATTAAGCTACACATTGCTTCCTGAAGATGAAACTCTACTTAGAATCGTCTACAATACCCCTTGGACAATTTTACATTTTTACTAGTTGGACTGAGTCTTCTTTATTTCTCTCATTGAGTATTTCTTCTAAAGAAGAAACCAGAGAAAGGGATATTATGCTGAAAGCCACAGAGCCTGCCCTGTGAGCCTTCAGTGAAGGACCACAGATGGAATTAGCTTCAGCACCCTGCCATGTAGCTCTGAGTAAAGGAGAGCTGCTTTTTATCCACATCGCTAATATTGACTTGGGAGTCTGAGTCTGCGGTACCTTTAACGCAGCATCCTCAAGAAAATGGTCTAGAAATAAGTGCAGTCCCTTGGTAAAATGTGACCATGAGCTTTCCCCTGTGAAGGCTTTGCTAGCCGGGCTCTTGGCTATGTTCTCTATCTGCTGGTTTTGCTAATGGCATAGGATGCTTGTGTTTTTATTATTTTTGTCTATGAGCTGCTCACTTGCCTTAACAAACTTCTGAGCTGTTTTGAGAGCTGTGGTGAAGGTAAAGAAATGATTCTCATAGGCTTCTACCACAGCTGGGGTGGGTGAGAATTGGTACCGCAAGTCCAGGGTGCCTTCAAAAAAATTTACAGTGGATCAAGACCTCAACATAAAACCAGATACACCGAACTTGATAGAAGGGAAAGCGAGGAGAAGCTTTGAACTCCTTGGCACAGAAGACTTTATGAGCACAACACCATTAGCATACATACTCAGATCAACAATTAATAAGGGGACCCCACGAAACTGAAAGCTTCTGCACAGCAAAAATCATCACCACTAGGACAAAGCAGCAGCCTACAGAGTGGGAAAGATTTTTAAAAGACCACATCTAGTAAAGAGCTACTACGCAAAAATATAGAGAGAACTCAGGAAACTAGATATCAAGAGATCAAATAGCCCAGTTAACAAAATGTGGCACAGACCTAAACAGACTTCTCAATAGAGGAAACTCGAATGGCAGAGAAACACTTAAATGTTTAACATCCTTAGCCATTAGGGAAATGCAAATCAAAACTACTTTGTGATTTCATTTTACACCTGTTAGATCGGCTAAGATCAACAAAACAAGTGGTAGCTCATACTGCCGAGGATGTGGAGTAAGAGGACCACTCATCCCTCGCTGGTGGGAGTGCAAACTCACACAGCTGGCACGGAATCAGTGCAGTGGTTCCTCTAGATCCACCTGTTCCCCTCTTGGGCATATACCCAGAGGATGCTTCATCCTACCACAGGGACAGCTGCTTAACCATGCTCATTATGCTCCCACCCTCCACAGTACTATATAATCCTAATATTTCATTATTGTCTTCTCATATGGTTATGCTAGGAAAACAATTTTTTGGTCCAGCATTTAAAGATGTTAAAGGCTCACTTTCCCTGAAAACAGACCAAGCTGCTGGGGATGGAACTTGGGACTCTGCTCATGCTAGGCAAGCCCTCCCAATCACAGCAGTCACACTGATTATCCCTTTCAAACGCTTGCGAGCCTTGCACTACCACTGAAGCTCAGGCCACGGCAATATCTCCATTAGGCACCACAGCAGCTTCTCTGCCTCTCCCTTCTCCACTCTTCAGAATCCTTCCCAGATCAGAGTGGACTTCCCCTGCTTCAACCTCTCCACTGGTGGGAGGGTCCAATTGGTGAGCAGACTCTTTAGGAGTGAGTTCCGGGCACCACCTCATTGTTTACACCTTCACCACCCCTCTGGTCAATTATAGTTCATTCCTCTTAATGCCCATAATGTTTTTTTTTCTTTTTAAATTGTACAAACACTTTTCTCAGCATGGAATGTAGTTTATCTCAGTTTAGGCTGCTCTATGGGGCAAATCGGCATTGGGGAGATGGTTTCCTTTTGCCTAAGTAAATAGCGGGGATCAAAACCCACACTGAAGGTATTCCAACAGCTCATTGAACCCTCACCTGCTTTCCCTGGGGGATGACCTCCACCACCGGTGCCACCAAGCCCACCAAGCGGTGCCTTGGGCACAGCATTCCTTCGCCTCTCCAGAGTGGGAGCTTGTGGCAGGCAGTTGGATCACAGACTCCACCCATTTTGGAGACTGGTAACACAGGTTTCTGTCACAAGCAGGGCTCATCTGCTGTGGGCGGGAACTGTACCATTGTATTCCACGCACACGCTAGATGTGTGCCTGCATGTACTGATGTCAAGGCTCCGTCTGTGCTCTGCTATTTTCTATTATGACTGACGGCATCCAGGGTACTTATGAGTTGCAGCTGACTTATGTCTTAAACTGCCCAGTGTTTCTATTAATGATTTCAATGAGTTTTGTGGGTCACTTGTTAGGAGACCAGCAGAGGGAGCAGGTGAGTATTAACAGTGGATTTGATGTTAGCATTCTGTAATGGGCACTTTCCTTGCACTTTTCTTTTGGTTTAATTTTTATTGTAGTCAAACAAGACTTTGGCGTATAAACTAAAAGAAATGGTCATTTTAAGGCAGCGGGATTTAGGGAGAATATACATAATTTCTTTTCCTGTAATATTCTACTAGAATAGTTTTTAGGCTTTAAAACACATTATTGCATTTTTTTTTCTAGAGGGAAACAGATGTCAGGAACTGGTACCTAATACTTAATAAATGTCCTTTCTTTGTGGTCTTTGTCCAGTTTGTTCCCTTTTATTTTCTCTTTTGTGTCAGTCTTTGACTTGTGCCCTTGCCTGGAATGGGAACATTTGGAGGGAGTGCCAGTGGGTGCCAGGATAGGGGCTTAGGCAGCCTTTGAAAGAAAAGCACAGAGCATAGGGCAGCTAACCAGGTAAGCCCAGTCATTAGGAGACAACCGGATCCACGCTGGGGCAAGGACAGCATGGGGTCTGTTGTGTACTTATGCACAAGCAGCGCGACTCTTTGTAACCGTGACTATAACTTTTATGCCCAACTAATTTGTCATAGTCATGATACAGTTTTTCAAAAATGACTTTTGTCCATGTAAGTCCATAACCAAATGTAAGTTCCCACAGAAACAGTTTTCATATTAACTCAGCCAGATGGATGGGAATACCAAAGGAGGGTCATGTGCATTTTTTTAAAATAACCTTGACACGAGCTATTTATTTATGTTAACTTATAACCAAGAGAGATAATATATCTAAATGGGAATAGTCATTACGGCATTTTTATCTCTTTTAAAAAAATGTTTCTCAATAATTAAGATAAAAATTTATAAATTTAGATTAAAAGGAGATTAATCTAGATGGCATTAAGCCACTTGAAGTGAAAACTCAGCGAGTTCATTCACAGTGGTTATGAAGAGAGGCCGGACACGTTTCTTAGGAGCAGTGGGCTCCAAACTCTCAAAAGTTTGTCAAAATGGGATAATGTAAAATTTTAGCTAATAAACTCACCTCAAAATATCAAGTACTATTCAAAGCAAAGATTTAATTCAGAGTCGAACAGCCGCCAATGACACAGAAATCATTTACAAACAATGTTTACCATGTCTCCCTCAAGAGAGGAGATACGGAAATGCCAGGCTGGCACCCACTCATGGATGGAGAACTGTACTCACTGTCTTCTCAAAGCTTGGACCCGTCTGACATTTGTTTTTTGGTGGAGAGACAAAATATTTCACAAAAATATTAGAATGAAAATATTTAAAAATCAAACAGTGTTTGAGATAACTTTATACAACAGGATAATTATATAAACTGAAATCTTCCTAGAAATTCGAGGAATTTGGGGTGTAATCTTAAAAAAATATTGACTTACATATTTCATAAGTTTCTAATAAATAAAAGCCCCCCCCCCTTCGGAGCCCGTGGGTTCTAGAAGATGCAATGTGTCTGTCAGGCATGAAAGCTCTTGAACAGGATGCTCTGCTGGCTCCTGACAGCGCAAACTGTAAACAACCTGAGAATCTTACATTTCTTTAAAACAGAATGGATCCTATCTAAATGCCATTCACACACGATTTCACAGTAAACACTTGGATAAGAGAGTGAGCAAGCACATGGCACCTTTTGATATAACTGCATCGAGAGGTCACGTGATCTTCCTACAGCTCCCCCACCCCCCATGTACTCATCAGCTACCAGGTCTGCAGTTCTTTGTCAATCACACAGCTGGGATGAAGATGGTGACTAAGGGTGACGGCCCGAGCTGCAGATCCCGTGATCCTTCGGTGCACGTGTCACCATCCACCCGGAGATGAGAACATGCCGGCGGGGGGAGGAAATAGCTGTTTCCCAGGAAAGGAAGGGGCCTGAAAACACATCTGGCAGACGGTCCTTCCCGCCTTTGGCAGTCAGAGAATGATTTTAACAAAATATTCACTTCCTCACCTCTCACGGAGGTGAATTCCACAGTCGATGTCTGTTTCGAAGCCGGTGACTTAATTATACTCTAAATGTACTGGGCCATTGATTTTATGTCAAATGCTATGTGCATACAACAAACATACATAAGTATGCGCACAAACATACACTTCCCATGAGAACAGGGAATCATGCTTCAACTGGCACCATATTTTATTTCCTAGGCCTATCACATTGTTAGCGAATACAGGGCAAAGCTATTGGATTGGAAAGGAATTATGAAGGTAAGAAAGATGAAAATGTGAGGGCAACGTGAATGCACAGCTAGCCAGAGCACTGGCACACACGCTGGGTGTCCAGGGTTTCGAGTCCAAGTCTGTGCTCACACAGGGTGCCCCTCCCCCTTATGGGTGAGCACAGGTTCCCATGTGGATAGTTACAGAACTGCCCCTCCTCATGATCACAAGTCTGTACTATTCACATACACCTATACTTTCATGTGGCACCCAGGAGCTCAGTTTTGGGTTGTGACACGGATTCTGTCAGTAGGAGTGTCAGTGCTATATAGGGGTGACAGCAAACACTAAACAGCAAGTCTCAACCCTTTGCAAAGGAAGTTGGGATTTTGCTCTGTTAAAATTGGAGAAAAGATTGCTGGCTTGAGGGGCTGAGGACACAGTTCAGTGAGCAATAGTACTTACAAGCGTGAGAACCCATGCATGCATGCACACACATGTGGACACACACACACACACACGTACACATATACACTCCATGGCTTTAAATTCACTGTTATTACATTAATAACAGATTCTGGGCTCCAGATGGGCATGCTGGCAGCTCGGGCGTGGTGGCAGTTACTGCGCTGACATTTTTGCTGATGGCCACAGTCTGCTGATGTGTTGTTTAGATCCAGGTCAACATATCCTGAGTAGAAAGACGCTATGCCAAGGTATCGCTGTATGGGACTGCTTTGGGACTCCTGAAATAGGCTCTCCCCCACTCTGTGTGTGTGTGTGTGTGTGTGTGTGTGTGTGTGTTGTTTCCTTGATTCTCATTAGTGACTACAGACAATGTGGAGGGAACAGAGGAAAACTTCCCGGGCAAGTTTTATGTTCAGTGAGTGCCTAATGCTTTTCCTTGCAAATGACTTTGAGGTGTATATAGAAACATATCAACTATTTTGCCAATTTTAAAGATGCCAAGGGCAGTAGGAGAGATGGCCAAGAGGTCCCTCGGCTTTCTCCCCACTCTTGCATGCCAGGCGCCTGAGAGTCCCAAGTGCGCCATTCTGACCACAAAGACACAGTGTCCCAGCTTCACATTGTAGGGTAATTCAGCACCGAGTCTCTCATATACCAATAAGGTACTTTCCAAAAATGCAGTCCAAGTTGGCCAGATGTGCCTACACCAGTCAGCAAGCCAGGGCCGTAGGCAGCAATGACATGGAAGGAGAAGTCTGCTGTGCCTGGTAAGGGTACGGACAGGGGACTGTGAACCAGGGGACCCTATGTCTGGATAAGGTCTGAGTGCTCTGTGTATCTTTTTTTTTTTTTTTAATAACACAGGTTTTTATAAAATGCCCCTTGTTATGTGGTGAGGGCTAATGTTATTCCAGGTCAACTGAGAGGCCCCAGGTCTACCCACTTCTCTGACAAGGACAAAACTCTTAGTGACATTCTGTAAACTGGCTCACGGTGACAGTGGAAGCCATGGGAGCTACTCACAAATGCCCTCTGGCATGGGTCGCATGGAGCTGTCCACTTGGTGCCGATCTAAAAATGTGAAGTACCTGCCTTCTCAGGATACCTCTTGCACAGAGCCAGGCATCTTCTGGATGACTCTAGGCAAGCCGGAGGCTCTGACCCCTCTGATGCTATGATGCAGACGGCGGGGATCTGTGAGATTAGAATCCTGAAGAGTTGGGGAAGTCAGAGCCTACAGGAGACCCTGCAGCTTTTCCCTCAGTGGAGTAGGGTGAAATGATGTCACGGGGTGGTGCTTAAGGGTCCCTGTGACGCATCCTTCCCTACATAGCTCAGGGTTCTTTGTGGAATAAAGTGCAGAAGGACCGTAAGATCCAAAGATGGTTGATAACATCAAGGAAGTGGTGCTTTCCAGACACAGCAGGGCTGAAACGTGTATGAGAATGCAGTGAGATATTGGGATAGCATGAGGTAAGGCCTGTGCAAACAACCGTCAGCCAAAATCCCAGACAGGGAGCAGGCATGAAATCCCACCAAGAGTTGAAAAGTTATTGGCATCTGACAGCTGCTGAGAGAGGGAGAATCAGTTAGTTTTTTAGTGATGTGACTCCTGTTAGGCTGACCCATACCAAGGTGGGCCCCGCTCAAGACTAGTGGGGCAACACAAACTGGACTGAATGTGGAGGAGGAGAAGTGTCGAGGGAGAGAAAGAAAAAGAAACCATTATCGTTTCAAGTCAGGTGGGAGGGAGTATGGGATGGTTATAGGTGGGTGAATATGTTCAAAGTACATTGTATGAAATTCCCTGAGAATTAATAAAATTATTGTGGTTTGGTTTAAGTCTTTGTAGATGGCTTCCTTTCTGGAAACAGATAACTATGTCTTTCTGGTATCATTAAAAAAAAAAAGGCTTAATGAGAACCATAGAGAATCTCTCTCTCTCTCTCTCTCTCTCTCTCTCTCTCTCTAAGTTGTTTTGACTGTGTGAGGCTGTCAGAAGCCCTGGAACTGGAGTTACAGACAGATGTGAGCGCTGTGTGGTTACTGAGAATTGAACATGGATGCTCTGGAAAAGCAGCTAGTGTTCTGAACTGGAGTCGTCCCTCCAGCTCCAGAGACAGTTCTTGAGGGGATAAATGGGGCTCTGAAGTTTGAGCTGATTACGTGTAACCTGGCAGAACACACATGCAATGATGAAAATGCACAGCACCGTGCACAGCTGCTCCACAAGTGATGGGCTGAGGGCGGCTTTAGGAAACCGGTGACAACACCCTTAGTTTGCATCTTCATCTGCTTCAGCAATCCTGTCAGCGAGTGACCGAGGGAAGCCAAAGTTCTACAGAAAAGGAACACTTTGGAGAAAGGATGGAGGGGCCTGAGATGTTCAGTTGCGACCCCAAGCCATGGTGGGAATCGTCAGCCACTGGCTGGTGGCACTAGTAGCCTGGGCAGGAGAGGTCTCTTCAGTCTTTGCTCGCCTCCCTGGAGTTTGTGAGTCCTCTTAGAGGCTGCTGCAGTCCTGACTGGGTACGCCCCTCTGAGTTCCTGTGGCCCTAGGGGCTGCCACACTGTGCCACTCTGTGCTCTGTGATGGTGTCATTTTCCTAGCGCTTTATAACCAGCTTCAAAGTGCCATTTCTCTTCAGGCTTTGAACTAGCCCCTTGCCCTGGCATATGCCACACTGTAAGTGAAGGCCCTCTTTTCATGAGGGATGTGGACTCAATAGTGAGGGGTCCCATCCCCAAGGTATGGATTCACCGACTCCTCCTCCTCCTCCTCCTAACTCATAACCTGTTTTAGCCAGCAATGGTATTTTTACAATAGCACCCATACACATGTGTGTTTGTGTGTGCATTTAGCTTGTTTTGTTTGAGACTAAGCCTCCATGTAGCCCAGGCTGGACTGAACCCTGCAACAGTCCTCCTGCGATAGCCTCCTGGGTGCTGGGATTACAGGCATGTGCTGCCGTGCCTTGCTCTGATCCCTACCATTCTTAAATGATTGAAAATATACAAAAAGACTATTTCGTGGGTGTGAAGACAATAAAAGATGTAGAGTGCTGTGTTCATGAAAAAGTCCTGCTGCTGTCCAGCTGTTCTGACAGGCCAGGAGCTGCCCAGCGGCTGCCAAGATTGCCAGTACAGTCATCAAGATCGGGACTGTCCATAGTGCTTGAAGTCTCTACCATCTCATTCCTCAAGAGAGCCTTGCCGATTCCACCTTTAATCATTTCCATTTCAGAGTCTATGAAAAACAGCCCCTGTCATGTTCTGGAGGGACTGGATGAGGACAGTGTCCATAGCAAAAGCACAGAGGCTGTGCGTCTCCAGGAGGTGGTGCTACCTTCTCCTACATATTTTCAGAGTGCTCTGTCTATGGTCTCCTTCCCTCCATGTCCCACGATCCCCTTGGGATCAGAAGTCCTGATGTGAGTCACCCTTTGCCCAGAAGAGTGCTTCGCTTGGTACTTGGCCTGTCTCTTTGTCCATGTTTCTTCTTGTAAAACATCCTTGTTTGCCTGGAACACTATTGAATGGTTCCAACCTAAACCATATATTAAAGCCTTGAATTGTGCTTTTCCAAACAAATAAAAGATTTTCTCTAAGAGACTAAGTATGAAACTGTAAAGATACTGTTTCATGGTAAACAAATTAATTTCTACTTATTAAAAAAACCCGTAAGGAAAGTAGTTAGCAATCTTAAATTGTGCCTATTATATATCAACTTAATGCAGAAAATTCCACAAAGAAAGAATGGTGTCTATTTTCCAAGTAGGGAAACTGGGGCAGAGAGCCTAAGTACACACAGTACTGAAGTTAAGGCCTGCCTACTCTCTTCTAGGTGTTCTGAGTAGGGATGTCGGCATTAGTGAACCAAGCATCATTTCTCAGGAATCAAACTCCCTCCCCTACTAACTGCCTGTGCAGAGCACGAGTTCTGGCCTTTCTGGGCCACAGAGCTCTCTAGCAGTTTGTAGGGCCTGTGAGTCCTTCCTAACAACTGTGAGGTTTGAGACGTCTGTTAGAAGGACATGTGTCTGCTGATAGGAAAGTGTGGTTGGCTAATTCCTCATTTATACAAGAAAAGCTGAATTTTGGTTAGAGCTTGGTGGAAATTAAAGAGTTCATGGACCCTGTGATATCTGCCTGTGGACCTTGGGATAAGATTCCCTGTTCTGGTGGCATCTCGGGAGCCACTCTGTTAACAGCATACATTTAAAAAACATTTAACAAACTGATTCTGAGAATAACAAAATTCACTGTGCAGATTCCAGATTCACCTACAGGTAAAATCCCGACTCTTGCATCCTCCAGAAGTCAAGCTTGCCTAATGCGGAGCTGCCTGGGCTTTCTAGAGGCCGATGCCATCCTTTGAGTCAGTTCACCGGACACTGTGGTTTGCATAGTACCGTTCTCTGGAGCATTAAGTTCTGGTTATGAAGGGAAGTGAGTCTGGACCAACAGAGCCACAGAGCTGGAAGCCTTAGAAGTCAGCACAGCCCTGACTTTTATGGCATGGGCTTTAGTGCTTAATTAAAAGGGGAAAGTGATTTGCGGGAGCCCACTGACTGGGACTAATTTAATAATATGTTACAGAACAATGAACCCCCAGCAAACCTCCATACAGTAAAGGAAAGGGTATATGTTCCCTCTAGATATACTTCATCTAAATATCTACCATAACTTAATAGACCATTGATAGGGTCAAAGTATTATAAGTTTTGTTTGTATGTTTAACTAGTTATTTTGTTTTAAGGTATAAACATGTAAGTGCTGAGAAACTGATCTTGGTAACACGATTTAAACTGGGTTAAAATTATACATGACTTGGCTAATAGTTGAAAAAAATCAAATAATACCAACAGGACTAATACCCTGTTTGTAAAGGCACAGTTTACAAGAGCTGGCAGGTCTTGCTCTTTATATTCTCGGTACCAAAAATAAAGTTCTGATATAGTTGTAGTTTTATTCCTACAGGGAAATTCAGAACCTTTCACTGTGCTTTAAAATTAAAGCGGTTCCCTCAGCTACTCTGCGAGCTTAGCCAGCGAATGAGTGGACAGACAACAGAGCCCCAACTTCTCTCTAGGAAATAATTAGGGTGGTGCCTATGACATGCCCAGGGGCCTTGTGGCTGGTCCTTGTTCCCAGAAGGCTTCTGCAATGCACAATCCTTCGGAGCAGCAAGCATTATGCTCTGATTTTTCCTGTTGCCTGG
The DNA here is from genome assembly GCF_000317375.1 of Microtus ochrogaster. Lineage (NCBI taxonomy): Eukaryota > Metazoa > Chordata > Mammalia > Rodentia > Cricetidae > Microtus > Microtus ochrogaster. The sequence goes on from NW_004949105.1 coordinate 353,284, forward strand.
CTAGTGACCCCCTACAGGAAGATAGTGGGTGAGCCAGGGGGCGGAGCGGCTGGCTACACATGTCTGGCTGCTCTTATCAACTTATCATATAAGGGAAGGAAAGTGATTGATTCGGATACTGACACTGTAGACTCAGGGTAAAAACAAAGAGTCTGTGCAGACCTCTGGAGTGAGCAGCGCTGCTCCTTCCTCTGCAGGACAGTTCCCTGTGTGCCGGGGAGAAGAGGAGAGCCAGCCCTGGGAGAGAAGCTGCTTCAGGAACGGGAGGAGAAGGCTCTCACTGATGGACTCGTTCATGCAGCACAGCCCTGTGCTCTAGACAGCAGCCGAGGGCTCAGGACGCATACGTGCCTGCAAGTTTGCTGAGCTCACAGTTTAAAACCCAAGGAGAGAAAGAATGTGGCAGATTGTTTTCCTAACTTTTGGCTGTGATCTTGTCTTGGCCTCAGCCTACAATAACTTTCGGAAGAGCGTGGACAGCACAGGGAGAAGGCAATACCAGGTCCAGAACGGGCCCTGCAGCTACACATTCCTGCTGCCGGAGACCGACAGCTGCCGATCTTCCTCCAGCCCCTACATGTCCAACGCCGTGCAGAGGGACGCACCCCTCGACTACGACGACTCTGTACAGAGGCTGCAGGTGCTGGAGAACATTCTAGAGAACAACACACAGTGGCTGATGAAGGTAGGAAGGTGGGCTGGCTCTGCTGGGCAACAACTATCAGCCCTGTTTTTGTTTTTGTTTTTTAATCAGGGACAAGGGCTATGAAAACAGGCTGCAAGCATCCTTGAGTGAAGGATGGTTTCTTTTGTGCTGTCCTGGAGTAAAGCAGTCACAGGGTGAAGAGCAATAAAGGGGCTCTCTGAAAAGAATGCCAGAATCTGTTCAGAAAAGTCCCCGAGCTTAGGAATCTTTATTAGCCGAGCAGAGGAAGTGTGCCTCTCTGCAGAGCCTCACGCTGCTATGTTTGAGTAGCTGGGGCTAAGTGACACCCATTACCAGGATCCTCTCAGCGGGTTGTACCCATGTGAGGGAGGCTGTGAACAAGACAGCATGGAGCCAGGAAAAACGTGACAATCATGTTAATTACGGATACTTAACGGATGGAGTCAAGTGCTTTACCAATTTCCTGAATTTCTTTACAAAAATAGATTATGACTCTTGGTAAAAGAGAGGAAATTAAAGAAAGCCAACCTCATGTCCTCCGAGTCTCAGGGCTGCGCCGTGCCAGGGTTGCCATCTGGAAACAGGGCTGTATTTCTCAAGTGTCCCGGAGATACTGCAGCCCCGCTCAGTCCCAGAGACAGGCTGTGTGCTTGTCCCCACGTGGGGCTGTTATGCTCAAACCATGCTGGGCTGAGGGGGTCTGACAGTTTGTTCTCGGGGCTGCAACGATATCTCTGTTTCATGGCCTTTTTATAGAGCGTAACCAAAATAAGACATTGAAAGGTCTGTTTTGCTTTCACAAATGATTGTTTTCTACAAAACCTCAAATGACCCTGGAGTTTTCTTTATGTGAACCATATGTATTCCACAGGAAGTTTAAACAAAGCATGTAGATAGTAGATGAATCGTTAAACGCTATGACAATGACATCATATGCTTACAAGGTAATTATTTAAAGTCATATAAATCTTTTAAAAGTTGGTGGACTTCAGTCAATACTTCTTCCCAGAAAAGCACAATTTATTTTTCTCAGACTTCTCCATAAACTCTTGCTTTGACACTTCTCCTTAATCTGAGGATAGAGCTGGGGTCCCAGTCTGTGTTTTTCATGTACGCCTCAACTTTCTGAAGTGGACAAGCTTTTGCTGGAAGCCGGAATCTAAATGAATGAGTGTTGCCAGCCCTAGCTTTGTGGAGGGAGGGGAGTCGTTCAAATCAAAGAACAGAAAACAAAAACTGCCCAGGCAACAGGCAACACAATGAAAAATCCCCTCACTATTGTTTTCCTGGGCAAGTTCTTCAGCTTTTGTACTTTCCAAAAGTCAGACACCTGAACACTGACCTTTACTGTGTGCGACGATGTATGTTCCGATGTCCGGGGTAGCGAGGGACCGCAGATATCTGCTTATCTTTTTGGCCTTCTTTGGGAACTCTCACGCTCACTTTCAGGGACCGTCCACATACACTGTGGTACCAGGGATATTGGCAAGCGGAGCTCCACAGAGAGAAAGGCACATCCTTCTAGTAAACACTCTAATCTGACGACTACCAAGTCCTCTGCTAAGATAAACAGTCACCGAATGGGGGGAAACGACACAGCTCAAGGCTCAGCAGAGCCCCAGCTATGTACACTTGGGTTTGTGCTTCACACGCAGGAAAACCACCCCCGTTGTGGGGCTTTGCAAAGCTGAGAGAACAGGAGGAGGAACGCCAAGTGAGGTGGCCACAATCTCCTCCTTCCTGGGGTCTATTAGCAAATATTTGAATAGTAGCACGGTGGCATCTCAAAGGCTCTTCTTTTATGGTTTAGCTAACTGTCACAGAGGGACTGCGACAGGCTTATCTGCTCATCAGTAGGCACCTGCTCCGTCAGCACCTGTTCCTGCTCTGAGCAGTGCACCTGAGAAAGGCAATTTGCCAGCTCCTTCACTAGGTTTATGGGCTCCAGCCCTGGAAACAAAAACAAAAAGTAAACATAAAACCCACTCCAAATGATTAAACCCACTCCCTGCTTGTTTTTCTCCTCCGTGTTTTGGCACCTGCAATAATAAACACCGCTTTTCTCTGAGGGAAGAAAATAACGTCTAATGGAACCACAGATAAGCCTGACAACTGAAAAAGCAACAATATGACCAACACCTATTTATAGATTATCACAGAAAGAAAAGGCATAATTTGGTTTCATTGTTTTATGTGTTTTCTCTTGAGCTGTTTTTAAAAAGGTTTCATTATTTCCTTGCCCTCCCTGATCTACACACAAAACTCACCAGCTTTGTCGGAGTTTCAAAACCTTGTTTGGAAGGAAAATAATGGCACAGTTTTGGTGAGTTTGGCAGGTGAATAGTATTTCAATTTCTGAGCACTAAGCACAGCCCAAGGAGTTCAAGCTAAGAAAGCTCCAGGAACACCATCACAAGAGCCCTTGCTGCCTCTTTAATCTGTCATGCAAAGGAAGTGTCAGCCTTCTGAATGAATGTGGGGGGAGCACAGGAGCGGAACAATACAGGGGAAGGCTCACTCTCCATGGTGTGGTTAAGCAGGATAAGATAAACTCTTGATTGCCAGACCCCATCCTACCAGGTGATCAACCAGTAGGACAGACCTCTGTCAGTGATTTCAAACACATTTTATACAGACTCTCGGCTTACCGACGTGCATTGTACTTCGGTAGGTCAACACATTTTTTTTTCCCCAACAAGAGGAAATATGGAAAGGAAATAAACAACTATTTCACGCTACTGAAAGCCGTATATTTTATAAACAGCTATGAACCCTGCAGCCACTTTAAGACAGAATGACTTGAAAAACACAGCTAACGCTTATTAGCTTGATGTAAACATTTCCTCTGCCACCGGCCTCCCAGTGCTGGTTTTTAAACAACGCGATACAATCCAGGAAAGGCAATCCTTTTCTTTCTTTTAAAGCGACAATAAGATATCCTCGAAGAAAGGTCTGGAAACTGCAATTCATCAGTCCAATGTAGGGGGACCAAGGAAGTTACATTCCTAGAAATGTAATTGTTGCTGTTGGGAAAACAAATGACAAAGGGTTTGCAGAGGAGCTCAGAACCTCAGGAGCTTTGTGTGTGTGTGAGAGAGACAGAGAAAGAGAGAGAGAGAGAGAGAGAGAGAGACAGAGAGAGAGAGAGAGAGAGATAGATAAAGCATAGCACTCTTTATCTGTATATTAAAGAACACAGAACCTGGTTCATTATGGGAAAGATGCCTTCCCGTCTTCTGTGACACGGTCAACGTGCTGCTCAGCAGCCTGGAGGTGAGCCGCTGTACCCCCAGGAATTACATGCTCAATTTGGAAATATGCATATGATTAGGAATATTTTTTTGTTTCATTTAGAGAAGCTGATTGAGCCACCTACTTAAGATCTCAGGGAAACAACTGATAGGGTTACGGTCATGATAGTTAGCGTCGTCACTTAGGGGCATGGGCTGAGAGGGTGGTGTGTTTGAAGAGTGCAGGTACAGTGTAACTTCTCACGATAGCAGTGTGCTGTCACAGCAAGCATGTACCAGGCACAGAACATGCCAACTCTTCATGGTGCATAAGGATGATACATGTTTGCTATACATGGATATGGAATTTATTTACTGTAGTCAGGTGGGCTCTACCTGTCAAACAAGGTCACTGGACATGCTGGATTAACTAAGTATCTCCCTATGGAGCTGATTAGCCTGAAGGGCTTTGAGCTAAGGCATGACTTCCTTCATGCCTCACTTCCTGTTGAGACAGGAGACAATACATTCGGTTTCAATGCTGATATTGGAAAGCCCGTTTGACCTGAATTAAAATGGTCTATACAGCTAGTAGATACGTTGTAATTAAGAAGTTCACCTGCAAGCTAGTCACTCTATCTGAAAGCTGACAAGGATACTGAGGCCCATGGTGCTTATTTTGTTCAATGCATAAAATAACTGATCAAGGCTGGAGAGAAGGCTCAGTTGCTGACCTATTTGCCACACAAGCACGACAGTCCCTGAACCCACGTGAAAACTAGGCATGGCGTAATGCATCCGGGACTCCAGCATCTGGAGGGCAGTGCAGACAGTGGCGTCATGCATCCGGGACTCCAGCATGTGCTGGGCAGTGCAAAGACAGACGACACCCTAGTTCTCTAGTTTAGCTGAATTGGTGAGATCCAGGTTCAGTGAGACTTTGAGTCATAAGAGACCAAGAAAGACATTTGACATTTGTCCCTGGCTTCCATTTGTCTACACAAACTTCTACCACATGCACACACTCCTAAATTTTCTAAATTTGTATTTAAAAAGACAAGTTAAAACCAATCCTATCACCATATAGACAATTTAAAAAAATAAAAAATATTAAATAAGATTTTTTTATACCTCCACAGGTTGAGAACCACTGCTCTAGTGTCTTTTCTATGATATAAAAAAAATCCACCCAGCTCCAACCAGGCTTTTATCTCAGAAGCAGTAGCAGTAACAGGAGGTATAGGAAGACATGCTTGGCACAAGCTCACCTTAAAGTTCCCTATAACCCTACCCAGGCATGGGCTGTGCAATCTCCCACAAACTTGGAAACTAGCTTATACGTGGGTTGGAGAGCACCATGCTCTGTGTGGGTCAGAGGTCAAGAGGGGCTCACGGAGAGGAAGAGTGTGTAGTCCTCTCTCTTCTGACTGCAGGGGAACCTGCCTCAGCTGGCGAGATGCCAGGCAGGGCAGAGAGGGGCGTAAGAATATGGATTTGGACAGAGGTGCCATGGTTTTTCTACGCTTGCTGACGTGATCGAGTGAATACCATCATCAATCTGGAGGTATTTCTTGTTCAGGGTCGGAGCCACTCAGGGTCATTTGTTTGTTCAAAAAATATTGACTGAGGGGTCCAAGTATCCAGAAAGTGTTTGCTCTGTGTGTTAGGGTAAGTGGAGGGGGAGAAGACTGCCTGGGAATGTGGCCTGGAGGGACCTGTGAAGTCAGACCTGTGCCACTCAGAGGGATGAACAGACGTCTGGAGAAAGGAGCCTCAGGGCAGGGACCAGGGGTGTTGACGGTGTGAGGGCAATGTAAATTGGTCACTGAAAAGAAACTTATTATAAAATGAAAATCACAACTATTTCTGAATGGACATGTTTCATGTTTGGAAATGGCCAATGCACAGTACCTCTCAAGTTCAAAGCCAAGCTTGGGCTATCTGAAACATAGCTTCCAAAAAGGCCATTCAACACATCAATGTCAAATAAATGTCTAGAGACAAATATTTTAAAGTAAGTGGAATGAAGGATAACGTTTATATACAGCCAGACTCGCCAATAATTTAACTTCTAGTTAGAGATGAAAGGGAAGTGACCTGAAAGGGTCAGCAACCTGGCCCATATCCAGAGTCAGTAACATATGCACATCTCCCACTCAGCTGACCCGGCAGAGTGGACAATGCTCTCATCGGGCAGGCAGGTGGACAGAGGGGACAATGCTCTCATCGGGCAGGCAGGTGGGACTTCCCTTTCCAAGCAAGGACGGTGGCGGAACTACTAAAAGGGTAGGGCATTGGGTCATACTTTCTACACTTAGCAGTGGCAGGAAATTCTACTTTGTCAAGGCTGTAAAAGCAAGGACTATGTCTGATAACCCAGAGAAAGCGCGTGTGCAAAGCTGCGGGAATTACATGCAGATCCAGACCCTTTCTACAAGTGCACGGAAGACAAAATCCTGGATTCCACAGTACACGCTGTGAATGACCGACAATTATGTTTCAGGAAGCATTATTTATCCTTCTCCTACCTGGACTCTCTCCCAGCTAGCATCCTTAGCATGGCCAGGACTAAAGATGGCTGGACACCAGCAATGCCTGCATATTTAAGATGGGATACAACCAAGTGATGAAAATAAGATAAAAACAGTTAAAACATGCGTAATGTTGTAAGATAAAAGTTTTACCAGTTTAATGGGATAAAAGTGACTGTTTCATGCATAGTTTGAAAAAAAGAAACAGGCTTTGCCTCCTCCACTTAAACTCTAGGTCTGGTATATGCAGGCTGATGTCTTTAAATGGATATTTTAATTAGATCTTTCCCTATGAAATTACCTAACTTTCACATCCTAATGCAAGCCTGTACCAGATGGCAAAAGATGTGAATCTACAAAACCTTGAGAAGTGGACCCAATGATTCCCTCAGGACTACTCCTCCAAAATTGAGAATTATTATCTTTGCAATCCAAGGAGACTCAAGTACAGGGTGCTCCCAATGTCCTGTCCCCACCAGGTTTCTCAGAAGGCAATTTTCCTGCCTCAGATTCTAGCCCAGTTCTCCCTTTGGACAACATTGCATATCTGTAAATAAACCTTGACAATGCAAGGAAATATTAAACTAATATTCAATGTTTTTTAAGAAATGCAACCAAAAACTAAATTTAAAATATAATCATTCATCTAAAAATATAGTTTTTATGGAAATATATTTTATCTTTTATAGAAAATAGAGAATTCTTTTTTTTCACCAACCATAATTTTTTTTATTGTTAGCATATCTTCTTTGTACAAGATATGGAAAATAGAGAATTCTTAAAAAAAAGAAAATGGAGACTTCTTAAGTGATGAGATACTAAGATACAGGTCTTGGAAATGTATTGTTTCATCACGCTTTAGGGGGAGGACATTTGTAAGGCATTAGAGGAAGCAAACATACTGGCTTCCCCATCCATTTTGTCACATTCCATCAAGAACAACTGGGCATGTGTGGATACCTCTTCCGCTCACCAACGTGCTTGTTTGATGGGAGTGGCTCAGTTTTACCGGATGGCTTGGTCTGGTCATCAGTCTGGCCATGAGGCCCACAATTCATATTGCACCGTCTGAGGAGAATTTCTGAGCCTTCCAGCACACATGTCTGCCCCTTCACTATGACTATTCTTGCAAACTCCTAAGAGGAAGGCTAAGCCTGGCTTTAGACTCACGTCTGGTTAGTTTTATTGTTGGTTGGTTGGTTTGGTATTGGGAATTAGACCCAGAGCCTTGGGCATGCCAGGCAGAGCCTCTCTCTCTACATCCGAGCCACGTCCCCAACCCTGGGCTCACCTCTTTATGCTATTGATGCACAGCATCCCACTGACCTCGCCACAAACTGAAGATTTCTATTTGGCAGCCTACAGAGTATCTTGGGAGTAAAGCTCAACAGCAAAAAGGGGAAAACATGTCATGAAATTGTCTGCTCATGGATTTACAGCAAGGGGCCACCCTTTTCGGCATCACGTGCTGGGCTGTATGACATTTGAAAGGCCTTTAGTATAAAGTCCAACTTTCTGTTCCAAGATGTACTGGAGAGGGAGCTGGGAAGCTGCCACTCACTCTGGCTGAGGGGCCTCTGGGCTGTCAAGACCACCAGAAGAAAAAGAGTTGAAAACATTAAGATTGTTTCAGACAATTTGTTTCTGGCCAGAGCCAGCCTCAGGAATTTTGCCAAACTCAAGGAATGGGAGGTAAGGGGGTGGGTGGGAAAACAGCACTTTGATGTTCATCCAGGGTATGGAATGGAGACATTCTACGAGAGAGACAGAGAGAGGTGTCTAGGTGTGTGTATATAAAGTTTATGCATTGTGCCCATGTTATTCTATGATTTGCTTGGGGGTTACTTCCTTGGGTTGTCTGAGTTTGCACATTTACTTAACCACAAAACAAACCATTAGAAGACTGTGACACAAGCGGGCTAAGTTCACTGGTTTAACCTGAAGGTGTAAAGTCAGATATTTTCACTGGCCCTCTGTTGGTGTGTGTGTGTGTGTGTGTGTGTGTGTGTGTGTGTGTGGTGGGATGTGCTTGGCAGTTCCAGGATCACAGTAGAGAGAACAGAGATGGAAGCAGAGATTCCCCAGCTATGGTGTACACAGCCTCCCTCATTATCAATATCCCACACTGGACGGGAAGAGCGGCTAAAGTGGTCAACCAGTGCTGGCATGTTTATCAGCCACAATCCATGGTGGAATCCTGAGTTCACCCTGTGGTTTTATCGTGACATTTCTGTGTTGTTCTGGCATTTCATACAAAATGCCTCCAATGCCCCCCAAATACTCAGTGCCTTCCCCTCAGGAGTCCCCCACAGTCCCAGTCTCTCCCGCCTCCTCAGGTGTCCCTTCAGAATAACCATGGACTTAGAGTCACACACAAAGTCCTTCAGAGTAGCATAGCTTCTTTTGCTTACTCAGGGGTATTTCAAGAGCAGGATTATCTGCTCAGTATCTACTTAGTCACCCCTTGCTTCTCTCAGCTAAGTGCGCTGGCTAAAACCAAGACTGGACCTTCAGGAATGCGATAGGCTTTCTTATGTTAACAGTGGTGAGAGCTCACAGAACAGTCACGTGTTCCCAACAAGAGAGTGGGAGCACGGGAAAAGGTCAGAGGCTGTACACGCAACAAACTGCCACTGTTAGGAATTTACTAACGATATCAGATCAGAGCCACACTTAACAAGATCTGTATAAGAACTTACATGATTTAAAGGTTTTGGTTCTGTCCAACTTCTACGCTGTCTAAGGTAGGACCAGAGGTTGAATCTCTGTCCTTACATACCCATGTACCTTTCAACACTGAACAGGAGGACCATGAGCATATGTGTGCAATGACTTCTTTCTGCCTATCACCCGATGAAGGGCCTCTTTGGAGACGGGTTTGCTGACAGTTGCTTACTACCTGACATCTTCCTCCCACCTGCCGTTTCCTTCTTGGCTCATGTTGCACTCACAGATCCCACAGCCCATTACAATGGCTACTTTTTTTTTTTAAAATGCATTTTTTTTTAATCACTTCAGGCTTTGGTAGTTTGTCTGCAAGCAGGAGGGGGTGTCTCAGTATGCTTTGTCCAAACCAAATCAGTGTTAACCACCTTCCAGACAGGGGTCCGTGGCTCACTGGTCAACCTGCTTGTCTGACTGGACAAGACACAAAATTACTCATAGGTAGTGCTCCCTCTGATTTCTCTCTGGGCTTCTGAAGGCATTTTCCTGCTATTAAACTTGTAGAGTCAACAGATGATATCAATCTTTGGGGTATCTACTAGATAATGATAAACATTAGTCTGAAGATAGCTGGAGTCTTGAGTTTTATTAGACTATCTAGTCTTTGGAATCTTGAGCACTTATTAGATACAGATGGAGTTTTAAAATTCCCTGAACAAACTGGGCTCTTTAACGGGAAAGTCTGATGCAAAAATGTTGCTACAGAAAGTACATTTTGCTGAGTGACATAAAACCATCAAATTCCAACCACAAGCTAATTATCTGTTTAACATTTGTGGTATGTTTGTGAAATTCCTTATTATTTTTAACTACGAAGGAACAGATTCAATTTTCCTTTTAAAAACCTTACTTGACCTTAGTAAAGGGTTAACAAGAATTTTTGACAAGTATAATTTAAACTACATTGAACAGTGAAATGTTCTCCAAAGTGATGATAGTTGGGACAAAAACATATTAGTTAAAAATGAGGACTAATCAGAACTATTCCCTGAGGTAATAGCTGTTCATTCTATAATGTGTAGCCAACTTTAGGCCATACTAAATATGGTTCCCTCTGGATGGGTGATGATGACAAATCTCTACCTGCTTCTCCTTTGAACTGCACAGCTTTAAATATGTCATGTGAAACCACAGATCTCTATGTCTTGTTTGTTTATTTATTTATTTGAGACAATGTTTCTCTGCAGTTTTGAAGCCTGTCCTGGAACTTGCTCTTTAGACCAGGCTGGCCTCGAACTCACAGGGATCCACCTGCCTCTGCCTCCCGAGTGCTGGAATTAAAGGCATGTGCCACCACCGCCCGGCTGTCAAGTTCATCTTACACCATATAAGGGAAGTGCTCTCTTCCCGGGAATTCAGGAGAGACTCCATTCAGGGGACAGTGGAAGGGATAGTTCAGCTGGTTTTGTCACCTAAGAGCTTCCTGTAGAAGGCAGATTTTCAATAGCCTCAGAGAGCTGTTCTGTACTTCCTCTCGGGCCCTCAGGACACGCCATAGACGTCACTTTGTTCCCTAACCCTGCCATTATGTCACTGCACACAGCTGTCACGTTGAATGAGGAAGACACCAGGGAGGAGAAGCAGGGGATCCCGTCTGGTAGAGTGCTTGGCTGTTAATACAGATACGAGAAGGTGTCCTGCTGCGGGAGGGACAGGCGCTGTAAGGCAGGCGCTTACTGCCACGTGGGAGCATGTGGAACCCTGCAGGCAGTGCTGTCCCACTTCCCTCAAGCTCTGCTTTCCACAGTATCCCGCTGAGAAGCAGAGCTCTGAGACCCATGGGATTTAACTTCCATGTAACTCAGTCAGAGTTCACAATGCAAGCTGCGCCCCGGGCCATAGGACCCATGTGTGGAAAGATCTGAAGACAAGAGGACAGGTGAGGTTTTCAGGGATAGGGAGGTTTCATGTACACGCAGGTTATGAAGACGGAAAGGCCACTCTGAAAGCATTGTTAAGCTAGACTGGGAGAGCAAGTCAGGCCCCATTGCCCCTGCTCCCCACCCCACCATTGACCCACCGGATGAGGTTTCGAGTTATTCTCATCTGGTCTGCTGGCTCAGCTGCCTTAGATTCTGGCCTATGTTGTATTATGAAACTCAGTTCAGTTTTCAGGGAGTAAATTATACAGCCTGCAGTCCACTCATGCTGAGCACATAATTTGATGAACATACTCTCACATGTCTGTGTAATGACACCCCAGCCCGGCACATGGAGGGGGTCCAGCATAGCTGATGGCTTGTGTCCCCCTTGCTGCTTGGGTCCTCTCTGCTCAAGGCTAATTTTTATTTTGCTACCAAATATAGGTTTATATAACCATGTTTTGAATTTCATATAACTGGAGCAGTACAGTCTATATTCTGCTCAGTGGTTTTATTTTTTCAATGACTCATTCATGCTGTTGCAAGCACTGACATGTGCTCTCACGGTTACTGGGGAGTGACTTGTTATATAGCACAACTTTGAGCTCAGGTGGGTGTGTGCTCCTTTATGGAAGTCAATACTTCTCTGCTGGCCAAACCCATGTGCTACACCTTACACTGTTATCTTTGGAGTCTATAATGCTAGAATGACTTAAAAGCAGTCTGGCGTGAATTCCAAGATCAACTTATTTTCTAATGAAATCCGCCATTCAGAGCCCATGCTGAGTAGTGGTCCTTGGCATTCATTCTTGAGGTGCTCAGGGAGAACTCTGAAGAGAGAGATTATTTTCATGGATTTAAGTACAGATATAGTAAATTTCCCCAAGGTTATGGTCAGAGGTTAGGACAGAGCCAATGGAGGACTCAAGAGATGGGAAGATGAGGTGGGGATGGGAGGAAGAGACCTGGTGTCCACTGGGACCAGGTGCTACCGCCTGGCCCCTGCCACCTTTCTTTCCCATCATGGGGGGAAGTACTGGCATACACAAGTTTTCCAAAGCAGAGCTTGCATCTGTGAGCTCTGGGAGGTCTTTCCAGATAGCACAGCTCTCCGACAGGTGTGATCACTGAATGCAGCTCACACCAGCTCTTTTAGAGCTTGCTTCCAGAGCAGTTACTAGGATCACACAAATGCACAAGAAAGGTGTCCTAAGAACAGAGTTCCTTGGGGGGGTCGGCTCATGTGGGATTCCTGGCTGCTGGGGATAATGACAGGGAAGAGGATTCAGATCCCAACTCCTAGTTTTCTATTGTCATTCTGAAGGCACTTGCTCTCTTAGTAAGGACTTTGCCCTCAAAGGCAATGCTAGTCATAGAGGCTGAAGGGTTTAGGAATGAGGAAAGATCCTGGTGGGTCTGCACCTATCAGCTGGAAAATACTAGAACACAGAAAAAAGTGCTGGGGGCACACCTTCACTTCAGCTCTAACTTTGGCCTTGTAAGTCAGAATTCCAAGGAACCAAATACTCAGAATGCGGACCCCAGCAAGCGGTCAAAACTCCAGGGTAGACCCTTCCATCGGGAGACACAGTAAGCTGCAGAGCTGCAAGGTCAAAGCTGGCACCCACACTTCTTAAATTTGAAACTAAATTCCTGGAGTCAAGGGAAGCTGTCAGAGACCTGTACCACTGATAAAATTTGGGTCAGGACCAAATCACAGGATAACCACAGCGAGCTTTGGTTTAAAAATGGGGCAAAATGATTCATCTTTTGATTAAAACAAACAGATCTAAGAATATGAAGAAAACTTCTGTTATTGCTGTCTTCTGTGCTTGTCCCTCATTCCCACCAAATGAGCCAGGCAGGGTGGGCTGTGAGTGACCTGTGGTGCTAATGTCACCATTGCTTGGAAAAAGAAGTGCATTCAGATGGTCTCGGTGATACCAACACAAGCCCCCCAAAGAAGTAGCAGACAGGGCCAGCTGCCCTGCAATTCAGAGTGGTTCTGAGGTCCCTAACCTCATTGTTAAGTATAACACAGCTCTTAGAATTCACCCCCTCTTTTACTTTGTGAGTAAAAATCTAAGCACGCAGAAGAAAAGTCAGTTCTGAATGGCATGCTTTTTATAACTCATGGCCGTGGAGTGAAAGGGGACGGGAATTTTCCACTAGCTTCCATTCGAACAGCCGTGCATGCAAGGCAAGAGGGCTGGGGAGGGAGGGCAGACCTCCAGAATTGCAATTAATTATGGGAAAGTGATTCAAGGACCGTGCAGTTTCACCACAAGCATTGGAGAATCATGCTGAAGCTTTGCGTTCCAATATGGCTGTTGTCCTGAGGTCAATTCAGCTTTTCTGCATAACTCAGAGTTCCACAATTGTTCACCCACAAACGAGTGAGGACAGGACACGTGCAAACTACAAATCCTAAGCAACAATGGGTAAGGCCACCCCTTGAAAGCTGATGCCCATGCTGTACGTCTACCTACCACCCAAGCGAACCGGCCCAAGGGCGAGCACGGCATCCCACGGCACCAGCACACTGCTCTGAGAACATGCTACCAAGTCCTCGATGCTTGGAAAAGCTCTTACCTAAAGAGGACAGAGCCTGACAATGGACTCGCAAGGAACATGATTGCTGTTTTCATCTTTATTTTTACTTTTCGAGAAAGGGTTTCTCTGTGTAAACTTGGCTGTCCTGAAACTGGCTTTTTAGTTCAGGTTGGCTTTGAACTCACAGAGATCCTTCTGCCTCTGCCCCCCAGAAGTTAGAAAAATATTGAAGTCTAAGGCTTTTGCTAAAGTCTAAGATGACTCAATAGTTCAGTTTTATGTTTCTAGTTTTCCAACCAGCATGTAGATAGCAACTAAAGGCAATATCTTAATTGGGATATTCAGGGAAAGGGGAGGGACGGGTGGGATTCCATCACACCAAAGATGAGGCTCTGTGCAATACACTCCCAATTTCCTCAGTCGCTGGCACCCAAAGTATCTCACTGGTAACCGTTACTGTTTTTCACAGCACCTGTAGGTTGAAAGGACTACCTAAGAGATGAACTGACTGATATATTAGGTCCAAATACTTAAATAGTAACTTTATTAAAACATAAATGCACATAATCTCTAAGAAATAAATGATGTTTCGTTAAGGTTTTTTTTTTTTTTTGAGATAAAGTATTGCTATGTAGCCCAGGTTGGCTTCACACTTGTCTCACCTTCTGAAAGGATTTGTTTCTTAAGCATGAATGGAGTGGACATAGCCTATAGCCTATAGGTATTGCACAGCTTCTTTGGAGTCAAAGTGGATACTGCCTCTGTATGTTCTGGTCCATCTCCTTTCCTGCGGGCTTGCTTTCTGCAACAGTGCCACCAGAAACTCAGCTTTGCAGAAGGACAATTAGACCTTATAACGGAGGGGCCCAGAACACAGGTTCTTCCAACAGTTAGAGTTGAATGTAGTGGGTTTTCCTTGACCATTTTCATCTCCCCTCCATGGTGTCATCTGTTTGCAGGAAAGGCATTCTGGCTGCCTTAGTATGTACTTTTGAATTTGCTAATTTGTTCAACTTGATTTTGGAATGCTAACCTACTATAGTAAGCTGCTTCCCTCTCCTCGTCTTCCTCCTCGTCCTCGTCCTCCTCCTCTTCCTCCTCCTCTTCCTCCTCCTCCTCCTCCTCCTCCTCCTCCTCCTCCTCCTCCTCCTCCTCCTCCTCCTCCTCCAAGAAAGTTCTCCTAGAGCCCAGGCTATCCTTAAACTCATTATGTAGTGGGAGGATGACCACAAAGCTGTGAGCCTTCCACCTGTGCCAGGATTACGGGTGTTGGTAACCATGACCAGCTTATGCGCTGCGAGGGACTGAACCCAGAGCCTCATGCACACCAGGCAAGCACTGTAACAACTGAGCTCCATGACCAGCTCTGCAGTATTTCTATGCAGTTTTCCCAACGAGGAAAACTGAAGCTTCATGGAAAGCTTCAAAATGCTGGTCCAGTCAGAAGTACAGGTGGAGCTGAGCTGGGATTCACCTTTCCTGCAGAGGTACCCACAGGGCAGCTTCCAACAGGTGGAACCACACCCCTAGCCACACTCAGTCCTGGCACAGCCGTCTCACTCCGGTTTCCACACTGCCACTGAAAAGCGTGACACACTTAGTGTGTTGGAGGAACTCAAGACAGAATTAAATTCAACCAGTTCGTTTATTTCACTTTCTTGGAGCACTGTGGCCTCAATCTGTTGGGCACTCGGCAAAGCCACCATTCACAGCACAGCTTATGTTCTCCCTGCGACTGAACTCCGTCGAAATGCAATGCATGACTCAGACATTTATTTATTTGTTATTTATTTTTAGACTAATGGGAACTGTATGAATTCTTTCTTGGGCTTCCAAGGGCACATGCCTTTTATGCTTGATCCGGAAAGAGTCATGGTTCGGAATGTGAAATTACTAATTTACCTAACTGCATCCTTTACCCCTCCCTGCGCAGCGAGAATGTTCCCTCCACAGTTCTCAGGGAGTGGACGCACACTCCCAAGCAGACTCTCCAGGCCTCATGTGGAAGTCCCAGGTGGAAGACACAGACATGAAACAACCCATTTTAAGCACCGTCAATCTATGATAGTAAAATATGTTACATATTTCTTTTCAAACATCTTGCCCTTTAAAGCTCTTTTTGTTGAGTCATAAAATGCAGGGAATACATAGGGTACACTGACATTAAGCTTACAGTTTGATATTGTCTTTAAGATAAGAGTTCATTCAATAACTTATTCCTAAGTCAGCATGTTAAATATTCTATCATCCGTCTGTCTGTCTGTCTGTCTGTCTGTCTGTCTGTCTGTCATCTTTATGTGTGTGTGTCTAGCCCAATCAGTGAGCTCCAGGTCCAGTTAGAGACCCTGTCTCAACAGAATAAAGCAGGTGCCAGACCATATATACACAAAGCTAACTCTCTATGGCCTCTACACATACACAAAGACACACACACTTAGAGGCCTGCACAGATAGACACATAGACACAGACATACACATAGACAAAAACACATAAAGGCCTCTACACACATTGACAGATACACAGACAGACATAAATAGACAGACATACACACACAGAGACACAGATATATAAGCACGCACAAAATGAAAAGAAATATATTCAGTTTGGAGTCGCATGCCTTCATTTCATGATCAGATTGTTTTCCTGCTCCCATCTCTGCCTGGAGAATAGTTCTATTCCTTCTCCAACGTGAGTGGCCCCAAGACAGAAATATGAGCAACTCCCTCTGAACAGGAGTCAGAAGCAACACAGCCCCAAGCTGGAATGCTGTAATGAGAAGCTCGGCACAGTGTGTATTTTGTGGTGGACACTTGCTTATTTTGGGTCAGGAGACATAATTAGACACTCGATGATTTGCCTGAAGTCATAATCACCATTTGCAGTTCCCAGTTAAGCCTCTTCTCAGTGGAACCAAACTCAAGCCATCCACAGAACGCAGGGCATGTGTTCTGCAGGGCAGTTTTCATGGACTAGGAGCCACAGGCAGAAGTGGGGCATGCTTGGGGTTTCTACAGCCTTACAAAGTGAACAGAGGTCCCCATTTAACCACCAAAATTACACTGCCAAGTACTTCATATACTTCCTATCAAATTTCAGATTGGGAAATTCATGTAAATTATAATTAGAAGAGAAAGCATTGCATGCTTTGTCTCATTGCTGGAGAGAGTACCGAGTACTGCCACGGTTTCCCGATGCTGTAGTCTCATCTGTGTGCAGCCACTGACTCCATCCTGAGGGGTGAGATAACAAGCATGTACCACCATGCCCGTTTTCAATGCAGTACTGGGGATCAAGCCAGGGCTTCATGAACAGTGGGTGATCACTCTGTCAACTGAGCTATATTCTCAGCCCCTGAAGTAATTTTTTCTTTAAAAACTAAGCATATATACATACCCAGGTATGGTTGGCTCTTGTCTGTAATTTCAGACTTGGGAGGTAGGTTGAGGAAGGATTGTCATGAGTTCAAGGATAGGCTTGCAAAATGCTACATAGAGTTCCAGGTCAGCCTGGGCTTCATGAGACTTTGACTCAAAAAAAAAATGCAAAACAAAACCCTGCGAATCAGATTTAAGACAGGTTTGTTAAAATGTTTAAAGATGTATTCTAACTTGAAAAATTGATGTGTAAAGCAAGGCCTTGTGAAATAGTCTTTATTTGTAATGTGAGTTATAAAAAGCCTGTCACTTTTAGCTTCAGCAAGATGCAGGCACATGTGCAGTCCTGTGAAATATGCACACACAAGGGACTACAAGTATGAAAATAAATATGAAAAAACTGTGGCCTTCAACACTTGGAAGAGTGGGAACGGAACCAGAGGTTAAAGGAGAGATAATCTAATCAAACAGAAGAGAATGGTTTTCCCTCTAACTAGGTCAGAAAAGCAAAGTAGAGCTGTAACAAAATCATTAAATTAGAAAAGTCTTGGACAACAAAATAAAGAGCACCATGTGGTCTGAAACTTCCTGGCATTATACTACATTGTCTCTCCAGGTTTGCACTGCTACACATTAATGAAGAAGGGACACATACACATATGCCCCACCCCAACCCACAGACACAGGTTTTCTAACCTAGGGCAAAACATATAGAAGGATGCCCAGAAAAGAGAAGGAAAACTATCAAGGAGAAAGGCATCACTCACACTAAGGAAATGTCTTCCAAGTCAACAGTTCAGGATGGGGCAATGCTACAGTGCTATGCGTAAAGGCTGGCAGGTGCACATCACCGTAGGTAACAGGGCAGGTACACATGAGCATAGGTAAAGAGGTCAGGCACACACGGCCATAGATAAAGAATGGCAGGTGCACATCACCATAGATAAAGAAC
>NW_004949105.1:371904-400028 GCF_000317375.1 Microtus ochrogaster
GGCAGGTGCACATCACCATAGGTAAAGGACGGCAGGTGCACTTCACCATACATAAAGGATGGCAGGTGCACATTGATGGCAGGTGCACTACTGAGTCTTCATGCAAGCTAACCCTGTCTACTTTTTAGCAGTTCAGACTTCTCTCCACTGAATGCCTTTGCATCTTTGAATTGCTTCTACAAAGAGGAAATAAAGAAGCAGAGGGCTTGGTTGGCATCTGTCCATAGTGGCAGCACACAGCAGGGCAGATTGTGAGATTTTTTTTAAGATCACCTGCACTCCCAGGCTCACCTCACCTTTAATAAGCAGAACGATGAAGTAGTTAACTTCCCTAGCAGATATAAGGCAGAAGACCGTGGAATCTCCTGGATACAACTTATTTGCTGAGGTTAAAAAGGAATTTCTTCTCCATACTTGGGCTGCTCCAGCTTAGGCGAGGTCATGCCTGCTGTCCTCTTGTAGGGATTTCAGCTGGCATTTCCGGTCTGCATTCTCGCCCTCTCCGATGGGTCATTTTCAGATTTGCTGCTGCTCTCCCACAGCCACCACACAAATTGCTGGCTTGGAGCTTATAATCAAAGGCCACATTTGACACAGCTCAAAACCCCACCCCACCCAGACTGCTCTGTCATCGCGCAGATCCTGGTCTGGGGGACACAGAAAGAAACATTTAAGGTTTCTCAGCCTCAATTCCCCCTTATTAAAGAGTCCCAATAGAAGCAGCCTGCCATCACAGGGCACACTTGTGGTGCCCACTTTCAACCCTTGGGGCTGTTCCCAGAGACTGGCCCTGAGGGGGACCCTCCTCCAGACCCCTGGTTGACAACACCTGGTGTGAACGCAGTGGGAGATTTTGGACGACAGCACACAGATGGGCGTCTACCGCAGTGCTCACTGAAGGACGGTTCTCAGGCTTCCCCAGGTCTTCTGGGGAATCTCACCAGTGACCAGTGTAGTGGGCCAACAGAATCCTCATGTTTAAATTGGCTGTCCCTCTCTGCTGCCTTCCTCAACCACCCTCCACGGCCACTCTCTGGGACTACTCCCTAAATAGACTTCCTGCTTGCCGGCCTGGATCTCAGGCTCTGATCCTGGGGAAACCCAAGCTAAGAATGTGAGAATCCACTGAGATTTAAAAAAAAAAAAAAGGATATAAAAAGCATTCTGCAGCAGAGTGCTATGCTGCTCCACTTCGCATATGGACATCTGGTCTTGGAGGCTCCCTTGATGTACAGGCTCTGTAAGGTGGAATGGGCCTGTGCTCTAACAGGTATTAGATAGACACGTACACCTCAACAGCTCTCTAGATGACGCTTTTATAAAGTAAGATATCCTATGCTAAATAAAATGTCCATTCTGCTCTACAAAGTTTTATTAAACCTTCATACATTCAGAGTGGTAGCTGCTGAGGGAAAAAGTCAGATCTGAAGCAATGACAGACAGTAGGGTAGACACAGCAGCAAAGGGGTACAAGCAAAGGCACCCCAACAACACAGAAAAAAGTACAGTCTCAAAAAGCTAAGAACAAGCCAGGTGTCATTTGACAGTGCACTGTGCAGGAACACAGATTCAGTGGAGATGTGTCATCTCAGGAGTTAGAGACAAGGCTGCCAGCCAAGGCCTGCAATTCCCACCTATGACTTTGTGATGGGATCACCAGGATGTTATTTCGTCTCTTCATGATGATGAAGGTAGAAAGAGAAGCATGTCTGAAGATAACACATAACAGATAACAGAAAGTCACTCAGATTAACCAATGAGAAAAAAAAGTAGTATTAGAGTATCCTGGGAAAATCTTACAGAGGCTGTGGTCCCATGGCCATGGAAAATGGAAGACAGACTGCTGTTTAAGAGATGTCCTATGTGCCAACCACCTGGGAGCTAAGGCCAGAGGTCTGGCCTCTGTCCCCCTCTGGATTAAGCTACCTTTCACTGACTATGAAAAGAAGCAGATCTGGAGAGCAGAAGTGGGCTATTTGCTCTGATGTGGGTGTCCCTAGGTCATATAAAAGAAGATGGTGTACAAACATGATAATCAAGAAGGGGCATCTGAACATGACCTGTGGTGAATACGTCTATGGGCCTCCCACATATATCCTAGAAAGACAAAGACTTCTCTGAAGCACGAGCCTCCTGTCCCTTCCCCTTTAATCTCAGCATCCCTTAGCAACACTGCTGAGAACACAGATGCTTAGGCAGCAAAAGCTAGAGACTTGAAAACCAAAACCAACAAAGCGGTACCGTAAGGAGGGGGAGGGCCCAGGAACGCCACTTTTGTGTCTGGAGACCTCAAAAGATGCCTCAGAGTTTCCCCATGACAAAGACTAGAGAACATTAGGTCAAAAGCCATCCCCACACGGCATCCCTGGACTTAGTAATCTTGCACTTGAAATTTCAGCCTCATTGTAAGAGCAAATGTTTGGGCTGTTGTTTCTAAGGGTGTATATGGAAATGGTTACAGACATTTAGTTTCCAAAATGAACATGGACATTCACTTCCAGTGGTGGATTTAAAAATAAATTAAACAGCACTTGTTCTTTTTAAATCAGAATGTGTCCATGCTTCAGGAGCACAGAGTGCGAGAGTATGAACACAGGAGGGAAGGGCTCAAGGGACAAAAGAGCTGGAAGGTCTTGATTAGCCTCATCAGGGGAAATGGGGGTCCCTTCTTAAGTCTTCTTAAGAATTTAAGAATGGACTCAAATGGAAGCTTAAAGCCAATTTATTAGAGTCTAAAAGCACTACTCCCCCCTCCTAGGGCAGGTAAAGATTAAGGACGCCCAGAGTGTTGGGGGAAACATGACTCGCGCACAGAACAGGACAGGGCACTATTTTCTGAGGAATTCAGAAAACTCGGCAGGCTTCTGAAGGTGCACGGCATGCTGCACTCTCTCAGACTGAGTTAGGGATGGGAACTCTGGGGCAGACAACACAGTATCTCATTAAAGGGATAATTATTCCGCCTCTCTCTTTAGAATGGCTTACAGTGAGCCTGCCTTCCTAGGAGTAGTCCTTTGGCCAGGTGATTGTCCTGGCCCAGCGGCACTGTCAGGTCACCACCCAGGCCAGAGATCCCATTCTCTCGACCAGAGGACTGGCTTTCCGAATGTGTCTTTATCGCTACTCTAATATTCTGTGCAAACAGGCACAACAGGAGGGCCATATGCTCCCAAAGCTGAGACTGCTCTGCTTTCCATTTGCACTCTCCCGGTGGTTTGTGTGGAGCAAGCTTTGTACCCAGTGTCACAGATTTGGGGATGGTGGGACCTATCATCTGGGAGTCTAGCCATAGGTCACTGGGGGGCACTGCACCCGGAAGGGATTAAAGTAGCTCTCCTGGGACCCTGGTTAGGTCTTCCAGGAGTGTTGTTATGAAGGAGCAAGACTGTCCCCTCCTGGTCTTTCTGGTTTCTGTCTCACTCTTTGATCTTTCCCTTCCACATGGGCTCCTGCAGTGATGACCTGTGACGTCATGTTGCCAAGGAAGCTGTCCATCGTGCTCTTTAGACTTTGACTTTCCCATGTGAGCTAATTGAGCCCAGGTCCTTGCACATGCTAGGCAAGACTCTGCCACAGGCCCACTGCACTGAGCCCAATTAACCTCTTTCCTTGCCAGGGAAGCCACCCTCTGGGCTTCTGTCTTATAACAAAGCCAGACTAATACAGAGGTCAAAGAAATTAGAGGATGTCAGTACTGGACATCACCACGGGAAAGAATGGAGATTCATTTCCAGACAAAGTCAGGGAACAAGACAAGTCACAGAGAGATCAAATTTATATTTGGTTTCCCTTACTCTGAAGACAGGGTGGTGGAAGAGAAGGCAAGGACTGCCTTAGGGTCCAGAGGAAAAGGTGGGGATGGAGACGGAAAAGATTTGGTATGGCAGGGTTCCCCAGTAATCTAAGCACTTGGTAGGCAGACAGGAGGTTCACAAGTTCAAGGCCAGGCCTGTTACACAACAAACAAGGGCAAAGAAAAGAATCTCCTTCCCTTCCTCTGTCCCATCTGTCAGAACAGTTACAGCATTTTGTTTATCAAGTAAGGCGATATGTCCAAAGAAACATCAAGTTAATTTTAATTTCCCAGGACAGAAACTCATTAGTGAAAGGTGATGGGGCCACTCAGTTCTGCGCACCATCTACTAGCACCATCTACTAGCACCTTCAACAAGGAGATGCTGTTGTCAAGGGGACAACATCACACCCCTATGCTGCAGGCAATTCCTGCACAATATATGTGTTTTCCTTTCTCCTTGCACTTGCAAAGTGCAAGATGACTTTCCTTTCAGTCTAAAAAATAGTGAGGTTGGTCAGAGAGAGTTTAATGTATAATCAATCTGCATGGCTGTCTCACAAATAGACATACTTTTCCTGTCAAATCTCATCATTCAAAAGGCTAAGGGGGCAATTAAACCTTAGAACACATTTGACATTATACACGTGTGTGTGTGTGTGTGTGTGTGTGTGTGTGTGTAAATGTATTTTATTAGGACAGCCGAGCTTTGATTTGTTGCCAGACTTTAGGCATTGCATTAGGTGTATATCCAACATTAAGCAACAATGTTTGCCAACTACAGAATCACGACACATTATAGTGTTAGACCCAGAGATCCTCTGCATTCTGAGCACAGGAACAGTAAGGGTTCAGTATCCTAGAGGTGCTTCAACCATTAGAAGTGAACACCCCAACACAGAGTAAACCTCTCACAGGTATACAGGTATCTTTCCATACACTTGTGCCTACAGACCACCGTCAGGGCATGACCACAGGACGCTGATATCAACGGTCCATGTGAAGAGTGGGTATATGAAACTGTGTGCAAGAAATAAGAACCATGCCCCTCCAGGGGAGGCTCAAGGAGGCTCCTGGAGCTGTTGTTGCTAACCACCACTAAATGTGGGTGACATAAAAGGGAGCCCAAGGGAGAACAGCTCTATTTACCCTGTCTTCCCTCAGGCTGACTTCTTATGGCAGAATGGGCTTCGCTAAGCAGATTTCTGCTATCAGGAATTAAACACAATAAGAAACCCTGACCTGAAAGAGACCCCGGCTGGTCAATTAGAAAAGAATGAATTTACATTATGTCTGGAGACAGGACAGTTTCAAGGTCTATCTGTCTCTGTGGGTCAGCTGGGAGTTTCAAGTCTAGAGTTAGTCTTAGGTTCTCTGAGATGCCATGATTTGTAGAATGGCTACTGTATGAAGGAGACCTTCGTTTGGAAATGGCTGTCTTCACATTATTGTATAAACAACCATAGTCTTCCTGTCTCAAAAATCAGTATAAGTCTTTGGAGAGGAAAAGCAGACTCTTCAGTCATGACACTCTTGGGAGACATGGCTGATAATGATAATCTTTGATTCCGGGCTTTCTTTTTCTTCTTCATGGTGCTGGGGATGGCACTTAGGGCCTTGTATATGCTGGCCAAGCACTTCACCACCAAACAATACCTGTTGCCCAATTCTAGTTTTCTTGTTGACCAAAGCAGCTGCGATCCTAGTGAGGCAGTCTGTTTGTAAACACTCTGAAACCCTGAATAGGAAAGTAGGCTCAAGCTAATTTGGAGCTATACCACTGCTGGGTGTTAAAAGGCTGGAACGTGCAGGGGCTATGGGGATGAGTTAACATTGTGCTTGCAAGTGCTGGCTCTCAGCTGGGTCATTCTGAGCTCGCAGAAATAGTAAAGAGTGCTGAGATGTGGCCAGAGATGAACAGACATTCGCAGTCCCAACAGGCCTTGCTACTGCCGGGCTGCTTCTGAAGAGTTAATGTCCTCTTTCTCAAGCAGCTCACGGCTTCTCAGAACTTTACTTTCAGTAAAACTGGCCACTAGATGTTACCGTTGGTGGGCCATGTTCCCCACCCTGCAATTTCAAGGCACTGGCCCCGAAAGAAACTGCATTTAATTGATTTAAAAGCAGTACTGCAGCGTATCCTTGTACATGGCTGTGATTACATGCGTGTATCCATGCACACGGCTGTGATTACACACAGCATCTCCATGCACATGGCTGTGATTATATGCAGTATGTCCATGCACATGGCTGTGATTACATGCAGTGTGTCCATGCACATGGCTGTGATTACATGCAGTGTATCCATATCCATGCACATGGCTGTGATTACACACAGCATCTCCATACACATGGCTGTGATTACATGCAGTGTATCCATGCACATGGCTGTGATTACACACAGCATCTCCATGTACATGGCTGTGTTGTCCTCCCCTGCCTCTTCCTGGATTGCTGACCTTTCAGAATTGCTTGTCTTCAAGCTTAGAAAAAGATATAGTAACAAAATAAGGAAATTTTATTTCTAATAATTAAGCCTTTTTTAAAAAGTTCCTAGTCTAATTTTAAATTTAAATGTTCCCTTCACAGACGACCTTCTCCTGTCTCTGACATTTTCAAGCACATTTTACCCAGAAAAAGGGGAGGGAGGCATTAGGGGTTCATTTTCCCTCTCTAGTTTCGTGTTTCAGAGTGAAAAATGGGAAGTCAAGATCCTCATTTGCAGTAGGCTTGTAGACTGTGGTTCTGAGCATAGATCTACATTCGGGTTCAGGACATCTTCCTAGTTCCTGACTCCCAGAACATATCCCTGCAAATGTTGTCTTTTCTGGGTGTGGAGAGGAAGAACTAAACATGGAGGCCAGTTTTGGATGAGCTGGCTGTGATGTAGGCTCATACATGCCAAGTGCTGCCCACACAATCTGTAAGCAGTGCATTAAGAAGGATACTATACCCACAGCTACTGGAGTTTTACAGCATTTTACCTCCATGTCGTGATGGAGGCATCGTCTTCACACTTTCATGGATGACCAGAGAGCTTTAGGCCATGTCACACTGATGGAGTCAATCTGCTCAACAATCGAGGAACAGCAAGGAATGCCTGCTAGCTATTCAGAAAGCTTGTGTGGAAGGTGGGAGATCGATGGACAGGGCAGTGCCAAGAGCAAAGACACAGTGGGAACAGCATAGAGTTAAGAGTGCAAATCCATGGACCGCACAGCACCCACCAGGACCCACGACATGAGTCTGGCCAACAAGGACGCCCTTGAAACTCAGAGGAGAACTCTACTCCTCCCGAACTACTTTCTTACCCTTCAAGGCAGAAGTGGATCATCGCTGGTCAATGTGTTTGGAAGAGGTTTGATGACTGGCCCAATGACCCTCCGTAGAGACCTTCAGATTTAAAGACAGGCGCTAGACTCCGCTTTCATACTCAGTTTAGCAGAAAAACACTCTTCTTTGTACAAAAAGAATAAAAAATAATTTTTGTCCTTTAGCTATAGATTGGGTCAATTAATAGTTCTCATCATCAGATTGCCATTTTAAAAAGGAAAATGAATTTTTGAGCGCCGAGAAACACACACATGATGACGTAGGAGCACAGCCTTATTTTTGAGGTGCTCAACTGAGCCATTGGAGATGCTAATTTACATACAAGGAAGTAGATGTTCAAAGGGCCAAGTGCTAAGCAGCAGAGCTAGAGTCCTGGCTGCTGAGTCTCCCCATCACCCTAAATACAGTGTTTTAGACAAGAGGCAAGGGACAAATACTTAGGAACCAGGATTCTAGCCGCTTAACTAATGACTGTCTGTCCATCCCATGCTCCTTCCTAGCTGGAGAACTACATTCAGGACAACATGAAGAAGGAGATGGTGGAGATCCAACAGAACGTGGTGCAGAACCAGACTGCTGTCATGATAGAGATCGGAACCAGCCTGCTGAATCAGACAGCGGCTCAAACTCGGAAACTGACTGATGTGGAAGCCCAAGTAAGTGACAGACAAACCCCCTGGTGCAGCAGCCAGCAGACCACGTGCCTGTGGCTGGCTGTGCAGCGGAATAGTGGAAAGGTACAGACACTGGCTGTGGAGGAAGGTAGTGGCTTCAGAGCTGAGGAATAAGGAATAGTTACAGTTAGAAACTGGGGCTAAATTTAATTTATCCTATGGGGCCCCCTAGCAATATGCACAGCTTAATATGCTAATATAAATGTTCCTTCGCTCTTCTACACTCTAGATATTATTTTTCATTTCCAAGTTCTTCTGCTTTGTATATTTGAGAAACAGAAGCCATGAAGCAGACAGCTGAAAACCTTGCTCTTAAATCTAACCCTAGAGTTGAGATAACTGTTAACCAAGTGTGTATCATCATGTTCTGAGCTATAAGAATCCTTTAAAAAATCAACAGAGGGCCTCACTGTAAACCACCCCCATATTTAGTATGCCACCTGCTGCTGTAAGTAAGAGGACCAACGGCTAGACCTCAGCACAAGACAGCATGACTCACAGGAGAGTAACCACTAGCCTCTCACGCCCCGAGATATAGTGATAATTGTCTTTCAGAGTCTCTCTAAAAAATGTTTTCATAGAGAAAACAGAAGATCAAAAACTTCTATAAAAATCAGAGTAAGGGGGCTGGAGAGATGGCTCAGCCATTAAAGGCTGGGCTCACAACCATAAATATAAAAAACAGAGTAAGGAATTATTTGGTTATCATCCTTCAACAATATCAGGCATTCAGGAACAATGTAAGGAACACACATTTTCCACAGATTACAATTACAGATTTAATCCTCCTTGTTAATACGTGCTAACATGACGAGATATAGTAGTTTAAAAAGAAACAGTGCATCTTTTTAAAAACCCAATTGATAAAATAACAGTATTGGTTAAGTCATATTCTGCAGCTTTTGACAGTAAGTCTGGGGGATGCCAGGCTCTTCCAAAACATCCTTAATCACAGCAGAGCATTTCTTGTGTTCTTTTTTCTGCTACAACAAAAAATAAAGTTAGGACACAGAACAACTATGCAAACCTTTGTGACATCTGGTGTAAGATCACAGGATTTAAAAAATGCCACTACGAAGTTAGACATCCTATGACTGAGGCTAACAGGAAAACAGGCCAGGAACGGAGAGAAAACAGCTGCAGAGTCCAAATAAACACATCAATGCGGGCGAGCCCCAGGAAGGACACGGAGAGGCTGACTTAGGTTCTCTGTCCAGTTGACAGCACTGTTGGGCACTGACGGATGGGAGTATGGAATAGGTTCCATAAAATACAAATATTTCTGGTTAGATGCACAACTCTTCTAGACTGGGGATATTAGACAACCATACGTAGCTGGAGGTCTGAGATCTTACAGCCATTACCTGACCTGGACAACATGCTAACTCAGAACCGTGAGATCTGTTGAACTATTCGACCCTTTGGAAAGCTGACGTGATGGTCGGTGATATGTTTCAGAGGTAAAGGTACTTGCTACATAAGCATGAACACCCCAGTTGATGAGGTGGTGCTCATCCATAAGGTCAGTGCTCCTAAAGCACAAAGGGACGCAGGAAAGAGCTCCCTAGATGATGTGGGTTGACTAGCCTTTCGCACACATCACAGCAGAAGCAAGATGAACCCTGGCTCAATAAGGCAGAAGGAGAGAACCAAGTCCGAATGGTGTACTCTGACCACCACACACGTGCCATGCCATGTGCGCGTCTCTACATATATACTCCCCTTTTACACATACATGTGTCATTCCTGTATCAAGCAGGTTCTACTGGCATCTCTCTCTGCCTCCCCAAAACTGTCCTCATTCCATAATTCTCATGGATTAAAGAGGAGACCAAATTGTGTCATTCTTGAATGAATAAATGGGTACTGAATGTCTGTAGAGGGAAAACAGAGGCCAAGGCTGTGCTGATGGCATTGCGACCACAGGCCAGTGCTCTGCTCCTTCCCAGGAGCCTTCTGCTATGACCTCAGCCAGGCTTGACAAGGACCAGACATGCCTGGCACCTGCATATGAGACAGGCCAGGGCTGTGCTGGTGACAAGGACCCCCACAAACAATGATTCTTGTTCAAGGTCCCTGGTTGCTGGGCAACGATTCAGACTTCCATTAACAGGTGATATCACATCCTGAGTGACACCACACGAGGATGTGAGTAGTTGATTCTTCCTGCTGGGAGGCAGCCAGGCACCAAAGAGCCCACACAATGGCCATCGCTGGCTTCCACTGGATAGTGGGATTTCATTATTCTCTAATTGGTCAGAAAGACTTTTAAAATAGGAACAAGAAAAATAGAACAGAAGAAAGAAAAGGCTTAACAAGTGGGCATAAGCTGGGAGACGGCAGGCTAGCAATGAGCTTCCACTGCCACACAGGGAGGCATGTGACTGTCCTTTTGTCCACTCCCAGAAATTTTTGAGCAGAGGAAAATTATTTAGAATAAAATTATTAGATTTATTTAATGCATGGTGTGTGTGTGTGTGTGTGTGTGTGTGTGTGTGTGTGTCAAAGGACAATCTGCAGGAGTTTGCTCTATCCTGTGTAGTCATCTGGCATGGTGGCAAGTGCCTTTCCTCGCTGAGACATTTAGCTAGGTTGAGGTAATTTTTTATTCATTTATAAGTTTTGATCTATAAAGTGGTATATCACCATTTGCTATGTTATATAAAGCAGTAAAAGGTTACAGAAGGAGAAACATAATATATGATTTGATTCTAGCTGCTTTCTAGAGCTGTCACTCGTTTCCTATGAAAGGACTTAATAGATAACACAGTTAGGTGTGTGCCACGACACCTCAGTCTTTATGGGCATAAAAAATATGCCAGGCCTGGGTGGGGGAGGAGTACTCCAGGCTATTAGTACTGGCAGTTAACAGCTGCTGGGGAAGCGAGAATATTCTTTTCTTTGGGCACTAGAAGATCTCCTGCGCTGCACCAGATGGCCCCACACAAACTCATATGGACTTGGTTGGTTATTAAAAAAAAAGTCTGGTGGTGGCTGTGTTTGGGGGAGAGTAGGAAGATGGAAATGGAGACTTAGATATGATCATGTTTTATGGCATAGGACAAGAGAAACTCAAGTGTCAAAACAAGACAGCTGAGTTAATGGGTAACATGCTTTCTGATCAGTTTCTGAATCAAGAAACGGCATAGATTGTACTAATCAAGACGGTAGGCGGTAATTCTCTTTGTTATATGCAGGTATTAAACCAGACGACAAGACTCGAGTTGCAGCTTCTCCAACATTCTATTTCCACTAACAAATTGGAAAAGCAGATTTTGGACCAGACCAGTGAAATAAACAAACTACAAGATAAGAACAGGTACTTGTGCTATAAAATCCTTGAGATTCAGAACTGTACCCTTTCCAGATACACAGACTACCCATGACTATAAGCTTAGCTCCCCCCAGATGATGGATTTCTGCCTGGAACATATATGGGTCAGAGGCTCTGAGAATAGGAGGCAAGGAGAATTTAGAAAAAATTTCTGAACTGACCCAACAATTTTGATTAGTTTTGAATTTTGTTTTTCATTCTGGTCCTTTAAGACTCTGGAAGGAATCTTTCAAAATTTCCTCAACATATGCAGTTTAATCTACACAAAACACTAGTGGGGCTGAATATCAGCCTCACTACATTTCATGGCCTTTGGGGGTTCTCACTGTGTAATCACAGTTTCTCACTATGTAATCATTTCATGGCCTTTGGGGGTTCTCACTGTGTAATCACAGTTTGACTGAAACCTAGCATGGAGACCAGGCTAGTCCCTTCCTAGCGCTGGGATCAAAGGCATGCACTGCTATGCCGGCTGGGGACCTTGTTTCTTGTGAGATGAAGCACACCAGGAAAGCTGGAAGCGAGCATCTGTTTCAGTGTGCAATACTTTCTTTTTAAAACCAACGGTGAGGTCCAGTGAGGAGGCTCAGCAGGACAAAGTGCACGCCAGACAAGCCTGTCAACCTGAGTTCAACCCCCCCCCCCACAAAGGTGGAAGGAGAGGACCAGCTCCACAAAACTGTCCAAGGAGTTCCACCATGCCACAGTGGCGTGCGCCCACTGTTCCACACTTGCTTGCTCGTTCACATGTACCAGTCAATACGTTCAAAAGCTTATGATAAGTTAAAAAAAAAGGTAATGTGAAATATAATTGTGCCAATATTTAAAATAAATATTTAAAAATCTCAACATAATCTATACAAGAGTAAACTGTTTTCATCTACTGGGGGCCACCAGGGAGTAGCTTTACAGTCCATGTGGTGCTCACGTCTTTGTTTTCAGCTGAGACCGTGAGAGAGTGTGAAAGTGGTCCTAATAGCATATCTCAGTCTTTATCCAGAATGGGACGGACACGGGCTCACCACATCCTCAGTGTTAATGAAAACCTAAGCTGCAGTTATTATTCTTGTTCTCTGAGTAGCCAGGTAGACCCTATCTTTTATTTATGAGCTTGAAAAGCAAATAAGAGTTTTTTCCTTACTGGAACAGTTTTCTTTCTTATATGAAATTTCCCTATTGCATGGTAAGAAACGAGAACTTGTGATGCTGCAATCTTAGCTTCCCTTGGCAAGGCTCCTGTGGATGCTGGTGGTGACTCTGATTTTCTGTAAGCACCCTGCTTCTCAGAGAGGCAGCACTGCTCAGTTTGTTGAACATGCTCTGGTACTGATGACTGCTTCTTCCCGAGGCTTCAAAATCAATCAATATGCTCACAATGCCACCCGGTGTCTTCTCTGTAAACTCTCCCATCATCCAGGATGCATAGGAGATTGGATCTATAATCTACTTCCACCGATACCACATCCATCGATACACAAGTCCCTTATATAAGATGGGGCATAGCCTTCATAATCCTCCTCTATGGTTTAAATTGTTCCTAGGATGCTTACAGATAATACCTAGCATAGTGTGACAACTGTGCTCACAATGATGCTGTATTATCTAGGGAGTAATAAAAAAGAAGGGATGTACAAGTTTAGCATGGGTACAAGTTTAGCACCCTCCCCCAATAATTCCAACCCAGAGCGCTTGACTCCACAGATTCAAAGCTGTGGCTATGAAGGGTTAACTACTTACTGTCAATGTTTGCCTTTTTCCTAGACAGGTCTGACTCTTGCTCCTTCCCTTATTTTATATCCACTGTTGGAAAAAACTTCATTACACAAAGTCAGCTGCTCAGAGAACTGCTTTGAAATACATAGGAACTTAGACTATATTTTAAAATTCATTCCAGGATTTGGTGAGATTTCTTTATAAACCAAGGTTCTTTATAAACCAAGGTTTTTTTTTTCCTCTACAGTGAACGTGTTTCCAACCAGTGTAGCTGTGGCTTCTCGTAATTCTTGCTTAAACAACCCCTTGCCTTCCAGCCCTAATTTAAGCCCTTACACTTCCCTCAGTTTAACTGACCTGGGTCAATAAATAATGTGCCTTTTCAATAATTAAAATCAATTTTTGAGTTTATATTTAAATCTCGAGGTTTCTCAATAAAAGCACCTTGCCACACACATATACCAAAGTGAAAAGTTTCTATGACTCACACAACAGCGCTCCACAACTTGCATCACTAAAAATCTCCCTGAGGGGCCCGTGTCAGAGCTGCTTTCCCAGGGACAGGTACACAAGGGTCGATTTCCCATAAAAACACAAACAAAGAAATGAAAACAAAGACCATCAATAATGAAAACCACACGGAAGGAACAAGACTCTTACAAGTTGCACAAACTGTCTTCTCTTTTGTTACAAATATGGGATGGAATAATAAAGTTTCCTCATCAAATACATCACGAAATTTCCTTGATGACGTCAGATCTCTCTATGGGTGTTTCCTGTCTTCAGTTCCGACCAGCCTAAGATTTTAAAAAATTTGATGGGAAAAAATATGTGATGTTTCACATCCCACAAATGACTTCTCAACAATCTTCAAAAATTTCTTCTAAATAAAATTGCTTTCTTTATAGATTCAAGCAAAACTAAAAACACTTATCAGGATCAACATGTCTCTCTAAAGCAACACCTTTAGATTCACTGGCAGAAGTTAAAACTACTTTGCGGTCTTCATTTTATCCGTCTCTTTTATTCTAAAACTAACTCTGGGGCTGTGTAGCCATGAAGGTAAAGGGCTCTGCCATGAAGCACATAGCCACTGATTCTACACTGGTACAGAAGGCCCTGGTTTGGAGTTAGATTCTCCTATCTTCCGTCCACCTCACTGACCATAGCAGTTACCACAAGCCTTTACTGCAGGAGTCTGTTCCTGGAAGGAGTTCATGATCTTGAACCACTAGCGTTTACATAATCCTATGCACTTGGAATTCTCTTGTGTTTAATATTACAGGAATAAGTTCCAGTTAAAAATCAGTATACTCTTAACCGAACCTATGAGTGGTAATGCATCTTTATAAATTAAGATTACAAAGGGAAAGGGAGCTTAGAGTAAGAAGATCTGCATGAGTTTGGTGTCATCAGCCACCTGGGTGTGTCCGTAGGCATATGATTTATTGTGTTGAAATTTACTTTTGTTCAGTTACTCCTTGGACGTTAGATGATAATGTTGATACTGGTAATAACACTTCCTAAGTGTCAACTCCAGCCTGTTTATGCCTGTACATGCACTTACTCCTCGGACCAGCCTCTTGCAGTTGGTGATATCAGCCCAGTTTACAGATCAGGGAACAAATGCACGACTGACTAGGTCACTGAACCTCACGAGCTAGCATCAGGATTTAACTGTGTACAATATTTGTCATAGTAGAATACTTGCCACATGGTACTGAGAGAGCAGGTGTTGTTATTATGATTAATATTAGATTGGAAATAGTTTAGGAAAAAGGAAACACAAGACCTGAGGTCTAATTCAAACTCCCTGCTCTCAAGGAAAGCACCGTGCAAGCATGCCTTGAAATAATAACCATCCTGTGAGCTTGTAGCAGACAGTGTTACTGACACACATAGTCTAGTGCCGAGGCCCAGTGTATTCCTGCACAGATAAGACTGTATACTCTGTCAGGTTTACACACATACACACATGTACACAATACACCTAAATTACCTTACTATGGCAATCTGAAAGATTTGTGGGGGGCTGTGAGAAATCTCCCTTTAAACTTAAAACAATTTTTTTTAAAGATTCTTATTTTTATGCATATGATTTTTGCTTGCATGTAGGAATGTGCACAGCATGCATGCCTGGTGCCTGTGGAGGTCAGGAGAGGGGATCAGATCCCATAGAACTAGAATTAAGGAAGGTAGCTATGCTTACCAGTATACACATTCAGAAACTGGAGTTATGAGTTGTGAGCAGTCATGGGATTGCTGGGAACAGAACTAGATCTTCTACAAGAGCTGCTAGTGTGTCTAACCATGGAACCATATCTCTAGCCCCCAGACCCCTCCACTTTATATTGCATTTTAACCAAGCAGAAGTCCAAGAAACAAAAAGATTTATTAGCTTTGGAAATGATGAGATCTTACCAAGCGCTTGTCTGGCAAGGTCCCGAGGCCTCTGGGACTCCCTGTGCTTACAAACACCTTTCCTGTTAGCTTCCTAGAAAAGAAGGTGCTGGCCATGGAGGACAAGCACAGTGTGCAGCTGCAGTCCATGAAGGAGCAGAAGGATCAGCTCCAGGTGCTCGTGTCCAAGCAGAGCTCAGTCATTGATGAGCTGGAGAAGAAGCTGGTGACGGCCACCGTGAACAACTCAGTCCTTCAGAAGCAGCAGCATGACCTCATGGAGACGGTCAACAGCCTGCTGACCATGATGTCAGCCCCGAACTGTGAGTGGACCTCCTTACTCCCAATGACTTATGGTTAGCGGACCCTCAAAACTCCAACAGGATCTCTCTTAGGTGTTTCATCCAGTAGTACAAGACTCTCAGCAGAGGCCAAGCACAGAGGAGGCAAAGAATGAGGAGAGCATGCATTATACTAATTATCATGAAACACTAACTCCAGAATGTGTGCATGTGTGCATATTCATGTGTGTGCATGTTTGTGGGCACATGCATTCACGCGTGTCTAAGCTAGTGGTTCTCAACCTTCTGATGCTGTGACCCTTTAATACAGTTCCTCATGGTGTGGTGACCCCCAATCATAAAATTATTTTGGTTGCTACTTCATAACTGTAATTTTGCTACTATCACAACTCATAATATAGATATCTGTGTTTCCCAATAATCTTAAGTGACTCCCATTTAGGGGCTGTTTGACCCTCAAAGAGGTTGTGACCCACAGGTTGAGAACTGCAGATCTAGAGGTTGGAAGTCGACCTCTGGTGTTGTTCCTCAGGTGCCATTCATTTTGTCTTTAGGGGCAGTCTCCCACAAGGAACCTGGAGCACAGAGTAGGCAGGGCTCACCAGGCAGGGAGCTGCAGGGATTTCTTCCCCCTCCCCCTCCCCAGCGCTGAGATTATAGGTATGCGGCCATGTCTGGCTTTGTTTTGGATGTGAGTTTCTAGAGATCAACCTCAAGTCCCCACACCTGCAAAGTAAGCCTTTACCAACAGCTACCACTTCAACCCTCAAAAACAGTTCTGATTCAAGGCTGCAGGGTTCTCATCTTGAGTTAGCTCCCTCATCAATCAACCGGAGGAGGCTGGCAAGCTATTAAGCTATAGCGAATCTTTCTTTCTTTGGCTTTCAAATGGGAAAACTGCCCTGGGCCGATAGGAAGGCTAGAGACACAGGTGAGAGCCCCCTGTTCCCTGTCATTGATGTACAGTTGGTATCGTGGCAGCACCAGCTCCTATCTCTTTCCATTCCTTTAAACATATTTAGCTTTCTTCCTGCCACTTTTACTTGTTAGATTCTTTTACTTACTGAGGGTGGGGGAGGGAGGTAAAGAAAATCTTCAGTCATTAGTTAAAGATGGGACGTACCATTCATCTTTGTAGTGTTTTTCTGTGGGATTTTTTTTCCTAACTGAATTTGACTTTATTCCTACTGTGGTTTGTTTCCTGACGTTGCCTCAGTTGGTGCTTGGCAGGTAGAAATGGCAGGTGGAGAAAGAACGGGAAGTTGAAACAACTATGGCAGAATTAAAATCTAAAGGGATTTTATAAGCCTGCAAGGTTTGGACTTGAAGAATTTAAACACAGAGATAAATAGGCATTGTGCTCCCACAGATGTGCAGGCTATTATGCACCCCCAAAGGACACTAAGTATGCACATTCAATATTGGATGTATGTGTGGACGTGGTGCCTGTGGGGGCACATGTGTGTGCGCTCCTGTACATGCAGG
This sequence comes from Microtus ochrogaster, assembly GCF_000317375.1. Classification (NCBI taxonomy): domain Eukaryota; kingdom Metazoa; phylum Chordata; class Mammalia; order Rodentia; family Cricetidae; genus Microtus; species Microtus ochrogaster. The sequence goes on from NW_004949105.1 coordinate 388,939, forward strand.
GAAAGGCCCGGAGAAGATGCTGAGTGGCCTGCTTCAGCAATCTCTGCCTTCTTCTCTCGAGACAAGAGTCTCTCACTGAACCAGAGCTAGGCTAACAAGCTACAGAAATCCTTCCATCTCCTGTCCCCAAGCACTGGGGTTACAGGTGTGTGCCGCCACATTGGGGATATTATGTGAGTGCTAGGATCTGAATTTTGGTTCTCAGGCTTGCTCAGCAAATACTCTGACCTAACTTGGAGCCCTCTCTTCAGCCTTCCATTTCATACTCTAAGAAAAGATTAAAGACTTAGCCTCAGACACACCAAGAATGGCCAGTGTGTACATTCTGACTTCAGGGAGACAATCAGTGAAAGCGATCTGGGGTTGGTGGTAGAGGAATTGCTGTTTCAGGGGCACCCTCCCTTTGTTCTTTTACAATGTTTGCTCAAGTCTAGTCAAGAGGGGATTTTTTTTTTAAGGAGTGGCTTATCACAGCTCATTATGAAGTACCCACATTACACATAGTTGGCTTTAACAGGGAGGGAAGCTGGCAAGGTGGCTCACTGGGTAAAGGTGCTTGCCACCAAAAATCCTGTGTTAGATCCTAGGACTCTCATGGTGGAAGGAAAACCGACTCCAGCAGATTGTCCTCTGACTGCCACAGCCACACAAGGCACAGCTGTGAGCACAGACAAATAAATACATTTGAGCTAATTGTACTAATTTTCCAAAGTGACAGGAAAACATGCTTCAAGAGTAACTCTGGGGCAAGTACAGTCTGTCCCGCTTACATGAGAACAAATGACTAAGTATTGAATAATAGGCTTCTCTCCATTCACAAATGCCACTGAAATGCCCCGCTGCTTTTTAAACACAGCTAAGAGCTCTGCTGCTGTCCCCAAAGAAGAGCAAAGCACCTTCAAAGACTGTGCGGAAGTCTTCAAGTCAGGCCTCAGCACCAGTGGCATCTACACGCTGACCTTTCCCAACTCCACAGAGGAGATCAAGGTAAGAAAGGACGCCTTACAGCAGTCATGGGGGCACCCCTGAGTCACGGCAAAGGCCAAGGAACCCCTGAGCACCCATTCCGTGCCCTTCCCAGGCACACACTGAGGGCTCTGCTGTTGTTGGGTATAGAGCAGGGATGTTGAGCATGTCCTGCTGAAATGACGAGACAGTCGGATGCTCCCCACCCCACGCCCGACCCCAGGTGCTGGCATCACCTCATTCATTTTAATGAACATCTCTTCATTAAAGTGAAGTTGGATTAGCCAGAGTCTGTCCTTTGACCATCCCCTAAGCAATAGTTGCTCTCCTTTCTGGAGGAACGCACTGAGAACACACCCAACGCAACTGTTCTGAAGGGACTAATTTGCACACACTTCCCTTCTTGTCATACAAACTGCAGAAAGATCTGCACTTAGCACCCAAAGTTGAGTCAGTCACTTTTTCTGAGGCAGGAGGATTCCTTGAGTCCAGATGTTCAAGGTTAGCTTGATAACTGAGACCCTTTCTAAACACAATGCCAAAACAAAAATACTTTTACTGCTTTGGAAGATTTCTTTGGCAGTACTGGTTACTTTTTCTTTAGACTGCACATGGGCTGAGCAGAGCACACATTACCAGCCCCTTTAGCATCAGGCCTGCTTCACACCAGGACCTGCTCACAGGGTCCCCAGGAAGCTCAGGGCTCCACAGCTCATGTTGGAAGAATATGACCCCATTCAATGCAGTCCAGACGTCCTGAGCACACTGTCCATGGGTGCAATTCTTTTTCCTCTCATATGGGGGAGTTCAGTTCAGTACCTGTTCTATCTGTAGAAAGCATTCAGAACCCCAGCCCTGTCCAGCAGGGCAGGTTAACTAACACACGGGCAGACCAGGCCATCCACAAGCAGTCTGGTATACTGACGTACCATGAATAAGCCCAGGTAGACTGTATTTCAGATAATCACTTTCTGTAACTTCCCTGAGAGGTCTGACAAGGTAGAACGAACGACATTGCCCAAGAATCAGGGTGAAGGGTCATGTGAATGGTGGACAGCCGTACATGCCCCTTGTTGTCAGGTATGCTTGCATCTACAAGTAAGAGCAGCTACGCCCTGAGCCAGCATCACTTCAGGAAGTGCATGGGATGCTGTATAAAACCAGAAATTTCAGAGGCTCCTGGAAGCAGTATCTTTTTTTAAACGATTTATTATCCATCTCAGTGTTTTGTCTGCATGTATATTTTGTGTGAGGGTGTTAGACCCTGGAGTTGCAGACAGTTGTGAGCTGCCATATGGGTGCTGGTATTTGAACCTGGGTCTTCCGGAAGAGCAATCGGTGCTCTTAACCGCTGAGCCACCTCTCCAGCCCCAGCAGTATCTTTTTGAACTTAGTATTATCTTCAGAATTTAGCATGCTATCAAAGAAAAATACAAGCATTTAAGTGTTTAAAGATGTGGAATTTGAAACAGTAACATACACTTCGATTATGAATTGCAAAGTAAATACTGTACTATTTAGGATAATACTTTGCAAAGAAATCTCTCTAATTCATTCATGCTGCTTTAAACCAACCTTGGAAATTGGTTAATGTCCCTGGTGGCCTAGAAGCAGAGCACCAGGAGGAGGGAAACTGTACAGCTTGCTGCAGATGAAAAACCAGTAACCCCAGGCTGAGCGTCTCCACCGGCTCTGCTAGGCAGCTTGCAAGACAGTTCTTTGCATTCTAGTGTCTGTCACCAGATGTCTGCCTGCTCTTGGCCTGGTAATAATGGGGACAGGAGCACCCAGAATGGACAGAGGCTATGAGCGCACCGTGAACACTGGAACCACACTGTCACATGGTCACACTACTCTTGGGATGCTTTTCTGTGTTAGTGCCATTTCCTGCCAAACACCATGCTACCCTCAGTTTGACAGGGACAAAGAAGGAAAGAGCCAGCACTTTGGATTATGTGTCTAGGTCATGCTTAGACACAGATTTATATTCCTCTCAGATATTCTCAGTGAGACTAGATCTCTTTACACAGCAGGGGACAGTAAGCTTTCACAACCTTGATTTCTTTTCTAAAATACCTGGTCTATGGGTGGTGTGATGGCCTGGTGGGTGAATGCCGTTCAAGCCTGGTGGCCTGAGTGTGGTTCCTGGATCAAAGGATGGAAGGAGAGAATCAGCTATCAGAAGCCATCCTCTGACTTCCACTTGCATACTTCCCCTCCACACAGAGACACGCAGAGAGAGACAGACCGACACACACACAGATCGTACATATGCTAATAACAAAGATTTAAAAAATTGAAATAACTGGGCTGAATTGTGCTGTTACCGGCAAACGCCCTTGCAGACTTGGAGTCCCATAAATGACAATGTGACCTTGTGCTGCTGACCTGTCACCCCACCTAGCATGGTATGACAGACAAAGCATAACGCCAGAAATAGCCCTGGAAAAAATAATACATGGAGCCTGCACAGAGCTCACAGCAGACACGGTCATCTCATTCAAAGGAAATAATGCTCACATCAAAGGCTTTAGGATTGCAAATTTACATCTGATTCATTTCACCAATTTACATTTACAGTAGGTTTTCATGTATGTAGGATACACAAGGCAAAAGGGCATCTGTGAGAAGCACAGGCACACACATTGCTAGTCAGAAGCACAATTGCTTCCTTCCCCAGATTGCTCAGGCTAAGACTTCTGATGCTCATGGATGTTTGCTATTTATTCACTCCAGCATGGCCTGAAGCTGGAGCACAGTACTTAACTCAAGCATCACTGCTGAAGAGCTTCAGGCTCTGGGTCCTTGTGCCAGGCCCAGGCACGCAAATCAAAGGCACTAAGCGCCTCCAGGTTTGTTTTAACGGAAGCGGGCATGCCTTGACTGGGTACCACTGCCTTTCAGATCTTTATCGTTGTTATCCCTGAGCATCTCCTGGCTATGTGGATACTCTACTAGAATACTATCTCTTGCACAAATTTCACAGCCCAGTGAACCATGATTCTCTGTTTTCCACAGTGCTTTGTTCTTCATTTCTTAAAAATCTGGACAAAGTATTAAGAGAATGTTCTAGTAACTTTGTCATGGTCACTAATGGAGTCAAAGACAAGAAAAACACGGTTTGCTTAATTTATTTATGCACTAGCAGTGACCCTCAAAGTTGGGAGTTATGCTTCTGACTCCCACAGAACAAAATGGTCCTTTAAGCAGGAAAGAGACTTCTTTAAATACTACCCATCAACTACCTCCATTGTAATGATTCTGACCCCACGGAATCAGATGCTATTAGAACACAGTGGCATCACTACAAACATTTCTTCCCATCTATCAACATACCACTCAGGATGCTGGGCAGTTAACTTCTGTGCACAACCACTGGGTCCTTACCTAGTGTAGCTGGGTTCATCAGTGTGCTAAGGAGTTTTAAGAAGAAATACTGATACAATGGTACAGCACTGGTCAGCTGGTTGATTGCAGGCAAGTAAGATAGAGGACCTCACGAACTGACTTCAGAGTGGATCTGGGCTAAAGGACTTCGTCTACTGACAAAAGGTTCACGTTTTTCGGCTTTGTGCAGCATGAGCATGATGTCATGGAAAAGGGATGATGGCTCAAATCCTACTCTTCACTACCAGCTGGGTAACTGACCAGAGGAATCGGTGTTAAATCAACCGTGTCTGGAGTTTGCAGTGGTGGTGACAATGCAAGGGACACAAATGACAGTGGCTAATTAACAAACACAGCATCGGTACATGAAGGCAACTGGGGGCAGACCTGTTATATGCATTTGTATGATTTTACTGAGGAAGTAATCTCCTTATAAGTAAATACAACTTTGTTTCACCCCAGTGTCAGTGGGGCAGGAGACATGAGCTCAGAGTCTTCATGGAAAGGGAGAATGGTGCTGGACAGACACCTCAACAAAGCAGCCCACTAACGGTCTCAAGGTCCATGAATGACGGGGCCAACAACATGGACTCCTGGGGGCTTGGTTCTTTGTAGGTAATACAAACAAACAGGATGAGAGGCTCTCATGACTCTTTTAGCTCTCATCCCTATGATCCTAACTCACAAATACATAGCAGTTATATTGAGGCTAACCCTGGAAAAATGGTCTCCTTAGTATGCAAAGACCAAGACACTCAACAAAGAAACTGGTTGTGAACTTTACTATTCATACCATGTGTGCTGTAGGGAAATTACCTTATTTTTTGGAAAACTTTTGTTTTTGGTACTACTGTAATCTTATAATTGAAAAATATTATAATCTTATTTTCAAGGGTTTTTAATTATACAATAAAACTCCAGCTGAGTTGAAATTAAGCATGCAAGTCCAAAGAATTTTGTGTTCTGGACAAAATTTTTTAAGACCACTGAGGCAGTTTAAAAGCAGAAATAAAATACTGGGGGAAAATGCCACAGGCAGCAAGGGATGTGTGCAGAAGCCTAAATGCAAACCCCCGTGTCGGAGCTGCTTAGCCAAGCTGGGTCACACGGTACTGGCACTCCTGAACCCCCAGGCTCTCACGGGCAGGAATCCACCAATAAACTGGCGTTTTCTGCACACAATGGAAGTCCCACAGCTCCAGAGCATGGGAATGTGACGAGAGGTTGGTTCTGTAGTGACAGAGCAGTAACTCTACAGCGTGGACGTAGCTGGCAGTGAGGGTTGTCAACGCTATGAACACAAGTCTCTGGTTTTCTATGTGTTCCAGATGTGGGATCTGAGGGGAATCTGCCAGTCTCCTGATCACAAGGAATCACTCCCCAAAACAACTCTGGGGTGGGACTCTTTAGCCAGAGCCCACGACGAGGAGTCCACTTTTCACCCGTGTGTCATGTTTCCCTGCTGCGTGTCAACCATCACCATTCTAAACGCTTCCAGTACACTCTAGGAATCTGACAATTTAGCCCTCAGAACAACGGTCACCATTGCTCACCATGTGATGACTGTGTGCTTTGTCCTGTAGGCCTACTGTGATATGGACACGAGTGGAGGTGGGTGGACAGTCATCCAGCACCGGGAAGACGGTACCGTTGATTTCCAGAGAACGTGGAAAGAATATAAAGAGGTAAGGAGGCGTCCTAAGCCACCATGAAAAAATACTTTCCCCCAAAGTAACTGAAATATAATACGAAGCACCCCAGGCAAGCTGCTCTGTTGGAGGCTTAATGTCTTAACGGCATAATTAATTAATAATTAATGGCAGAAACATCACTATTATAGTTACATCCCAGGGTGCCTAGCTGAGTGTTACAATTATATCTCTGCTCATGGTCATGTCAGTGGCTTTAAATATTCTAACAGCAGTTTCCTTCTGAGAACAGCTCAGTTCCTTAAATTTGACTTTTTTAAAAATTTATTTTTATTTTATGTTCATTTGTGTTTTCTCTACATGCATGTCTGTGTAAGGGTGTCAGAAACCCTGGGACTGTAGTTACAGATATGTGTAAGCAGCCATGTGGGAACCTGGGTCCTTTGGAAGAGCAGCTAGTACTCTTAACCACTGAGCTATCTCTCCAGGCCTAAACTTGACCTTTAAAAATCTATTTGCTGAGCCAGGCAGTGGTGGTGCACACCATTAATCCCAGTACTCAGGAGGCAGAGGCAGGCGGTTCTCTGTGAGTTTGAGGCCAGCCTGATTTACAAAGCAAGTTCCAGGATAGGCTCCAAAGCCACAGAGAAACCCTGTCTTGAAAAAACCAACATCAAAAATCTATTTCCTGAGCTGGGGATATGACCCATGCATAAAATACTTGTTATGTAAGTGTGGTTACCTAAGTTTGAATCCTCAGAACCCATACAGAGCTTGAACATGGTGACCTTCACCTGTAACCCCATGCCAAAAGGAGAAACAAAGACACATGAGTCCCCAGAACCCAGTGGCCAGCTAGCCTTGTATGTGCAGTGGTGAATGAGACACAGGTGGAAGGCTAGAGCTAACACCCGAGGTGTTGGTGACTTCCACAAACACACTTTGGTACACATTCACCCCATTCTCTGTTTCTCTGTCTCTCTCTTTCAAAATTAATTAAAATCGTCCCTGTGTATAAGACCTTACATTTCTAGTAGGGAGTAGCATCTTACATTTCTAGTAGGGAGTAGCATCTGCTGACCGTACCATAAGCAGATGGATTCCAGACACAAAGAAGAACCAGCAGGCTAACTGAAGTGCTCTTGGCCGCAGGGGTTCGGGAGCCCTCTGGGAGAGTACTGGCTGGGGAACGAGTTTGTCTCACAGCTGACCAACAGGCAGCGCTATGTGCTTAAGATCCAGCTAAAGGACTGGGAAGGCAACGAGGCACACTCGCTGTATGAGCACTTCTACCTCTCCAGTGAAGAGCTCAACTACAGGTGAGTAAGCTGTCACTGAGAAAAATCCAGAAACTAAGAGCCACGCTCATCCAAACACGATGCAGAACTGTTCCGTATTGCACTGCTCTCTCTTAGAGGTGCTGCACTGCTCCCTTTAAAAACTCTAGCAATATAACTCCCTAGTGTTGCACTTGTCTAGCATGGGCAAGACCCACAATTCAGTTCCTAGGAGACAGATGAGAGATAGACAGGCAGAGGACAGACTTCTAACCGTGGTCAAACAACATGCAGGAAACTGTGAGGGTGGTTTTGTAGCTGTTGCTTTCCTGTGTGTGCATGGCAGACAGCAAGCAATTAAGAGCCCCATGTAGAATTAGGGAGCACAAAATAGCCTTTTGATATGTATTTTGTATAACAGCAGACATACTGTTTTCTTCCCAAAGGTATTAACTTAGACCCCCCTCCCCCTTTCTGAAGTTTAAACAGTTGTGTTCAATTCCAAATTAAAGAGCAGAAAGCACACCTAAGTCCCGGTGCCTCCTTAGTGGCTCATTCCCCCCTAGCCCCCCATCTGACAACAGTAACCAAATGCTCCAAGGGCATGGGCAGCCCTGACTACACACTCTGCTGTAAAGCATGGGTAGGAGATCAGCAAGGATGACCAGAGCCACGCATGAGGTTGTGGCGTCAGTGTGTACAGCGTGCTCTCAAATCCAGGTTCCACAGGGGTGTTGGGCAGGAAGGGTGGGATGGTAGCACCAAAGAAACAGATGGAAGCACAGCTGAGGACAGGCATCCCAAGAATGCGGGCACCTGTTGCCTGTGTTCTTCACAGAGCACGTAGCAAAGCTACTGAAGCCACAGAGGGTGAGTGACGCACAACAGGCACTCCACAAACAAAGCCATGGCCCACAGTGCCACCTCCACGTCAGTGGCGCCCAAGCCTGTGGAGAGGAAGCCTGACTACGACGTCCTTGGCTGGTGTCCTGCGGAGGTCACAGTGGACAGCACAGGGAAGCCGGCTCAGAGTCTGGGGCCTGACCTGAGAGCTACGTGCTGCCCAGAGCAGCCTGCTATTTACAGACAGTGGGTGAGGATTCAGAAGCTGTTTTCAAAACAGACCAGGCCTAATGTGACTTTGGAACCGTTGGGGAGGCACTCAGTGACCTTCTAGCACAGCTCAGGCTTCTCTGGAGCAGGGAGATGAATGGGACGAGATGCACTGTCCCTGTCCCCAGCACGTCGCACCTGACCGCAGAGCCTAGCAGTCACGATCCCGAGACACACGTGCTCTTCATTGTGCTAACTCCAAACTAAACATTTCCTCCACTGGCAGCAGCTAGGAATCTACAATAGAGGAATTAACTTTTTTAAAGATGAAAGAAACACAGAAATGAAGAATTAGCTTGTTTACATAAGGAGATTTTACTAAATGGGTCAGCACCCTTGCACACTGACATAATAAAAATATGTTAAGCTGAGGTTCCTTTGGAAATGCAAACACAGTTTGAATATGCTATTTGAAAAGAAAACCCGCTGGTTTTGAGGCTTAATTTATTTGGAAATGTAAAACAAATACTCTATAAAAAACTCGCTACAGTGATTAGCAGGACGATAACATGGTAGGTGGAGCATGATACAACTTAGAGTGACTGAGGCACACACCTGACTGTGCTTCTCGCCAACGAGAAAAGGCAGAAAATTGAAAGTGTATAAGAAAGGGGTATGTAGCAATTGGATAATTAGTTGGTGGGCCTGCCTGACATCCCTCCCACCCCCCGCGCCACCCCAGGATTTATGGAGCCCAAGCTGGTCTTGAACTTTCTATGTAGCCAAGGATGACCTCAAACTCCATATCCTCCAGCCTCCACCTTTAAATGCTAGGATTACAGGCATGGGCACTGTCATGGCCAGTTCATGGCTGTCCTTAATAACAGTTTTGAAAGAATGCTTGTATCTGGTAGGCTTCCAAAGGATTTAAAATTGAACAACCTTTCAAATAGAGACTAATAAAAATAGCTTTCTTTCTTATATTACTTGCCTTTGGGGGACACTTAATGAGTCCCCTGAGCATTGACCTTTCAAAGAAGACAAGAGACTGAAAAGGAAGACAAGCCTTAAGGGGGGGCTGCTGCGGGGTAGCACATATCCGGCCTGCCTAGGCTTAAGGAGAAGGACCGGAAAGAAACGTGTTTCAGAATCCCAAATACCAAAGAGCTAGGATTCCACACACTGCATCCGGTGTCCTGGGTCTGCCATGAGCACTCACTGTATATACCTGTGGCAGAGCCCTGGACAGTGGTCCCTCCTCTCTGCCTGTCCCCACATGAGATTCTGACAACTGAATCCCGAGGTGCTTGTTGGGAAGGGCAGAAAGTTTTACAAAGAAGAGTACATTTAGGGGCTCAAAGGACACTTCCTGGTCACCACTGCAGGGATTCCCCTTATGGCGCAGATCCTCTTCTGTCTAGATCTCATCATGTCATGGCGTTTAGCATGCTCGTTTCCTAGAGCTGGGCACTGGCATGCCAGGGCACCAATATGACATCCTTGCAGCCTCACTACCATGTGAAACTCAGCTCTGGCCTGTCGTGCACCCTCTGCCCACAGGCAGTTTGCAACAGTGATATAATAGTCTACAGAACTGTATGCTCTAACTGGGCATGCTGTACATGTCTAAGTCCAGCACTTGGGAGGTTTAGGCAGGGGACTGCCACAAGTTCAAGGTCAATTTGGACTGTACAGTGAGTTCTAGGCCATCGTGAGCTATAGTGTGCAACCCTGTCTCAAAACCAAAACATTAAACAAACAAATGATTACGTTTGTCCTTTTTCTTAGACTTCCCTTGTTGGCACAGGTGCCTGCTGCCAGCCACACTTTGGCTATGATCAGGTGTCTGAGCACTGACACTGACTCCCTTCCTAACAGAGAACAGTTTATTATACCAGTGTTCAGAATCAAGGCAAAGCAGCTGCAAGGATTTACTTTCTATAGGGCACCGGAGATCTATCCCAAACTCAAGACCCACTCTATATCTCCTAGTCTCTCCATCCTAACTCCCACCCGTTCGGAACACAGAGAGGGTATCCGGGCATTCCAGCAATCCAGAACCCATTCCACAGGGACTGTGGTTAGGGGTCTGTAGGGACATCGCTCTGTGCTGCTGCAGTCCCCCCTCGCCCCCGCACCCCACAACTGCTTCTGTTTATCTGGAGGCACTAGGAAAATGAATACAAAGCCCCACCAATCCCTGCTGATACTGATGCAGCAATGTGTTGAAGTCGTCACGAAAACATCCCTCTTGGTCGGAGGGTTTGATGATAAGTTGGTTCCTGTTTATACCAGTGCAAAATATTTTGTACAGAGTAGGCACTGGAGTGCACTAGCCGGCCGGAGTGCCTTCTGTAGAATGGAATTCTTCACCATGAGAAATTTTCCACTACGGTGAATCAACAACCCCAGCCAGTGACAGTTTTTATTTTTTCCTTTGCACGTTCCAGGATTCACCTTACGGGACTTACAGGCACCGCAGGCAAAATAAGCAGCATCAGCCAGCCAGGAAGTGATTTTAGCACAAAGGATTCGGACAACGACAAATGCATCTGCAAGTGTTCCCAGATGCTCACGGGAGGTAGGCGACTCTTCCTATTTGTGTTGGCGAGGAGCAACTGCAGAGCCTAGCAGGCTGGCCGTGTGGCGCTCAGGCTGGCATGGGGGCAGTGGCCTTACTCTCATGAGAAGACATGCTAGCTGGATGTCAGTACACTTACTCTCATGAGAAGACATGCTAGCTGGATGTCAGTACACT
>NW_004949105.1:400128-409046 GCF_000317375.1 Microtus ochrogaster
CTTACTCTCATGAGAAGACATGCTAGCTGGATGTCAGTACACTTACTCTCATGAGAAGACATGCTAGCTGGATGTCAGTACACTGTTTTTTCTCCTTTTGGCCCACGTGTGAAGTGAGAAGGACATGGAGCTGGAGCTGTCACTAGGCCAACAGTGTGTTCTCAGGACTCTCTGGAGTGAGCCCGGGAAATTAAGTGGATATGCGATACCCAGCGAGCTCTCCAGAGGCTGTGCTCACTGACCAGATGAAAGGGGGATGATTTAGCTCCATCTCACTTCATTTCTGTGTGACTGAGCATCCGGTCAAGGACTTCTCAGCTGTTTCTTTCTTGTCAAGAGAGAGTGGGCAGGGGAGAGCTCAGTGGGTAAGGGACCTGACACATAAACACGAAGACTGTGCTCAGGTCTCTAGGATCCCTGGGAAAAGCGGAGTATATGGTGTGCTCCTCAAACCCCGTGCTGGGGCTTGAACTCATGAGTTTCAGTTTGGTAAGAAACTCTAGCTCAGGTCTGGGAGATGGCTCAGCCCATAAGGTGCTTGCTATCAACTGACAACCTGAGTTTGATCCCTGGGTGCCTCGTGGCGAAAGGTGAGAACTGCTTCTCCCAAGTCATTTACTGATCGCCACAGCAATGCTGCGGCATGACCCCACCATAAATAAATAAAATTTAATTAAAAAATAAAAAGGTAGGTTGCTGCTAAGATAAGAAAAAGATCTGAGCTTGACTCACATGTACTTGTCAGTCAAGAATCCTCTGTCAACAGTAACAAGATTTACTTGCAAAAATGAAATGAAATTCAGAGCTTAAAATTCCACAGAAGAACTAGGACCCTGGAGTTCATGGGAGAACAGAGTGGCCACTTGGTGGCATGAGTTGTCCCCATTGGTTGTAATTATTCAAAGGAAAAAATGCTACTGAACTCATTTCGGAAGGGGCAGACGCTCTCACCTCACTGCAACAATCCACTTTAACATCAATGACAAGGGCGGTGGGTTCTGGGGCTGTGTCACACTTCATCCCAAGTCCTGCTGCCATTCCCACACTGAGCCCTCTCTGGAGAGGCTGGCTGTTTCCAGACCACCCGTGTGCTGCTACTCCAGAGAGCAGGAGAACTGCTTCATAACCAAGGACACAATCTATTTATTTACCTAGTTCAAGATTTAGGGGCTGAGAATGGAGCTGGGGAGGAGGCAAGCAGCCAGGGAAGGAAAATGGGAGGTCTGGGCTGAAAGAGGCCACGTTCCAAGCCATGGGCGGGCCCGTGGGGAAGCTGGCCTGTCTGTGGAGGAGACATCTGCAGGATGGGGCATGGACGGTGCCTGAAGGTCAAGGCAGATCTGTTACTGACACTTCTCTACCTTCCAAGGGTCTTGTACAACACAGAGTCTTCTTATAGATCTCCATTTATCAGAATCACCAGCTAGGACTGTCTCCAGCCAGCAGGGTCCAGGGAAACAGCTGCACTCTATAGGAACTTAGAGAAGCTGCCCTACTGTGTGCCACTTGCCCCGAGAGAGCCTCTCAGTTGGTATTTCATCTACATTCTTTACTATCAATTCTTGTCATTGTTTTCTGTATTTAAAGACAAACATGAATACTATCACGTAATCTCTTGTAATCAGTGTCTTTCCCACTTGAGGCTTAGAGATGAATTCAGATTAGTACATCATCCACGTTATTGCTTCATATGGCAAATCCTATCACCAACTCTGCTCCTATTTGTGGGATCCGGAGTGACCATGAAGAAGATCCTTGTTATGCCTGACTCTCCCTTAGCACTCTTCCTTACAGCCTTAAAGTTTCTTTTTCCCTAGCTCCATGGAGCGTTGGGCACTTGGCTTCTATTCCAACCAAAACAATTTGATGGAGGGGAGTGGGAATCGTTTGGTTCATCCTGCTGTTAAGACTCCTATATATACCTCCAGTTTCACCATGTCTTCACCCCACCAATGTAGTCATGGATGACAGACAGGCTTCTCACACAGCACTGACCAACATTTCTCCATGTTGCAAGGCTTCTGCACAAAAGGAGCTAGAAAGTGTGTAAGAACACATGCAACAATGAAACTATGACTGCACAGGTGTGAAGTGTGTGTCTGGGGAGTGAGGAATCAGTGTGGCTCTTCTTACACCGTGAGGGTGTGTATGCACCTTCTTGGAAGCTGAAAACTGATGAGCACACCTGAGCCCTCCTCCCCGTGCTGACACAGGTGCCACCACCCACTCCTAATTCCTTCTGTTTCACTTTCACAGGATGGTGGTTTGATGCATGTGGTCCTTCCAACTTGAACGGACAGTACTATCCACAAAAGCAGAGCACGAATAAGTTCAATGGTATCAAGTGGTACTACTGGAAGGGGTCCGGCTACTCGCTCAAGGCCACAACCATGATGATTCGGCCGGCAGATTTCTAAACGCCTCCTATACTACCAGAAGAGTGTACTGTGTCCAAAGATTAACCCAAAGCACTGAGAGACACCGATGCACAGCAGTTCCTTTCTCCATCAGGAGGTGCTTCCGGGGGTGGGGAGGATCTCTGTGTGCCAGACTTAAGCACAACACTTAAGCCTGCACCAGTAGCCAACTCAAGGCAACCCAAAGGCACTGTGGTCCAGAGAAACACCCGGGAAGGGTGGCGTTGAGGCTGAGTACCAGAGGGACAGCATGCAGACTGCCACAAGGAAGGAAGTTACATGAGAGTTCATCAGTCAATAACTGGAAAACAGAACTTAGAGAAGATAATCTTGGAATCACCTCCGAGCACGCGTATAGATTGTAGGGATATGCAGCACAGCTGTCACGGTGACAGACTGTATCCCCTCACCACGGCAGCGAGTATTCAGATTCTCTAAGTGCTGGTTACAGGTTAATATCTGGAGAAGCACAGTGCATTGTTTTCCTCTTAGGTGCCTTACATTTTCATTTGAAAACAACACATTTACCCATCTTCGACGGCTCAGTTTTTAATGGCTGGATATTACTTCCTACATGGTGAAAATGCCCACCTCTCTGGAATTACCACCAAGCGGGTGCCACGTTGGTGTATGTGGAGACTGTACTATTTTGTTTTCCGCCTGGCTGATAAATATGAAGGTATTTTTAGTAATTAAATATAACTTATTAGTTGACATGATTACGTTTAATTTTTATGATAACATTTACAATTCTGTTCTTTGGTGTCACATACAAAAACAAACCCCATGCCTCATGACAAAGAAGATTGCTTTTAGTGAAAAAAACACTATTTCATGATAATGAGACCTCACCGCTGGGTTCGTGTATTCTATCCCAAAGATCTGCTCCCTAGTTTAAGAAGATATGTTTTAGGAAATGAAACTAAGTCTTGATTTTTGTGGTTGAGGGAAACCATCCCACTTGAGACAAAACCGAAGAAGTGTTTGAGAATGCAAAATCAAACTGTCCTGCTCATAGTATCACCAGAGGCTTTTAGAAAGTTTCAGAACACAACTTAATGCTTGAAACTGTTGAACCCTGATTCCTTGTGTCCTAACTTCTCGGAAGCTTGCAGAGTGCCGTCTCTATCAATGAGCACCTGCACAAAGCAGTGAGATGCAATTTCTCAGGTGCCTTTCTTACCTGTCCAGATTTGGTTTGGCTTTGTTTTTACATTTCTCTAACCCCATGGTTCCCAAACTTCCTAATCCTGTGGTCCTTTAATACAGTTCCTTATTTTGGTGACCCCCACAACCTAAAATTATTTCATTGCTACTTTATAACTGTTGCTACAATTATGAATCCTAATGCAAGTATTTAATATGCAGGATATCTGATAAGCTAACCCCCAAGGGGTTGTGACCCACAGGTTGAGAAACATTGCTCTAACCCATTTTCTTTCAGGCAGCCTTGGTGATAGAAACCCTCACACACTGCTCTGGGCTCCAGTCAATCTGCAGACGTGGGTGGCCAAGGCACCTTCTCTTCTGCCATGCTTCCTTTCCTACCAACTAACTCCAGAGTAAAGAACTCTTCCCTGCTTTCTGACCGCTGCTTCTATTATTACATTTAGGGAACACCAATGGGGCCAACATGGCTCTGTACCCAGTTAAAACATCTGATACCAGAACAACATCCCACAGCTTCAGACAGCAGCAAGGTTCCTGAAGGACCACAATGACAGGAAGTGAGGTGGTAGACCCAGAACAGCACTCTGCATTTACATCAGTCTCTCGTGAAGGCAGGAAGAAGAATTCCAAAGGCAAACCTCCTGTGTGGCTCAGAATTATATACACTCTCTCAGGTCAGAGAACGGGAGGAATTCAGGCTTCTACTTTATACTTCGGCTCCTTACACAGTACTTTAAACAAACAAACTTACTGGGAAAAATATTTTTTTCTGTTCTTAAGAAAACATTTACAAAGTTGAAAGGAAATCAAAACAGTAATCTCAAAAATGAAAACAAAACAATGCAGCGAGCTAGATGACTGAGCGACTGGAGGGCAGAGTTCAGCTTCCTGCTGGGTCCCCGGCACAGGGCCACTTGGACAGCTACGTAAGAGCACCGGGGACAGCTAGAACGGCCACTGCCTTTCAGAGACTCATCTTCCCAAACGATAAACTGTCCCAAACCAGACAACATCTTTCGGAACAAAAGCCAACTTCTGTATAGCCCTGTTTCCAATCAAACCTTAATTATCAGAGAAGTCAGAATTTAATTGGCAATTGTTTAGAATACTTAAGAGTCCATAAAGGTAGAATTCAGGACAAACCTCAGACTAAGACCACATCACAATGCTGGCAGGCCACGATTTTTATACCTGTCAATTTTATCTGTATTAGCATTAGTTTTAAGAGTTGTCTTTTATTTTTAAAATTTGTTTTCTAGAGTCCCACAGGCTTTCATAATTAAGTTATTATTATTATTTTTTTCTTTTGGAGAAAGGTCTTACCTTATAGCCCAGGTTAGCAATGAACGTGCAGCAACCCCCCCAGTTCAGTTTCCCGAATCTGGACTGCCAGCGTAAGTGAACAAGCATTTCCACAGTGATATTTCTCATTGCGCTTTACAAGTTTTCCCGTGTGAGCTCACAAATCAGTCAACAGAGGCACTAATTTCTAGGGTGACATCCTTTTAGTCTGAGCGAGACCACCCTTAACCTAAGACACGGCGTTTCTTAGATCACCACACTGCATCTCCCCCCACCACACAGTGCTGACTCACCGGAGCTGCAGGGAAGGACTGAGAGAGTTCAAAAGGCTCCTCAGAAATCCAGTGACCCAATTCTAAAGACCACAGCACCTACAAGGGACACAACACACAGGGAACATTCGTCACAGGTTGATTTGACTGTTGGGGGGCAGGTCAAAGTCACTTTGATGATTAGAACAAAAACAAAGTCCCCTGAAAGCCTAGCAAAGATGAACATTGCAGGCCTGAAACCCAGTCGCCCCAATACTAGGGTGCTTTGGGAAACTTCATGCTACCTACCTGTTACAGTCATTAACAAACACATATTAAAAAACCATCTCGCTATGTTTGGAAATGGGGGCCAGTACCCAGCTTCTGCTGCTGAGCTAAGATACCCACCAGAAGCAGAGAGATTATCAAGGGTCACAATTCAAGGGCACAGTCCTTCATGGCAGGGAAATCAAGGCAGCAGAGCTTAGGTAGTGGTCACACTATACCCAAAGTCAGGGAGCAGGACGGATGCCAAATGCATGATCTTAGCTTGATTCTCCTTTTTATGTGGTATAGGGCTCAAGCTTAGGGCATAGTGTTGCCCTGGGTTAGGATGGGTTTGATCACTCAATGAACCCAATAAAGAACATCTCACACAGGCACAGACAGAGACTTATTTAAACAGGATAATCCTCACAAGTGTGCCTAAAGTTGGCCTCCTAGGTGATCCTGTTAAGTTGACGAAACTAATTCAGTATTTTAATGAAACCAATATTTGAACGCTATCCTGCTTTTATATGAAATGCTGTGTGTTAGAAATATGTTTTTAATTCATTGTCCTCTAGAATCCTCCATAAACATCCCACAATTTTATGAATAAAAAAATGAAGTGAGGGCTGGGGCAATGAGTCAGTTGGTGAAGTGCATGCTGTACAACCCTAAAGACCTGATTTCCAGCGGCAGAAGCTGCATGAAGGGGGCGTGCGGCACATGTGTGCTGCTGGGCTGGGTGGTGCTCTGGAAAGGTGGAGAGGATTGTGGGTGATGGCTCAGCACATGGCAGAAACCTGAGAGTCAGCGAGCATGTCTACAAGACAGGAGAAGCAGCTATGAGGGTGCTGAGCTCAAGACAATAAATGAGAGCGGAGGACACCATGGGAAAGTAGCAGTGTGTTCACAGGAACCCTGCTCAAGGGAAATACCACATTTTCAATTAGCTCCCTGTGCTCCCAGACATTTTGTCATTTAACTCTCTTTTTTGTTTTCTCCTAACTTTTACTGTCCAAGTGACACTGGAGGGAAAGGAAGATAAGGGAAGAGGATAGGAGAGGAGGAGAGGGGAGAGGAGGGGAAAAAAGGGGAGGAGAGGAGAGGGCAGGGGAGAGAGGGGAGGAGAGAGAGGGGAGGGGAGAGAGCAGAGCAGAACGATCTTAATAAGTTCAATAACTGGGTTAAAAGCATTCACGTTACAGTGTTCCCCCACTGTTCTCAGCTGTCCTGGGCTATCTATCCTTTAGAGATACACTGTCAATACTGTGGGTCTCCATGACCACATAGACAGCCCAGGAGATGAAATGCAGTTTCAACATCAGGTTCATGTCAACATGTGGCCTGGTAGCCTCCTGTGGTGGGAAAGTGGTGTACCAGTGAGAGGCCAGGAGTCAGCTGCAGAAATGTGTGTGGCACTCAAGTGCAAACTCAACCCACATTAAAATGTCAACTGAACCTAAACAGCTTTGTGGAGGAATTCGTCCTTTCTGACTTTACTCCTTTCTAAATGTTAAGAAAATAAAATCATAGGGCAGTTACAGTATGATTTTGTTAAACAAATAGATAGAGAATAAATATTTCACAGAGGGAGCAAAAAATGCTGATTTGATTTCATTAAAATCATAGAACCAGAGATACAGGAAAAACTTTGTGCTTTATCCCATTCTATTGGCAAATCCCTTTCTTTAGTTCAGTGCAATATTCAAAATGTGAGAATTCTGTGTTTCAGGATTCCAGGTAGGCTTGAGGAATCATCTAACCCAACCCCACATATTTCTTAGAAAATACTGAGTAAGACAAAAACAACTGAAAAATTATATGCAACACGGAGTGGGGTTGTATGCAAGTGATCAAATATTATTTATATATAAATCTTGGTAGGGGAAATGATCTCCAGGATCCACCTCAACAAAAGCTCTACGTCATGCCATCAACACTGGCACATTTTGATATTAGACACTTTAGATAACAGAAATGACAGTGTTGATATCTGGTCATCACTCATAAAGTCCAAACTCTGTTGATGAACTTAACGGAGGAACCATTTTCTTGCTTTATTTTTAGATATACCTAGATGATGTCCCATCATGGAGGGCTATGCAATTCACTCAACTATTCTGGGTACCAAGTTTCTTCTTCTTTTTAAAGATCTATCTAGGGGCTGGAGAGATGGCTCAGAGGTTAAGAGCACTGACTGTTCTTCCAGAGGTTCTGAGTTCAATTCCCAGCAACCACATGGTGGCTCACAACCATCTATAATGAGATCTGGTGCTCTCTTCTGGCCTGCAGGGATATGTGCAGGAAGAACCCTATATACCTAATAAATAAATAAATAAATCTTTAAAAAAAAAAAAAGACAGGAATTGTTTTTTTTAAAAAAAACATATGGGTGTTTTGTCCGCATGTATAGCTGTATACCTGAAGAGGCCACTGGATCCTATGGAACTACAGTTTTGGATGGTTGTGACCTGTCACATGGGTGCTGGGACTCAAATCTCAGTCCTCTGGAAGAGCAGGCAGTGCTCTTAACCACTGAGTTATTCCTCCATGCCCTCCAAGTCTCTTCTTGTTTTACAGATTTCAAAAATTCTCGTGGGCATTGTGAGGCGGTTTGGCTGCAGTTGGGGAAGGCAGAGTGGTGCTGTTATTAAATGCAAATGACGGCTATACATTATGGAGAGGATGCAGCTGACATGTGACTGGTACAACACAGTAAGCAGACTTTTAGTTCACCAGGAACTGGGGGGAGAAAGCGCGCACAGAAAAGATGGCATGACCAACTCTGGAAAATGCAAAGCAGCCAGATACATGGTGGCTGATTGAGGAGGGCGGAAACAAGTGTCTGCAGAAGCAAGGTGACAAGAAAATTAAAATCATTTTTTCAGAGTTCCAAAAGCTAGGGAATATGGGGACAAGGGAACTGGAGGTAGAGAACAGTTCAAAGGAGTAACTCCTTTCCTGAAGCGAGAAGAGAGCAAAGGACACAGGAACAGTGTCCTTAGCAGAGGACAGGCAGTCTTTCTGGGGACACTTACCCAGAGAAACAAACCAAACAAAACAGAAAAAGTGAATTTGGCCCTACTCACCTTTCCACCCACAGGAGATGCTGGGCTCCAGCAGGCTGTATCCCCCATTTTGTCCTCCCTGTGTCGGATATAGCCTTCCCAATCATAGAGCAGCCACAACAGGGACAATTAGATGAAAGGGGGAAAAAAGGAGGTGGGGGGAGCACCAACAGAACGTTTGCCTGTGAGCCTGAGTTCTGAGAGAGCCAGAACAACCAAGAGATTCACCTGGATACTGGAACTGAAAGGTTCTCTGGTGAGTACATGTATCTGAGAGAGGAATGTTAGAACACATCTGCAGGAACGCAGGGAAGGACACTGGTGAGTACATGTATCTGAGAGAGGAATGTTAGTTAGAACACATCTGCAGGAGCGCAGGGAAGGACACCGGTGAGTACATGTATCTGAGAGAGGAATGTTAGTTAGAACACATCTGCAGGAGC
>NW_004949105.1:409146-424256 GCF_000317375.1 Microtus ochrogaster
CTCAGGGAAGGACACCGGTGAGTACATGTATCTGAGAGAGGAATTTTAGTTAGAACACACCTGCAGGAACGCAGGGAAGGACACTGGCAGTCCAGCATTAGTCATCAATTCAAGAAAATCAGGAAATTTCCAGAAATCCTGTGGATCCTAGTAAATTAGTCAACCTAGTAGCCACGGTGTGCAAATGATGCTTCTAAGTACGTGTGTCTGCAGACCCCCACACAAGGGTGTGAGCACTATGGTCAGAGGACACCTGCTGGTCCTGGGGACCGAGCTAAAAAATTTATATTTTTAACAGTTTAAATATCTCAAAAAAAAAATTCTTTACTCACAAAATATTTCTTAAGCAGAGACCCTAAGTGAAGCTTCCTTAGTTTAATTTTCAGTATCTCAAAAAATGTTCTTAAAGAAGAAAATAAGCAAATTATTTTAATTAAAAGTGATGGTAGATGGCTTGGACTTACAAAAAAAAATCTGTAAGAGAGACTTTTTTTAGGTTGGGCTTGAGAAAGCAAATGGTTCCAATCAGTAATGATTAAGTGTTGACATGAAATACAGCACGAAGTTGATTCAACTTACTCGGCAGCACTGCTGTAGAGCAGGCTGAAACATTTACAAATAGCCACTCTGGATGAACAAACTCACTGTAACTGTACTATAAAAACTGAGTTTACTCCGGAGTTCTAGATGACCAGCCTCCCTGGGCTCTGGGTTGGAGCCTGTTAGAGAGAACAAATCTCCAGCTATTCTGTTAAAAAGTCAACTTTATGGGTTGAGGATGGAGCCCGAGTTGACGGACTACTTGCCTAGGCAGCAGGCAGGAAAGTCTGAGTGCTCGATCCCCAGTGTGGCATGAACAGGTGTGCTGACAGTAACCTATGAGCTCAGGAGCTGGAGATAGGATGAGCAGAGTTAAGGTCATCGCCAGCTACACAGGGAGCAAAAGGCTAGCCTGGGAGACCCTGTCTCAGAACACAATAAAATTCAGCAGCAATTGGCAACATGAGCTGCTTTAGGGTCCTAGGAAGAAAGAAGCAAGAGAGGGTCCTTGCCGACTGGAGAAAACAACACTAACCATCTTCCTACCCATTCTCCCCATCAATTGTGGTTTAAGGGATGGAAGCATGTTTAATATTTTCAAGGCCAATAGAAGTAATTTATTAAACTGTTATTTGCTGCCAGGCGGTGGTGCCGCATGCTTTTAATCTCAGCACCTGGGAGGCAGAGGCAGACGGATCTCTGTGAGTTTGAGGTCAGCCTGATCTTCAGAGTGAGTTTCAGGACAGCCAGGGCTACACAGAGAAACCTTGTCTTGAAAAACAAAAACAAACAAACAAACAAACAAAAACACCACAAAAAACAAAATATCATTTTATAAAATCCTAAATTTCAAATTATAAAAACCTCCCTGCCAGATACCATAGAGTCTTAATCTCGATGATTAGGGTGGTTTTTCTCAAACAACCAAAGTTAGAATTTGGACTACATACTTCATTTTGGCTGCTTCAAGGGTAATAAATAAAGTTTGTGATTCTTCCCCAACCCGGCAGTGTAAAGAACTGATTAAACACAGAAGACAGACCGCCTGGGACAAAGGGCAGGCTAGTTAATCCTTCACATGTATAATATGTATCATCCATCTCTACCAACTGAAGAGTAACCAGGCAGTGAGGGAAACAGTGTGACAATGTAGTTATTTGTAGGTAACACTGAACTTCAGGACAGATGCAGAGGGAAGTGGGAAGGAAAGGAGTGAGGGAGAGGGGAGAGGAGAGCAGAGAGAGACCAACAGCTGAATTCTAATGACAAAGTAAATGGTTACTTATGTCCCATACACTTTGGAGCCAAAAAACAGGAGGTCTGGTCTTCCAAAGAACCCAGCTTGAACTGGCAAAGTTACAAGGCAATAATATTTGTTCCAAAATAAGCTATCCCCCTGTATTTCCACCCTATCTTGCAACACCAAGAAATGCTTCCTATAATTGCATAAAGTTATTTTTAAAGGTACAAGCAAGCACATTTAGAGGTGTAGTGCCTGCCATACTGCAATGATTTTTCAGGTAAAACTTTTAGTGTTAGCAAATGTTTCCAAATACAGTTAACTAAAGTGTGCCATTTAATTTGTCCACAGTGTGCACCCTTTCCAGTTTCAAAGCCTTAGATAAATATAGTCAATATTCCCCTCATTTTAAAACTTTAGGTATATGAGTGCTTTGCCTACATATATGTCTGTGCTCCACGTGCATGTAATTCCCTATGAAACCAGAAGAAGGCGTTAGATCCCCTGGAACTGGAGTTAGAGGTGGTTGTGAGCCATAATGTGGGTGCTAAGAATCAAATCTGGGACGTCTGGTTAAGAGCAATGAGCCATCCCTTCAGCACCTCCCCCTGCTTTAGTTTGAAGACAGGCTCTCACTGTGTATTTATTAACGGCTGTCCTGTAACTTGCTATGTAGACCAGGTTGGCCTTAAATTCACAGAGATTTCCTTGCCTCTACCTCTTGAGGGCTGGGATTGAAGGCATGAGTCACCACACCTGGATCTAAACAAAGAACAATAACAGGAGCCTGACTGTGCTTGCAGAGTCTTCCCCATTTTCTCTCCAGCTGCCCTGATAAGGACTGATGGGGGCTCATCTCCATGGAATCATCGATGACAGATATCACTAAAAAGCACCTGCAGGCACATGATCTCTTGTAAGGTTGCCAAGGCTCACCTAAATCATGACTTTAAAACCAGCTCCTAAAAGGTGTCAAAGTCCTTGCATAACAATGCTACATGATCATATTTGCTGACACTATGCAGATGGTCTTCTATCCTGCTTTGGATTGTGAAATGAGGCTTGGATTGTCATTTCTTACCCAAGGCCACACAGCTAGTAAGTGGCTCTTAGTAGGTTAGTATGAAATCCATGCTCTTATCCATTTGCAGAAATACCATGCTAACGTTGAAGCTTGTTGATAATAAAAAGATGACTCCAAGGTTACCTTTGGAATTAATATGGGCCATAAATTATGGAAGTGTTGAATTCATATTCAAAACTCTCCAACTGTGAGCATGAATCCCCCTTGACTATGAACAATTCACTAAGGGTATTCAAGTCACCATCTCACAGCTGCTCGTGCTGACCAACGGAATCGGCAGGTGGAAATCACGTGGGAAACAATGCCTCTGTGTAACTGGCACCACGGAGAAACAGCTTATCTCCACCCCTAACGTGTCTACTTGGTTCTTGAGCCTTCCAACCCAGTGCCCAGTCACAGCACTGGGCATAAGACTGTCTGTGAAGCCCACTGGACCAATGCCACCTCTGGATCAATGCCACCTCTGAATCATCAATGCCACCTAAATCAGAACCTGAATTTCAAGCAGCTTTTCTGTTTGTCTGAATCTGTACTTTTTCACTGCTGTGACAAACACCATGACCAAGATGACACCGCGTGTACATGGTCTTACAGTTCCAGAGGGAGAGAGTTTACCATGGTGGGGAAGAAAAGGCCTAACGGCAGGCAGCTAGAGCAGCGTCTGGGAACTCACATCTTGATCTACAAGGAAGAGTCAGAAAGAGCTAACTGGGAATGCTGGGAGTGTTTTGGAAACCACCCCCAGTGACATACTTCATCTAAGAAGGCTATCCCTTCCAATTCTTTCCAAACAGTCCACCCACTGTGGGACAAATACATGAGTTTGGGAGCCCAGATCCATGAGAGCCGTTCTCATTCAAACCAGCACATTCCACTCCCTGGCTCCCAAAGGCCCATGACCACATCATAATGCAAAATGCATTTAGTTCAACTTCAAAACTCCCCACAGTCTCAATGTCAGCCAATCAAGTCAATCTCTCAGCTGCAAGCTCCCGTAAAATCAAAAGGCATCTCTACTTCCAACAATGACACAGAATATATATCGCCATTCCAAGAGGGAGAAAAGGAGGCAGACTGAGGAAATACTGGACCAAGGCAAGAACAAAGCCCAGCAGGGAAAACTCCAAATCCTACAGCCTGTGTCAGAAGCCAAAAGGCTTAGATGGCTCTGCCCTTCCAGCTTTGCTAACTGCAAGACACTTCTCTCTCTTGAGCTCGTTCTCCTCCCTGTTTGTAGCTCTCTTTAGCAGTGCATTAAGGGCATGGTTTTGGCACTGCTAACATCTTGGGGATCTCAGTGGTTTTCCTTAACCTAGAAAGAAGACTCCGCAACCCCTTTATTCTTTTATCTTTCATGGCTCTGAAGTCAGAAGCACAGGGATGACACTGGCAAGTTTGGCTGTCTGTATAGGATGGAGCCTGGCTTCCTTGAACCACATCTGTAGCAGCTGAATTCCTTAGGCCTTTACACAAGTTGGAAGCTTGGCTGGGTGGGGTCTTGCACTGAAGGCACCACTCCTTTATTCCACCTTATATCAGGCCTTTCTTTATCTCTTTCATTATAAGCCCTGTCTTCAACATTAAATTTCCAGGTGCTCTTTTTCTCCTAAAACTGTACATTTTGTCTGTATTTCTGCCACCCTTGCTCTTTTTCATTGTAGGTGTGCATAATGACTACATGACAGGGTCACTATTAGACTGTCTCGAAATCTCCAAGAAACTCAGTTCAGTCTGAGGACAAGGGTGTAAAGCTGCTCTCTTTACCAAAGGGTCACAAGAATGGTCTCTAGCCCAGCTGCTAATACTGCTCCCCCAGAATCCACCTGAGCTAAACCTCCACAGCCAGCATTTTTCTCAGCACTGATGGCACATTCAGCACCTCTTACAGTGCTCAACTATTCTAGTCCAAAGAAGCAAAGTCCTTGTCATCATTGTTGTCTTTGTCTTTTATTATTATTGTTGTTGTTCAAGACAGGGTTTCTCTGTGTAGCCCTGGCTGTCCTGGAACTCACTCTGTAGACCAGGCTGGCCTAGAACTTAGAGATCCGCCTGCCTCTGCCTCCCGAGTGCTGGGACTACAGGTGTGTGACCCGCTGCCCAGCTTTCCACCCTCCTCCCCAAAGTCTTTTACATTCTCCCAAATAAAAGCATGACCACACCTGTCACACATACCCCACTTCTGGTACTAACTTCTATTGCTGCCATAAAACACCATGTCCAATGCAACTTATTGAAGGAAGGGTGTCTTCGGGGATTAAAGTCCCGGAAGAATAGGAGTATATCACCATCTTGGTGGATAGTGTGGCAAGCAGGATGGTGTTGAGGCAGCAGCTGAGAGCTTACATCCTTATCCATAAACAGGAAGCAGAGCAAGACCCATGGGAAACGGTGTTAGTCTTGAAACCTCAAAGCTTTCCCTCTAGTGACACAATTCCTCTAACACGGCCACACCTCCTAATCTTTCCAAACATTTCCACCAGTTGGGGACCAATTATTCAAACATGAGTCTACAGCTAATTTTCATCCTGAACCACCACGCTGTCATATACAAAAAAAAAAAAATAGCAAAAAATGAAGTTTAATGATATTTAAAATTGAGAATACAAACAATTAATCATCAAAAATAAACAACTCTTTTCCTGTTAAAAAGATATTAATAGACAGACTAGATTCCAGATGGTGAGAAGAAAACAATTTGCATATTGACAGATAAGCTTTTGTATGTGTGTCTTAGGGCTGCAATTGCTATGATGACACACCATGACTGAAAGAAAGTTGGAGAGAAATGGGTTCATTTGGTTCACATGTCCACATTGTAGTCCATCACTGAAGGAAGTCAGGACAGGAATGCAAGCAGGGCAGGAACCTGGAGGCAGCAGTTGATGCTAAGGTCATGGAGGAGTGCTGCTTACTGGCTTGCTCCTCATAGCTTACTCAGCCTGCTTTCGTATAGAACCTAGACCAGCCCAGGAATGGCACCACCACAATGGGCTGGGCCCTCCCCCATCAATAACCAATTCCCCCATCAATAACCAATTAAGAAAAGGCCCTTTGGGGCTGGATAGGTGGCTCAGCAGTTAAGAGCATTGGCTGCTCTTCCAGAGGACCCAGGTCCAATACCGAGCACCCACATGACATCTTACAAATGTCTGTAATTGCAGTTCCAGGGGCTCTGACACCTTCACACCAGTGCACATAAAATAAATTTAAATAAATTATTTAAGAAAGAAAATGCCCTTCAGACATATTTTAGGGGGCATTTTCTCTATTCAAGTGTGCTCCATTCAGATAACTCTAGCTATATCAGGGTAACATAAAACTAGCAGCACAGAAAGTGTGACTTGTTGAGACAGGGTTTCACTATGTTGTCTGAGCTGCACTCAAAGTCAAGCTCCTCCTGCTCTGACGTCTGCATGCTGGGATTCCAGGTGTGTACAACCATGTCTGGATATCTCTGCATATCCCTCACCAGCTCACAAGAGCTGAGCTTGATCACATGGAGCACTTGGACTTGATCTGATCAGCTTGGATTTTACCCAGTCCTTTCCAGTTCACTAAAATGAAAATGAGGTACTCTGAGATCCTAAGACTAAACTGCTCAGTCATAGTCACTTTTAAAATAAGCTAAGCTGTGACCAGGGTGACCCAGCATTTCACCACTGGACTTGATGTCAAATCCAAACATCTTTATAAATAGCATGAGCACGTACTTTCCTTATCAGAATAAAAACAATGAAATAACTATAACAAATTCCTATGTAACTAAAATAAATAGCAGAAACATCACTTCACAGTATGAAATAAGAACACAAGATACTATGACCAAGGAGACAAGTCTTTGAACGCTACGGTTACCAAGGGAAACACTGGATTTTATACTACTTTTAAAAAATGAGCACCAAGTCACAACCTTTGCTCCATCAGAGGGAAAGAGAAATTCTCTCACTTATAAAAACAAGCACTGGGTTCCATCTCTGACTGAGCTCCAGAGAAAACCTGACCACCTTTAAGTTACCTGACAAAAGTACTCTTTATGGGGCTTGTGGGGTGTGACTTGATGGGAGAACACTTGCTGGCATGTGTAAGGTCTTGTGAAAAGAAGGAAGGGGTGAGGAAAGGACTGAGATGTGTCCTGCTGGAATAAAGAATACCAGAATGTCTGGAGTCCTCCATAAACAAACACAACACACAAACACCACTATCAGTGAAATTCACTGTATGCATGCTCTTCTTTCTTGTTCTGTTGGTACTCAACACAACTCAAGGGAAAATCACTCCTGTGGCATTGAGTGATGCTGTCTTGGCTTGCTTAGTATCTGAGGTGTGGCACGCTGTGGAGGCTTGAGGAGGAAGAGCAGACCAAACTGAGGACAGAGCCCTGCACTCTCCTGCACTGATGATCGCATTCTGGTCTGAGTATGTCAGAACAAAGATCTGCAGGGGTTGTGTATGGCCTGAGATGGCCAGAGGTTGATAAATGTTTAGGTATGCAGAATGTTAATATTCTAGCAGAGATATACTGCAAGCTCTTATTTCATTTTCAGTGAACAAGCTCACACTGAATGTATCTTTCTCATTCTCTGGCAAAAGGAAGCCCAAGATGTTGGTTTTAGTTTAGTTTAGTTTTTTCTTCTGCAAAATGTATTTTTTTCTAAGTGAACTGTAAGAATCAGACATAAAATGTATTGCACAGTAAAATGAGGGAGGTTGTCAACTATAGTTTTAAAAACAGTACAAATGTCTTGAAAACCAAGTGTTTCTTCTACCAGCCCTCCTCAAAGCTGACGTCGGCACTCAAGTCTCATCCACAAAGGTACTTAAGAGCAGACTAGCATAGTTCAAGTACAATGCTCCCTGGCAATCTACTTTCACTTGGGGATAAAGTTCAGAAACCCTGAAAGTGTGGACAGCCGACAGCATCCCAGTGTCACTGGCATGGGTCTGAATGACAGATGGCTAGAGGCAGCTGTTGGAAAGTTCCAGTTAAATCAAATTACGGGTGAATTTTCCAATGTGTGCCAATGGATAAAATATTCCAAGCTATTAACAAAAGCAAGACTGATTGAGTCATCAGAAATTGGGCTGGAGGTATAGCTCAGTGCTCCAGAGCAAGCACACAGCCAGATACTCAGTACAACGGAAGGGGAGGGAAGGAGGGAGGGAGGGAAGGAAGGAAGGAAGGAGGAGTAAGAAATCATCTCTGAACCTGCAACAAACAGCAGACATGAAAAGAGAGCACTGCATCTTCTGGAACTGGTGTTACAGAAGGTTATGTGCCACCATGGGGGGGGGGGCTGGGAACTTAGACCAGGTCCTCTGTGAGAGTGGCCAGTTCTCCTAAAGCAGAACCATCTCCACTCACTGAAGGATTTTCTAAGAGTGAGTGCTGAACTTGGATTTCAGTTTAAGGTGATGTCCCAGAGATCTCAATCATAATGAGAGATAACCAAGCCCTAGATATTAAATCTGGCATCAGTGGCTTTTAGCGAAAATGTAGCATAGAAAAACAGTGTGGTCCCTGTGTCCATGATACTGTCAAAGGGACAGGGACAAGCTGAGTGAAACTGAGTGCCTCCATTTACCAACTGTTGGTCTAATTCGTTGAGACTATTTGCCCAATACAGAAACATGTACTTTAAACCCAACTGTAACCAGGGGCTATTTTCATAAAATAATAAAGTGGGTTTGTTTACAATGTGCAGTAACATGTTCTTCCTGATTCCCCTCGCTTTTCCTAGGAGCTGGCCCAGCCTAGGCCTTATTCTTCCTCTGGGTCTTCATTGCACAATCATTCCATGACGCTAAACCTCTCCTCTCTCTCTCTCTCTCTCTCTCTCTCTCTCTCTCCTTGAATACCTAATAGGAAATCTCCAGAATTATATATATAATTCAAAGTTTTCTATTGTACCCACTATCTTGGTCTGTTCATGTTTTTCTCCCTTGCTATCCCCATGGTGACTATCACCATGTTGTTTCAATAAAACTGTAAGAGTTTGTTCCCTCTACTCCCTCACAAAACACACTGTCAGATCTGTGGCATCCGATTGGCTGCAGACCAGCTTTCTACACTCTACCTGTACTACAGGTGCCTTGTCATGGCCAAAGCTCTCTATCCACAAGCTGTGCTATAACTCCCCTTGTCATGGCCACGGGCATTTCTCTCTGGATCATTCTACCTGCCTGCTGCTGGTGGCTTTGTTTCTGCTCTAACCTCCCTGAAACCCATTCAGGGCATAGGACAGACAGACAAAAGCCTCCCATCTCCTAGATGGAATAGTTCCCATCCTTCTGCAGTGACCTATGAAGCTACAGTTGGTTCTAGATCACCTTAAAGAAAAAGGCCACGATGGTAGAGCTTTTCTCATGATGAAGCCTGTGGTGGTGGTTCACGGTGTCTTCTCTCTGAGATTACGGCTCTGACTCCAAAGGTCACCACTTGTCCCTCCCAGATACGTTTATCCACTGTTCTCATCAAGGTAAATGCCAAGGACCTCATTTTCCAGGGGAATCATGTGTCTGTTTTTTAATCTGTTCTCAATCACGGGCAGTTTGTGTCTCCAGTGTGGGAAAAGGACTCTAGGATCCCGCCAAAGGGACAAAAAGATGACAGGATTAGGGAAGGGCTCCAGACAGAATCCTTATTGAAGTGGTCCATGGCCAGTTCCCTGTGGAAAAAGCGTGTGGGCACAGCACAGGGACAGAAACAGACGGACTCTACAGTTTTACCTTGGTAGAGAGAATCTATATAATTTCGTGGTGAAAATCTGCAAGTCAGGGATGTGCTAAGATAAATGATCATTGCCTTGGAACAAGGCCTTTCTGAATACTGCTTCAAAGACCCATGCTGGAGACCCCGATAAGCTATTCTGCATTGTGTTTTCATCTGGGTACGTGTTTAAATATGCAGTTTCTATGCTGCAAAACACTCTGCAGGGCCCCGTGAACTGGCACATGTGAAGTTCTCTGCAGCCTGCAGTCCTTCATGCACTAACCCGAGGCAGGGGTGAAGTCTCTCTGGAGTGAAGCCTGTGAAAGCTCAAGGGTTCCAGAACTACTCAGGCAGATCCCGGGGAGCCTGACGTCTCTGCCTGCCAGGTGTGGCCAGACTAAGCCAAGACTGCGTGCGCAGCTAGAGGAGCTAGGCAAACTCTGGGTGCAGATGTGATAGGCTAGAGCAATCTGCTTAGCCTTTCACCCTTAGAACTTATCAATGTAAGGCTCAAGAAGAGAGGGTGTCCAAGATGCCTCATTCTGAAGAGCCTGTCTTCTGGAGGGAGGATAAGATACTGAGCAAGCAGAAGGCAGACCTGGTTCTGGGAGCTCTCAGCTTTGCTTCCAGAATAAGTAGCAGTGAAGTGAGTGTTGTGAAGTGAGAGACTCAGACACATGAGTGACAGGCTTTGTTCTGGAGCATTTTGATTCCATCCTAGATGCCAGTAAACCAAGGGGAGAGAGAGCCCCATCTTGATCACATCACCCCAAAGTAGAGGCTCATTCCATTCTTTCTGAACCAGAAAGCACTTGATTATTTACTGTATGTTCCTTGAAAATTAGTAGGAATATTTGGATTTATAGCTGATTTAACATTTATAACCTCTTATCAAGCTTTGTTTGTGAACTGTTTAGACCTGGCATCTTAAAATATGAGATAGGTTGAATTCTCCACGGCTGCCAGTCTGATTCTGACTAGAGACAGAAAGAACTAGAGAAGGGAAGGACTGGGGTCACAGGACACTCTGCTAGCTGTTAGTGACCACAAGCAGGTGAGAAGGCTGCCAAGAACAGCAAGCAAGGCACCAGGTGAGGAGAACGTTTGACGCAGCCTGAGTCCTGATGGACACTTGGTCACATCAGCTTATTTTCTGTGGGGTTACTCCTGTTCTCCCACGTACAGGAACCGGCAGCACCAGCCATGGTTCTCTCTTACTTATGTGTCAGATGATTCAGTTATG
Source organism: Microtus ochrogaster (assembly GCF_000317375.1). Classification (NCBI taxonomy): domain Eukaryota; kingdom Metazoa; phylum Chordata; class Mammalia; order Rodentia; family Cricetidae; genus Microtus; species Microtus ochrogaster. Next base: position 419,963 of record NW_004949105.1, read on the forward strand.
AACTCAGAGAAACATGGATTGTTGACTTTTCAGAAAACAGAACACAGAGGAAATTAACTGCTTTGTGAGCATGCAGGAAGTCATTAGCAAAGTTCTCAAATAGAAAAATAATGGAAGACTAGGCAAAAATTCACACTGAACTGTTACAAAATCACCAGGAGCTTTTGTGACGAACTGGCCAGAGGCAGCCATCTGACTCTGAAGGACGGCAACAGTGGTCTTTCACAGAGGTTTCCTGAGAACACTATACAAACCCTGAAATAAAAACATTCTCAGAAATGTTTTCCTTGGAGCTAAGTCTCTGATGCTAGCCAAAGAGAATATTTTAAGAATCCCCCGACTACACTGGAGATGGAGTTAGAGGAAAGCCCATGGAGCGTGAGGACTTCTGACAACAAGGTCCACGCCATCTTTCAGGATAGAGTATGAAAACTCATGAACATGAAGGGAAGCCACAACCTGTGAAGGCTGTAATGTTATCTATGACTATATGTTGCCTGAAGATGCAAATTAAGTTGGATGTTAAACTACTACTGATCTTCCTAATGGTGGCAGCAACCATCTCTCTCAAATAAATATATTATGTTGGTATTGACTCCTTTTCAAAATTCAAGGAGGAAATCTAGGGAGATGGTTTGGTCAGTAAACATGGACCTTGCAAGGGTGAGGACCTGAATTTAGACCCCAGAACTCAATTAAAACACTAGGTACAGTGGTGATGCACATCTGTAATGCCAGTCACGGTGAGCCGGGGGGCAGAGATGGGCAGACCTCTGGAAGTTCATGGGCCGAGAGTCTGACAACTTGGCAAGGCTCAAGGCCAATGAGAGACTTGAACAGAAGTTAGAAGGTACCTGGGGAACAACACCTGAGGTGAACCCCACATATGCACCATGCATGCGCGATCATATGTGAACACACTAATGTAAGCAAAGTGAAACAATGGAATAATATAAATGCAAGAAGGAAGGCTGTGCAAGAAGAGGTAACCACTGCCTTCTTGTTGAAGACTGGTATAACTAGAGAAAAAGGCCTGGTTAACTTCTTGACTTATTCCTGAAGGTTAACCCTAGCAGTATAGATATGCATGTGCTGGTAGAGAAGGGAGAAGCCGGCAGCTGTTACAATATGCAGAGTTCCCGGAACAGATATCGGCTTCTTGTGGCGGACTCATGTTTCCCACATAGTGCTGTGTTAGCTTTTGCTGGCACTGCAATCGTTTGCATTTTGCCTAAGATTCAAGTCTCCAAAACAGTGTTGTCAAGATCTGAAGGGGCTGCCTGCGGTGATACAGTACTCAAAGGCTTCAAAGAAAGTTATAGTATTGGATTGGATATCAGGCCTCCTTCATAGGAAGAAAAACGTATCTGGTTCTGTTAACCAGGGCAAAAATCTATAGCTGGGAAGTCACAGGCCCTAGTGAGGAACTCACTACCGGCTTTAGGCTGGGTGTAGCCAGATGGGCATCTAAATACTTATGTCAGACTGGCTGCTGGCTGCCCGGCATGGAAAGGTAGTGGCTAAAAAAGAACCTCGTAACTGAAGGTAATGGCTGCCACTGAGAACTTAGCATCTACATCACCCTCTGCAAGGCCTAGGGGACAGCATAGAAAAGAGGGTACAAAGATTATGACAGCAGAACGATGAGAAGAGTTCTATGATTCTGATTTCTTTGTCTCACGCATTGTTTTTGCATATGACTATGGTGACAGTGGATAGTAACTGGGGTGGTTTGAATGAGAAAGACCCCCACAAGCTCCTACGTGTGAACGATTGGGTGGTGTGGCCTTGTTAGAGCAGGTGTGATCCTGGGGGTGACATGTGAACACGCTGAGAGGGCTGCACCTCTTGTTCTTTTTAAATAACTTGGTCAGTTTCATGAAGAGTGATTTATTTAAGCAGCCCTGATTTGAATGACCGTCTAAACATAATGAGTAACTGGAAAATCTGAGTGAGGAGCTGTCCTCTGGCACTGAAAGTGGTCCTTGTGATGTGCTAGGACAAAGTAATGCAGCTTGTTTCTGGAATGATCTAGTTCTGGAGAAGGGGGGGGTGATGTAAGGAGGAGGTGGAGATGAGCCTGAGTCAGGCACTGAGGACAAGAGACTTGTAGGGGAAGGTTATTCCAGAAGGCTCACGGCCACTCGGGGTGGCAGTGATATCATTTTGGTAGCAAAACTATTTGACACTTGGGGAAGTGGAAGAATGGAGTTTCTGTTCCATTTTTAGAAGGTCCATGAAGTAGACAGAGCAGAGTTTAGGGGCCGCATGTGATTAGTGAAGAACTGGCAGGCACTGAGCAGAAGTGTGAGATGCAGGGGCATCTATCTCATTCCCATCCCTCTGTCCTCCAGAACGGGCGGGCCTCTTGCCTGAGTCCAAATTGAGTTAGGTCTAGCTTAACCTGAACTATGGGAGGATTTCTGACAGCTAAAGGAAACGAGCATTTTCCAGGAACTTGAGGAACTGGTTCCCATGAGGCAAAGGAGTCGTTTTGCTTACCTGTGGCAGAAGGGACATATGCTCTCTACTGACATGTACCTGTGGCTGCATCTCAAAGCCCGTGCTGGCCTCCAGGCTCCATCAGTCTCCACCCTAGTCTAATTCTTGCTCCAGCTACTGGCCTCCCTCATAACCATCCCCCAGTCTCACTATTCCCACACCAACTCCCCTGCTTTCTCACTATGCTCTATTCTAACCATTTGCTATTCTCCCTTCTCATGTAAATGCATAGCCCTAGCCATGCCCAGTTGGTTTCCTTTTCTCTCGGCTCTAGACTCTTCCAGATGCCTCTGGATGTTCTCTCGTATCCACAATAAAAAAAACTTTAACTATACCATGTAGCAGGAATGTTGGCAGTTCCTTTGCTGTGCCCCCTTACAGACAAGTGTCTTTCTGCAAGTTGACAGGGAGTGTTCCAACTCTCATCCGGTCTCTCCTAGCTGCCCAACTCTCAGAACAGACTAACACAGAAGCAAGTATGGATACCTATATATGCAAAGAATACCCTTCTGGAGTCAGGTGATGGTGGTGCATGGCTTTAGTCTCAGCACTCGGGAGGCAGAGGCAGGTGGATCTCTTTGTGAGTTCGAGGCCAGCCTGGTCTACAGAGTGAGTTCTAGGACTGCCAGGGCTACACATGGAAACCCTTTCTTGAAAAACAAAACAGATCAGTTTTAATGTTTTGCACATCATAATTTTAAGCACACATCTAAGTCTTTTTGTGTGTTTTCCTGTGTGTGCACATATGTGTGGATGCCAGAGGTTCCAGCTTGTGTCATTCCTCAGAAGCCAGGGACCTTATTTCCAGAGATCGCATTCCTCACTAGGACCCGCCCATTAGGCTAGACTAGCCTAGCGATCTGCCTGTAGCTGCCTCCTCAGTGACAGAAGAGATTCCAAGTTCATGCAGCACACATGTAGTTCATGTAGGCCCTGGGATTTGAACCCAGGTCTTCATGCGCAGCAAGCACTTTAGCGATTGCAACTCTCCCCATCCCTCTTAAGCCTTTTGTAACAGAGAGTGGGGTTATGACACGGGAAAAAGACTTAGAGCCATTCTTAACAGTACATCTGCAGCTTGTTTTCACAGCATAATCCTACAGGATTAAATTAACCCAGTATTAATGTAGTACATTCTTGGGCGAGGAGAAGAGAGCATGGGAGTCAACGTAACACAAGTAACCAATGCTGCTGCTCCCATCAGCAGTGAGCGTATGGGCTTTGAAGTGACCCCTAGTCTGAGGATCAAAAGGAAAACACAGTGACTGACAGACTATCACAATCTATCAATTATGAAAACGATGATACATTTTTAAAGACTGCCTTAAATGCACAGAAAATAATGTTAAGGATACTTGGCGAAACATATCCAAATGGGATTAGACGAACATGCTTCACCCTAAGCAAATCCATCTGTGCAAACATTCTCTGGAGGGGTTTTTTCTTTTTGGCTTCTGAGCCATCAAGAGCATAGTAACATCACTCCTTAGTCAAACACACAGCAACCCTCACTGGCATGTGAGAAAACCCAGTTGGTGTTTTCAGCCCAAGCCTGTTCTGATCTTATTTCCACTGGAGGCTGGGAGTTGAAAAGGCCCCGCCATCCTCTAGGCTTAGCCTCACCACACTCTCTGAGCACTCTCAGTGAGACTGCAGGAAGAACACCCTCCCTGGCTCTCAGTGTGACTGACTGCAGGAAGAACACCCTCCCTGGCTCTCAGTGTGACTGACTGCAGGAAGAACTCCCTCCCTGGCTCTCAGTGTGACTGACTGCAGGAAGAACACCCTCCCT
>NW_004949105.1:426332-430447 GCF_000317375.1 Microtus ochrogaster
GACTGACTGCAGGAAGAACACCCTCCCTGGCTCTCAGTGCGACTGACTGCAGGAAGAACACCCTCCCTGGCTCTCTTCAGCACATGTAAGTGCAGGCATGGCTGCTTACTTCCTCAGATGGAATGGATCTAGCATGCACCTCATTTTAAAGTAAAGGATGAGCGCAGGCTTACCCATTCGTAAGAGAGAATCCAGCATCCCCGGGCAATCCCCATCAGCACGTTCAGGGTGCGGACAGACTTCCCCACCAGCACGTGGGTGGTGGACTCGCAGACCTCAGGTGTAAACGAGAAGCCTTTTAGTGTGTTCACCACCTGGATGATGAGAGTTTGCTTCCTGTGGACCAGAGAGTCAGCAGTCAGTCGTCACGCTGTGTGTCCCTTAGACAAACAGAGGCTCAGAATCTGGCTTCATTTTAGCTACAGGACTCGCACCTTGGTTTCTTTACAAACAGGAGCATGGGATTTAGGGAAACAAGAACTTTTCAGATCTCAATTCCAAGCCCATGAGGCTACCCACGGTGTCTCCAGAGTCACACAGGCTGTACAGGGACACACGGGCATTGGAAGTCAGCCTCCTGACAGCAGTCTACTGTACACCATGCACTTTCATGCATCTCTGACCAGTGTGCACATGTTCTAAACTATGCATGTATGTGCACATGAGCCATGATGTGTGTGGATGGCAGGACAGCTCGTGGGGGTCGGTTCCTTCCTTCTACCATGAGAGATCTAGAAATGAACACCAGGTCTGGTAGTGGAACCTTTGTTCACAAGCACCCCACTAGCTCAGAACCTCAATTATTACTTGCTTATTTTACTTTGAAAACGTAATATTATTGGAGTGTCAAATGCAGTTTTTCCCATTAAAAGAAAAAAAAAGAAGAAAAAAGGACTCTAATTGAATTATCTTTTTAATTTTCAAAGTTCACTAGCATCTTTAACCTGTCATTCTCTTAATGGCTGGTATGCCTTTCTATTTTGTTTTTCAAAATGTTCTTTTGGCATTCTAGCATCCTTACACAGGCCTTTAGTTCCAATCGGCCGCTTCTTTCTCTTCCAGTATGCATGGCCCCTGCCCCAGCACTGTCTGAAAATCCCTAGTGAATCACAAGCTGCAAGAAAGGCCTTCTGGGCCAGGCTGTGGTCTCTGTCAGTGGAGACAGGAGCTTTCTTCCTCTCTGCTGGGGCAGCACAATGGGTGGCCTGCAGTGACATCTCCTAGTGCTTGCTGGCTCCTGAGTCTTATCTTGGGTAAATAGCCCCCCAAGAGCTCAGCCTCCCCCTGTGAAAAGGGCTGACCTAGCTCAACTTCTAATCTTAGGGCTCCACAGAGTGGGTGGAGATGGCCCCTCCACAATCGACTTGGAGACGCTGTGCTTGTTAGCATCTCAGAGAGGATTAAGTTTAGAACTTCTCTTCGGAATATCTGGTCTTGTCTGTTCCAAGCCTGGCAGTTACAGCAGCTCATGAATGTGCTAATTGGGAACAACTGCCCTTTTATGGCCTTGTTAATCAACAGAGAATCAGACCATCCAAGGTCTCAAGATATGTAAAAAGTGTAAGAGGAGAAGGGATCAGGGGACTGCACTGCCGAAAAGAAGAGTTTTCTTTTAAAACCTTTTAATGAGAAAAATAACTGGCTGTCTTTTTTTTAACTTACAGAATAATCAAGGACTTTATCACCTTCATATTCAGTATTTCCAGAGTAGACTATCTGAAGTGTTCATGGCACATCGAAGGTATTAATAACAGTAAGAGGGCACTCGGTGCTTAAAGTGTCAGTGCTTTTGTTTGCACGCCATGGGCAGGAAAAGGAGCCCACCACAAACGTGTTCTACGTGCACATGCTTCCTGCAGCATGTTTTCCCTGAAATGGTTCAGTGTTTTGATGAATGTCTTAAAACCTCAAAACCTACAATTGATATAAAAAAAAATGTGGTTTTCCTCTTTAAGCACAAATTTGAAAATCCGTTGCAAGGAATATAGTACTATATATTTTTGTTGGATGTTCTTTATTGTGCTAAATGTTTAAAGGAGATGATAAGAGCCAGCCAGCAAGCCATTAACCCTTCCACGAGATGCAGAGATATCTGCCTTAGACCACATGGAGAAAGCTTTTTGCCATGGTGTTTCTTCAAGATCTGTAAGAAAATGTTTCAACCCACACTGCTCAGTTTATTGAACATTCATGGGGTAAGGGGTGGAAAACAAAACCATTAGGAATTAAGCAAACAAAGAGGACAACAAAAATAAATAAATAAATAAATAAATAAAATCTCTTAATGCTATACAAAGGACCCAAAAAGCTTTTTGTACTCGACAGCCCACATTTAACTACATTTTCAATTTCTGATGACCTTCTAACCCAATGCTAGTGATATCAAATAAAAGTGATCCAGTCCAGTTCTGTAAATGTCCTGAAGGCACGAAGACCTACAGTATATACAAGGCTAAATTTTTACAATGAATAGAAAGTTATCAAAACAATGAGTACTTACTCAGATGGCATGCTTGTCATGACTAATGTTCTCATTGGCTAGAGATTGCAAAAGAGAACAAAAAAGAAGTCAAAAATATATGAAAATTTTCCCACAGAAATAAACTTTAATAAGTTTTTTGAACAGTTACATCACTTAAACACAAGCATTTAAGCATACACACACACACACACACACACACAGATACACGCACAGAGATACACACACACATATATATATCTCTATATTACTGGAAATAAAACCACCATGGCTGGGAAGGCAGAAGCTTGCAGCAGCTCAATGTGTGTGAACACTCAGGAAGCAGAGATAGATAAATGCTGGTGCTAGCTCGCTTTCTTCTCTTTAGTCAGTCTGGGACCCTACCCAGCCACAATGGACTGTGTCTTCAAACTGTGGGCCTCATGATGAAAAGAACAGTAACTAATCCACTTGTGTGTGAGTGTGTCTGTGTGTGTGTGTGCTGCAGAAAATGTAAGTGTCAAGGAAACAAACTTAGATACATGAGTGCGCTACTCCCCCCCCCCCCCCCCATAATTTGCTGATGTCTTTCAGCCAGTATGTATTCCGTGGGATTGTGTGAATTTTGCAACTGAAGTGAGGAGCCTCACTTGCTCTTGAATGGAGAAAGCGAGGAAGGGAATACAAAGGCCTTCAAGGAGGCGCCTGATACTAAGGGATGGGGCCCAGACACGTACACTTAGGGAACATGGAGATTGAAAATGTTGAGGGAAAATGAATCTAAAAGGTACCTAGAGGAAGAGCTCTGAGGATGAGTTAAGCTAATAGAATACCACTTCCTTCTAGAATATCACACTGATTCCTCTTCTGTACTTCTGATAATCCATATGGAATAACAACAGCACAGCTTTCTGATTGGCTCTAGACACACCCAACATTATTCTTGTTGTACAGAGCATTGGGGACTGCAGACCCTCAGCCCCTGAATTTTCTATGACCTCTTGCCTGCTGAAGTAAACAGCTTGTTTTCCTATGCTTGCAGCTGCTCTGAGCACGAGATCCTCATGAGTTCCTGATAGCAGGGGAGTGGTTTCTAGTGGGTTTGCAGCTGAAAAGTTACGTGAGCTAGGGCATGGCCATTAGTCAAAGAGAGCCCTATATAAGCTGCCCTGGAACACAATAAAAGTGGCATTCTTGTTGCAAGGATGACCATGTCTCTGTCTGTGTGTGTGTTTCAATCTCCAGCCCCTTGCACGACTCGTACCATCGTGTGGTAGACAGGCGGTACGGTCCAGGTGGACTGTACAGCAGAGACTATCATTTAGTGTCATCTCTGACAGGGCGGGGGTCGGACAACCCAGGCAGCCACAGGCCAGGGGTGGGACAGCCCAGGGGCCACAACTGCAGGGAAGGAGCTGCCTCTAGCCTTCTGGAGCTAGGCAATTTGATGCCAGGCATCCCTGCCCCACCTCCCTGCCCCTCGTCCCTGCCCCACCTCCCTGCCCCTCATCCCCTGCCCGCCACCACTTTTATTTCTTCCTTCACAAGGATTTAAATCCAGCCACGTCATCTCTGGAGTGACCACATGGGTTTAAATCCAGCCAAGTCATCTCTGGAGTGACCACATGGGTTTAAATCCAGTCACGTCATCTCTGGA